>NC_081552.1:156944219-157266581 GCF_963082655.1 Stomoxys calcitrans | reverse complement strand
AAACCTTCCATCAACGTCATTATTCCTAGATTCCGGTGTCTCCGTGAGTCCCGTCGTATCCCGCGGAAAATGGGTTTTCATCAAAAGCCTCAACATGTCCTCCTTTATCTCTGCTCTCACTCCCATGTCGTCTACTAAAGTTGCCGTTTGGACATGGGTTTATGAGAGAAACTTTTTTGTCTCGGCGGCGTCATTAACGCTATCGATCTGTTCGCAGACAAGCTTTCAAGAGGCACTTTAGCCGCTCTGGTAATCTTATTGTATTCCTTGAGCCGTGTGTAATACACATCCCAATGTATTGGGTTGCCCAAAAAGTAATTGTGGATTTTTCATATAGTCGGCGTTGACAAATTTTTTCATAGCTTGTGACTCTGTAATTGCATTCTTTCTTCTGTCAGTTATCAGCTATTACTTTTAGCTTGCTTTAGAAAAAAAGTGTAAAAAAGTATATTTGATTAAAGTTCATTCTAAGTTTTATTAAAAATGCATTTACTTTCTTTTAAAAAATCCGCAATTACTTTTTGGGCAAGCAATACTTCCACTTTTTTACGACGTGTTCTGTTAAAAAGTCTGCGGACCTCTTTCCCAATATTGCGAATCTTCCGGTCATCCAGGGTTTTTCTTGGGCTGATTTCCTTTCCCGAAAAGGACAACTATCTTCGAAGGACCCCTCAAGTGCAGTCGTAATCCTGTTGACATTTTCGTCAATCTCTTCTATGCTTGGACAATCTAAATTATCTTGCTCAAGTCTTCTTCTAAGTAGCCTTCCGAATTTTGCCCAGTTGGTTTTTAACTTATTCCGGAAGTCTATCGGATTCGGCGCTGGTCGTGCTATTCTAAACCTAATGTAGCGTTGGTCAGAGAAAGAGTGTTCCATGGAGACCCTGCAACCCTGAACCTCATCGATTAGATTTTCCGAACATATCGTCAAATCTAATACCTCCTCCCTAATACTATTAACAAAGGTAGCGGTGTTACCAATATTATGTGGTATTAGGTCGTTAGTATTCAAGAACTCTGCCAGGGCTTGGCCCCGCTTATTAGTGTTGGTACTACCCACGAAATGTGGTGAGGGTTCGGATCGCACCCTATTACTACCTCGTTTCCTGACTGTTTTGCTTTCCTCACCAGCCGTTGCAGCTCCGACGTGGGTGGCGGTGTTGGAGAGTCGAAACGCCAAACGTTAGCCATGAACATAATATTATAGAATGTAACTAGCTTTGTTTGTTGTAAACCCATTAGCAACTTCCCCTAAGAAATGTACCTTTCTTGAAAATTTTTAAAGTTTCGACTTGGGTACGTCCAATGACAAAAGTCTTTAAAGCAACATGGAATGCTTTTAATATTAACATCGAAATAAATCTAAATATATTCAGGAATAATTGAATTACCAACTTAGATCTGCTTGTAATTGGTAAAAACTTAATTTAGAATTGTGTTACAGGAGTCAATTGAACTTGGTAGCCTTTTATGCAATATGCACAATCTATTTTTAAATTAAAAAGAAAGTAAAGAAAAACTAGTTGAAATTCCGAATAACACTTTATATATTGTATGAAGAATGATAGGTTTTACCAGTGAAAAAAACTTTATATTTGTCACAAGTTCTTGCAAGAATTTATCGCAAAAAACATGTACTTTTATCGTAAACGAATTATTTTTTTGTGTGTATGCAGGTGCACTTCTCTACGATGGTTGGTAACATTCTTTGCGTTTACAAAGAGATGTGGGAAGGATGTACATTCACATTTTGAGGCAATATTTTCTCGCCTTGTTTGCTTATCGAGAGGATTCCTTATAATTTAAGAATTAAAGAGTGAAAAAACCTGCCAGCAGATACATTCTTCTTTATCTCTTTACTAGCTGACCTGGGCCCGCTCCGCTGCGCCTTCTTTTACTTTATATGGAACAAAAGTTTCCTTGGAATATTTATTTTCGACAATTAAAGATCTTTTAGTGAAATACCATACTAACTTGACAAACAGTTTAACAATAAAAGTGCCTTTATCTGAATCCCATATGATCTTTATTGATCTACGAATTTAAGTTTCGATGTAAGGTGTACTCCATTCTTAAAATACTTCATTTCACCCCAATATTCTTATGATGTCTGATTTAGTGATGTTTTCGGGGGAGAGGTGGTCCCCCAGATACTTGCCATTGGCTTAAGAGGAGTTTACAGGATGAGGCATCCCCCAAATACATGGCCCAAAATAGGTTATCAAATTCGTTTTCTAATCTCAAAATGGGTATCAATTCTTGCTATACCCCTCAATACCTTTCATTTAAGCTCCACATTGACATGGTCGGTAAATATGCCCGATTTGGGGGTGTTTTTGGATTGGGGTGGTCCCCCAAACACTAAGCCCGGAAAAAATATCAGCAACGTGCTCTATTCTCTTATATCTATATATCATTTATTTGAACCCCATATTGCAATTGGCCTCAAAATTGGATATCAAATTCGTTTTCAAATCTCATTCAAACTCCTTATTGCAAAAGTCAGCAAATATGTCCGGTTTGGGGTATTGGCCCAAAAAACTATTAATGTTTTGTTACACTCTCTTTAAGACCCAAATTGTCTTGGTGAGCAAATACGTCCTATTTGGGGGTTTTGATGGTGGTGGGTCGTCAGTTGGCCCCTAACGTTGATACCAGATACGTGGTCTACTCCCACATACCTTTAATTTGAGCCCCATATTTCCATAGTCGGCAAACATGACCGGCTTGGGGGGTGTTTTGGGGTATGGGGGGCCATTCAGTGAGTTGGCCTTAAAAATATATATCGAATTCGTGTTCCACTTTAAAAACCCTCTTATTTGAGCCTCATATTGCAATAGTCAGAAAATACTTACTATTTGGGTGGTGTTGTGGGGGTGGCGTGGCCCCATAGACACTTTTCCCGAATATTGATATCAAATTCGTGCTTTACTCCCAAAGACCTTTCATTTGAGCCCCATATTGCTATGGTAGTAAATTTGTCCTCTTTGGGGGACACTTGGTCCCATATTTGGATATCAGATTCGTATTCTACATTCAAATACCTTATATTTAAGCCCCATATTCCCATGGTCAGTAAATAAGTCATGTTTGGGGGGTGTTTTGGGAAAGGGGTGTACTCCCAGAAACGTGGTCCCACATTTGGATGTCAGATTCGTATTCTGCTCGCAAATACCTTTCATTTGAGTCCCATATTGCCATGGTCGGTAAATATGTCCGTTTTAGGGGTGGTTTGGGGCTTGGGGTGGTCCCCCCGAGCACTTGGTCCGACAATTGGATATCAGATACGTTTTCTTATCCTAAATACCTTTCATTTGAGTCCCATATTGTCGTGATTGTTCTAAATATATGTTTGGTAGGTTTTAGGATGGGGCGGCCCCCCTAGGTACCTCATCCGATAATTGGAAACCAAATTTTTATTTTTAGGGTACTATATGAGAGCACACAAAATTTCGCTTAAATCGCACAACCCATCTCCGAGATCTGGCGTTTCTGAAAATTAAGGTAAGGGGGAGGGTCCGCCCCCTTTAAAATACAAAAAATGTAGTACCCTATTTTCACCACGGGGTCAATATGCACCATCTGTGAAAATTTCAAGAAAATCGGTTCAGTCGTTTCTGAGTCTATAAGGAACACACAAACATACAAACAAACCTACAAACAAACACAAATTGATTTTTATATATAAGATGAATGACTTTGAAATAAACGTTAAAACACGGTATGTGGAACCTAAATGAAACCTTTTGGAAGGTGCAATGTTGTCTTCCTGCAAAACTCATTTTGGAAGACTGTTGGAATGACTTAATGCTCTTTTAACAGGCCTGATTTAAGGAAGCCTTATATGTTTTCCCACTGGGTAGAGAGCGTAATTCCTATCCGATTGGGCTGAAATTTGACTATGACCTAAAACATGTACACATATCATGGCCCGAATCGATCTATAAGCTGAAATAGTTTCTATCGTCAACTTTGATCCATTAATTGCATTTCTTATTGGTTTGCCGGAAAATATACATTGCGTTCTGCTTCCAGTATAATGTTGCTACGAACATTTGTGTCTACCGTAGATGAACACTATTACTGAACACTCATTCCTATAACTTGTATTTTTGCCTCCCACCAAACGATACGGCATTTCCACTTTCTTTCTTGAAAAATGCAAACCAAAAATAAAAAATCTCAAAAAACAAAATAATCGCCCATACGCCATAAAGTACAGCATTGCGGATGCTGCCAAAGAAAGAGAACCACAACGACAGTGACGATGATGATCTTTATTTATTATCATGATGATCACCATTATCATAACAAAGCTGAGTTTTGAGTTTTTACTTCTATTTTGCGCAGAAACAAGTTTTACAAAGCTATGGACCGAAACCAGTATCCGATAGTGAAATGGCCGGGTGGTATTTTCTTCCAAGAAGGGAGGTGAGACGAATGTGGCACGAATAGATTGAAGTTGTGTATCGATGTTATTCTAAGACCATTAGAAACGTACATGTTGGCTTAGTAACGTTCATAAGTGTGTACGGCGTATACAGTAGGGTTGATGTTTGTAAAAGTTAAATGGAAATTGATAAACCATAATATGAACAAGCAAAAGCGTGCTAAGTTCGGTCGGGCCGAATCTTGGGAACCCACCGCCATGGATTCTGACAAAAATTATACAAAATAAGTCTAGTTGAAGGACATTACCTTATTCTACATACCAAACTTCTGTCAAACCAGCAAAAATTAATGCTTATAGGAACCGAATAAGAATGATCGGGAGATTGGTTTATATGGGAGCTATATCATGCTACAGACTGATTTGGACCGTATTTGGCGCAGTTATTAGAAGTGGTAACGAAATTTCAGCCAAATCGAAAGAAAATTGCGGCCGATACGGGGTGACTATGGGCACAACACAGGCTGGAACTTTGAGCTCCGACTTGTGTGGTGCCCATTGTTATCACAGGAAGCTTAGCTGAAAGCTACCGGGCGCGTCCAAAGGTTGCGGATGGTGGAAAGCTCCGTTTTTATGCGGAGTAGCTGCAAATGCGGACGCGGGCAGTCAGCGATTTTCGAAAGGAGAGTCTCAGTGAGGAGTCAGGTGGCACTGGCTCTTAATTAAATACTGAGTGCCAATGATACTCGAGATGACAAGGCGAGTTATTGGCGCCTTCAAATAACCAATGACCAACATCGGCGTCTGTTCCCAGGTTAGGGGCGGCTGGCGGCGAGCGTCGGATCTTGGAGCAAGCGGCTCGCCACAACGAGGGATACATGCAATCCCACAAACCCATGCGGTTGGGTCACTGGGCCAGTAACCCGCCCCCGGAAAACATAGAACTACTATGAAAAACAACGGAATAATAAAAACGGACCCCCCAACGTTGACGACCCACGCAAACGAAAAAAGGACCATGATTTGCGGATCTGCACCTGGAATGTCCGCACTCTTTATAGAGAAGGTGCAGTATACGCGCTGGCGGATGTATTAGAGAAGTACAAGGCAGATATTACCGCCTTACAGGAAGTGCGATGGACTGGGAATGGCGTCACTACAACACCAAACGGTGACGAACTATACTATAGCTGCCATAACACGAGGCATGCATTTGGCTGCGGATTTGTTGTTAGTTGAAGACTGAAACACCTAGTCTCCAGCTTTACTCCGGTGGATGAGAGGCTAGCCACAATCAGCATAAAAGCCAAATTCTTCAACATCAGCCTTATTTGTGCCCATGCCCCGACGGAAGACAAAGACGAGCAGACCAAGGATATTTTCTACGAGCGCCTAGAGAGAGAATATGACCGCTGCCCCGCCCATGATATTAAAATCGTTCTGGGAGATTTTAATGCGAAAATAGGGAAGGAAGAAATTTTTGGTCGAACAGTCGGAAAGTTTAGCCTCCACGAGATAACGTTCAGTAATGGGTTGAGGCTGAAAGATTTCGGCGCGGCAAAAAACATGGTAGTTAGTAGCACCAGATTTCAACATAAAAATATCCACAAAGACACATGGCTGTCACCCGATCAAAACACGAGAAACCAGCGTGTTAGAAGTACGATCGATCGATCCGTGGAGCGAATATAGATTCGGATCATTACCTTGTTGCAGCAAAGGTTCGCACCCGTTTGAACATGGCGAGGAAAGTACGATCTGACACTGCACGGAAGCTGGACATTGAAAAGCTGCAGACACAACAAATGGCAGCGGCATACTCCACTCGACTGACCCAACTGCTTGATGAAAGCACTCCTTGTTCCGATGATATAATGGCGCAGTGGCAAACTATTGCCCACTCCATGGAAAATGCCGCGAAATCCGTACTTGGGTACCGAAAGCCTCCTCCAAAAAGCCCATGGTACGACCAAGAGTGTCGAGATGCTACTGAAGCTAAGAATGCGGCATATAGAGCAAGCCTGCAATCAGTAGCAACGCGCCAGATGAAGGAGAGGTATCGGGAGAAAAGGAGAGAGGAGAAACGTCTATTCCGCAGAAAGAAAAAGGAAATGGAAAGGCCTGAGTGCGAGCGAATTGAGATGTACAGGAGTCAAAATGAAGAATGTTTACCTCCTAGTCAGAATGAGGTCCAAGTAGCAGTAACCCGACTAAAGAACAACAAGGCAGCAGGAGCCGACGGGTTACCCGCTGAATTATTTAAAACCGGAGGCGACACGCTGATAAGGCGTATGCATCAGCTTATATGCGCAATCTGGCTAGAAGAACGCATACCCGATGATTGGAACCTCAGCATACTATGTCCCGTACACAAGAAAGGAGACAAGACGGAATGTGCCAACTACAGAGGAGTAAGTCTCCTCCCCATCGTATACAAGATACTCTCGAGCGTACTGTGTGAAAGATTAAAACCTAAAGTCAACGAGATAATTGGGTCCTATCAATGCGGCTTTAGACCAGGTAAATCCACCCTAGACCAGATATTCACACCGCGCCAAAACCTGGAAAAGACCCGAGAAGGACAAATCAACACCTACCACCTCTTTGTTGACTACAAAGCCGCCTTCGATACTCCTTTTCGTTCAAAGGTATTCCAAGCCATGTCTGAGTTTAGTATCCCTGCAAAATTAATAAGACTCTGCAGGATGACACTTGCTGATACGCGTTCCTCAGTAAGAATAGGAAAGAATCTCTCCGAACCATTTAATACCAAACGAGGTTTCAGACAAGGAGACAGCCTGTCGTGTGATCTCCTTAATATCCTGCTGGAGAAGATTATACGAGATGCAGAAGTGAATAGATATGGCACACTAATCACAAGAGAGCACATGCTACTCGCCTATGCCGACGACATCGATATCATAGGTCGGTCACCGGAAGTAGTAACTGCAGCCTTTGAAAGAATCGAAAGAGAGTCAGTGAAAATGGGTCTGGCAGTAAATGGAGATAAAACGAAATGGATGGTTTCCACTCCCAAAAAGCCTTGTACAACCGAGCAGATAAAGAACATGGAGAAAGTTGGGAACCACAACTTTGATATAGTCAGTAACTTTATTTACCTCGGCACCACCGTAACCGAAACGAATGACATCAATTTTGAGATAAAGCGAAGAATAATACTGGCAAACAGATGCTACTTTGGACTTAGTAAGCAGTTTAGAAACAAGGCCACCTCTCGACAGACGAAGACTACACTTTACAAGACACTGATACTACCCGTGCTGTTATATGGTTCTGAAGCATGGGTACTTGTGGAAGCAGATGAGGCAGTGCTTGGAGTATTTGAGAGAAAGATTCTTCGTAAAATATATGGATCAGTTTGCGTTAACGGAGAATATAGGCGACGTATGAACCACGAGCTGTATGAGCTGTAGGACGACGATAGCATAGTTACACGCATCAAAATACAACGGCTGCGTTGGCTAGGTCATGTTGTCAGAATGGATGAAGAAGCTCCAGCAAAGAAGTCTTTTGAAGGTGGTAAACGCAAACCGGAAAGACCAAAAGCCCGATGGAAAGATCAAGTTGTGGGAGACACCTAGAAACTTGGTGTCAGAGATTTTAGAATGAGCGCAGAAGATCGAGGCGCTATTCTACGTTCGGCTAGTGGAATAAATATTCTGTCATAGCCAATTAAACACAAACAAGGACCTAAGAAGTCAAATCGGGAGATCGGTTTATATGGGAGCTACATCAGGTTAAAGAGCGATTTACACTGCACTTGGCACAGTTGGTGGAAATGGTAACAGAACACTACATGCAAAATTTCAGCCGAACCGGATAAAATTGCGGCTTCCAGGGGTTCAAAAAGTTAAATCGGGAAATAGGATTATCGGATTATATGGGAGCTATATCTAATGGACGGACGGACATGGCTAGATCGACTCAGAACGCCGAGCGGATCATGCCACTATGGACACATACATAAGCCATTAATCGGCTTGTTGTGCGCTCTCAATTCTAAAAAGTAACCTCGAAAAAGAAAATCTAAGTCAGGAATTCCGTGCTACTTACAGAATTCCTAATTGATTACTATACCACGCCCCTAAGTTGGTTTATGTCTGGCATTGTGTCCCCACCTAAGTGCCGATGTTGCTTTTTAGAAGTGAGCTCATAGTCCTACGTATCCCTTTATAATACCGAAAGCTATACTGACCTCCTTCTTACTTCTTTTCAGTCTTCTCACGATCCGGATCTCGCCATAGTATTTTCGCCGCCCTACCGACCGTTTCGCTATTCCACAGTGTTATATGCGTGTGGTCTACGTAAGGACTAAACTCGGACTGCGCCGACCCGAAAGGCTTCGGGTTAACCAAGTTTATTCAAGGCAGTTGTTATTGCCCTGATAGTTAGTTTACTGTCCGTAAAGATAATATTCACACTCTATGTGAAAACCACACCACCTTACACAGTCCGTGATTGGCCGAATCTCTGGAGGATCGTAGTATAGTCAGGTGGTCTAAAACAGGTCTCAGTCCCTATGTTCTCAATGTAGATGCCAGGCCCACTCTGTCCTCTATCTTTGATCCATCTGTGTACTATGGTTCCGGATTAACGAATGGGTCAAATGCTCAAAGATAAGAAGCCTCCTTTTTTTATGCCGAGTTCGAGTTGCGAGCCGCTTAGCAACACCACTTGGTAGAGAAATTTTAACATGGCAGGATATCTCACAAATGTTAGTTAGGGGAAAAACACTCCTGAAAAATTTTTCTGATGTTCACGCTGGGACTTTAACCCAGGCGTTCGGCGTCATAGGCGGAAAGCTCTGAGCCAAGGATCTTAATCAAGGTGTGTGAATGAAGTGGTGTTCGTTCTGTAATGAACAGAAATTTGGAACATTTCAATAAGAAGAAAGCTTTGGAAAAACATTTACTTGTTTTTATATAACAATTTTAAATCAATGCCTTTTTATGGACCTTCCTGTAAAACGACAAATCAACTATTATTTAAAGACCTTTGATCACAACATATATTTTTTCTATTATAATGAAAAAAAAATGTTTCCAGGCCCACCTAATACACATGAATATCTAAACAAAGATGCTACATGAAGATCGACTTTGCAGAAAAACAGCATGACATGGTTGAACCAACAGCGAACAGAAAATTTCACCAATAATAATGATGATCATGATCGTGACCATTATTAGATGGAAGTTGGGAGAAGAAACAAATATTCGTGGGTTGTCATATAGGAGATTTAACTTCTTTCAACCGGATATTTTTGTATTGGTGAGAGAGGAAGTGTAAGAGAACTCATTTAGAAATAGGGTTAATTTCTAAATGCCAAATAATAAATGAAAGCAACTCGAGAGCAATTTGTGTTAAAAACTTGATTTGTACTGTAGCCGCTAGTTTTGAAATATTTTCCATAGAAATAAAATACACAAAAATTTACCCTTGTTTCAAATAAGACATTTTTGGATTTCGTATATAAATTTTTCTTGATATCGATATTTAATAACCTTATTGGGTGAGAAATTGTAGAATATGTACACAAAAATGTGTACAAATGATTAAAAATTATTAATTTTGTTACTTTTGAGTTCATGAAATAAGTTCTTAATTTGACCATTTAACTATTTTCGATTCAATGTAATATGAATTTAGTAGTCTTGCTAAATCGACAAAATTCGAATGACTCCCATTGAACCAAATATCCATTAAAATTCTTTTTTAATACCCTATTTCTTTCATGTTGACTGGCGAGGTAGGTAGGCTAGTAAGATTTCATAGTATCTACCCACCTTTCTACTTAAATTCCTATCTAAATGTTAAAGTTACTTCTAATCTGATTGGTTTTTAGTTATACAACAGTAAAAATAGAGATTTAGCTATTGGCCCAACAAGTGATGTTGTTGGATGTAGCAAACTATGTACTCCATTGCAAAAACAAATATATAGGATTATAATACCCTGCTGCGAAGATAATAAACACTGAAATCTACGATAAACTTGAAATAATAAGTTAAGATACCATATTCCGTTGGTGATATGAACGTCATTGTACAAACATGTCCCAAAGAAATATTACAATTTCATAGAAGTTTCATATCAAATGGTTTCTACAGCTATTTTATCGTGATATTTTATTGTATCTAAATGAGAATAAGCTTAAACATAAGCAATGGTCATAATAAATAAGGCTACAGTTAATTTATATTCGTAAGGCAACAAAGTTTTATTACGAATTATGTTTTAGATACAACAAGATTTCGACCTAGGATTAGGTTAGGTTGACAAGAGGATGCGGTTATAAAATCGAACCCCATCTACGCCAGTAATCGGATTGATGTGCGCTCTCAGTAATTAAAAGTAATCTCTAGAAAACTCTATTTCAGGAACTCCGTGCTGCTTGCATAATTCCTACCCGTTATCCAGTCGGTAAAAGTCTAGTATCTCCCGTGCCGCATCTATTCTGCACAAATGATCCCGTATAGTTCTTCTACTGCTCAGTATAAGCCTCGATTTGTCTCCATCCGGATCTCTTCACATGGTTTTCATAGTCCTTCACTTCGAGTCCTTCACTTTGAGTTCTTCACTTCGATATCGCGTGCTCATATCCTCTACCCACGCTCCCAAATCTGAGCTGGGATACCGTGTTCCCCCTACACTTGATCTCAAAGTCGGCGGTGGTTGTCCCCTCGATAATGCTGGCGATATTTGGTGTATGTTTAGCGGTATAAAAAATCTCTACCAAGTGGTGTCGCCTTGCGGCACACATTAAGATTTATTGGTATGACAGAGGTATTACCTCTGTTCCTTAATGGAACGTGAATGGGCCAACTTGCTGGTATAAGGGCAGACATAACATCAGTTAAATCGGATGACATCGATTACTTAAAAAATGGTATGTGTTGGGGATAGTTAAGGGAAGTCCACCACTTTAAAACTTCAAAAATTATACAACCTATATATATATATATATATAAATATATAAATTTCAAAAAATTATTTCAACCGGTTTAAAGCCTGTGGAAGAAAAAATAAAAGCGTGCTAAGTTCGGCCGGGCCGAATCTTAGAAGTCCACCGCCATTGATTTGGATAGTAAGTGATATGAATGTTAGAAGTCGCAACAGAACACTACCATCAAAATTTCAGTCCCATCGGATTAAAAATGAGGCTTCCAGGGGCTTGAGATGTCAAATCAGGAAATCGCTTTGATAGGAGCTATATCAGGTTATTCACTGATTTGGAATATTGTTGGAAATCATAACAGAACCCTACGTGCAAAATGTCAGCTCCATCGGATAACAGCAACTAAGACCATCTCAGACCTTACTTGGCACGATTGTTGAAAGTCGTAACGGAACACTATGTGCTTCTAGGAGCTCAAGAAGTCAAGCCGAGGAACCACTTTATATGCGAGCTGTATCCAAATCTGAACCGTTATGACCCATTTGCAATCCCCAATAACCTATATCAATAAGAAGTATCTGGGCAAAATTTCCTGCAAATAGCTCCACGTGTTCGACCGCTATCGTGATTTTCACAAATCGACTTAGAATGTCAAGAATATCAAGAATATAAATATGTATTTATGATCATAAATATGTATCAGATCAATATTCTTCTGTCGGTTGGAGGCCACCGTGGAGTAGAGGTTAATATGACTGCCTATGGCGCCGAACGACTGGGTTCAAATCCCGTCGTGGACATCAGAAAAAATCTTCAGCGGCGGTGAAAATTGCTGGCTACATTTCATGTTAAAACGCCACGCCGTTCGGACTCGACAAAAAAAGGGAGGTCCCTTATCATCGAGCCTAAACTTTAATCTAACTGCACGCATTGACATGAGAGAAGTATCCCCTGTTTCTTAATGGAATGTACATGAGAAATGTTGTTAGTTACAACAGGTCGGGTGAGGAGTAAAATATTGTTATCGTATGGATAAAGAAAATAAAATTCTGATATATATTTTGTAAAATTTAAAATTGACTGTAAGTCGTTAATATTGCTGCTGTTACCGAAGTAGTTCTGCTGTCATAGCAAAATGTTTGCAATTTCGGATATGCTCTGGGCTGCCTGCAAAACAGTCTGTTGTTTGCTAAAAATGTCTGCTGCTCCATTTATGATGGGGTTGTTATGGAGGAGTGAAATAAAAAAGAATGTACTAAAATAAATAAAGCCAAATTAATAAAATAAAATAATAAAATGTAATAAAACACAAAAATGAAATAACACAAAAGAGTAAAAAAAACAAGTAAACGCGTGCTAAGTTCGGCCGGGCCGAATCTTATATACCCTCCACCATGGATCGCATTTGTCGAGTTCTTTTCCCGGCATCTCTTCTTAGGCAAAAAAGGATATAAGAAAAGATTTGCTCTGCTATTAGAGCGATATCAAGATATGGTCCGGTTTGGACCACAATTAAATTATATGTTGGAGACCTGTGTAAAATGTCAGTCAATTCGAATAAGAATTGCGCCCTCTAGAGGCTCAAGAAGTAAAATAGAGAGATCGATTTATATGGGAGCTGTATCGGGCTATAGACCGATTCAGACCATAATAAACACGTATGTTGACGGTCATGAGAGAATCCGTCGTACAATATTTCAGGCAAATCGTATAATAATTGCGACCTCTACAGGCTCAAGAAGTCAAGATCCCAGATCGGTTTATATGACAGCTATATCAGGTTATGAACCGATTTGAACCATACTTGGCACAGTTGTTGGATATCATAACAAAACACGTCGGGCCGAAATTCATTCAAATCGGATAAGAATTGCGCCCTCTAGAGGCTTAAGAAGTCTAGACCCAAGATCGGTTTATATGGCAGCTATATCAGGTTGTGAACCGATTTGAACCATTCTTGGCACAGATGTTGGATATCATGACAAAACACGTCGTGTGAAATTTCATTCAAATCGGATAAGAATTGCGCACTCTAGACGCTCAAGAAGTCAAGACCCAAGATCGGTTTATATGGCAGCTATATCAGGTTATGAGCCGATTTGAACCATTCTTGGCACAGGTGTTGGATATCATAACAAAACACGTCGTGCGAAATTTCATTCCAATCGGATAAGAATTGCGCACTCTAGAGGCTCAAGAAGTCAAGACCCAAGATCGGTTTATATGGCAGCTATATCAGGCTATGAACCGATTTGAACCATACTTGGCACAGTTGTTGGATATTATAACAAAACACGTCGTGCCAAAATTCATTCAAATCGGATAAGAATTGCGCCCTCTAGAGGCTCAAGAAGTTAAGACCCAAGATCGGTTTATATGGCAGCTATATTAAAACATGGACCGATATGGCCCATTTACAATACCAACCGACCTACACTAATAAGAAGTATTTGTGCAAAATTTCAAGCGGCTAGCTTTACTCCTTCGGAAGTTAGCGTGCTTTCGACAGACAGACGGACGGACGGACGGACGGACGGACGGACGGACATGGCTAGATCGACATAAAATGTCACGACGATCAAGAATATATATACTTTATGGGGTCTCAGACGAATATTTCGAGTAGTTACAAACAGAATGACGAAATTAGTATACCCCCCATCTTATAGTAGAGGGTATAATAAATGAAACAAGTAAAAGCGTGTCAAGTTCGGCCGGGCTGAATCTTATATACCCTCCGCCATGGATCGCATTTATCAAGTTCTTTGCCCGGTATCTCTTTATAGGCAAACAAAAGTTAATGGATAAGAAATGCTAATGGAGCTATGTCAGGTTATAAACCTATTTGGGCCACTCTTGGCTTGGATGTTAAAGACAATAGTAGACCACATTGTTCAAAATTTCAACCATATCGGATAAGAATTACGCCCTCTAGAGGCTCAAGAAGTAAAATCGGGAGATCGGTTTATATAGTAGCTATATCAGGTTATAGACCGATTCAGACTATATTTGGCACGTTTGTTAATGAACAAGTGACTGTGCCAAATTTCAGCAAAGTCGGAAAAGAATTATCATATAAACAGGTCTCTCGATTATCCTTCCTCGGTTTCTAGAAGCTTTAATTTTGCTGGTTTTTCAAAAGTTTGGTTTTGGCATAAATCAATAGCAGAAACCATATGATGGGCTCCCAGGATTCTTTTTACTTGTTTCCTGGTCAGCAGTAATACGTGTTCAATATTTTACCAAACCAAAGATTTGTTAGTAAAAATTGCAGACTGAAATGTTTGCTAAAACAGTAGCCCTTTGTTTGCTGAAACAGCAGTATTGTCAACTTTCCCAAGCATTTTCCCTATTTTGAATAAGAAATTTCATTGAGTGTAATTTGTGCTGATAGCATTTTCTGAAGGGCTAGATCGTGCTTCGCCAACCTTTGTTCTTATTATGCTGATTTCTAATTCAATTCAACTTTAAACTTTGACATAAGTTTAGCAGAACAATAACTTAAAATTTATGATAGTCTAAATGCAAATATTTCAGTTTACTTTCGAATTCACCGCTTTCCGCTTCTACTTTATTTGACTTGTAAATGCAATAGCTTTCACTTTTTTTCAAGTTATTATAAATATCAACTTTAAAATTCGTGAAGTGATAATCAAGCATCATAAATATTATTGAATTGTTATTCTTTTAGATGTGTCACAAGATACCCACCACCATTCAACTTTTGCTGATGCATATTGGAGGAATTAGTTCATGTGGCGGTATAAAAATCCTATTAACTTGCGATTGTTGTGTTTGCTAATTCAAACAAATCTTCAAAGAAATTAGATTTAGAAGGGAGCTCCTTCTTCTCGCTAGCGCGGAATAAGTCGCAGCGGAGGTTTCATTGGTATTGCTTCTTCGATGTCCTCACAACTTTCGTAGAAATTTTTACTTACTAATCTAAGTCTTTCTCTATGTTTATACCATCCACCATAGGATGGGGGTATACTAAATTCACCATTCCGTTTGTAACACAGTAAAATATTGGTGTAAGACCCGCTAGAGAATATATGTTCTTGATCGCCATCCGTCCGTCTGTCTGTAGAAAGAACGCTAACTTTCGAAGAAGTAAGCTAGGCGATTGAAATTTTGCACACATTCTATCTATCGGTGTTGTATTGGGATTGTAAATGGGCCATATCTTTTCAAGTTTTGATATAGCTGCCATTTAAACCAACTGACTTCTTGAGCCTCTAGAGAGCGCAATTATTATTCGGTTTGGCTAAAATTTTGCATCAAGTCTTTTGTTTTGACTTCTAACAATTATGCCAAGTATGGTCTAAATCGGTTCGTAACCTAATATAGCTCCCATATGAAATTATCTCCTGATTATAATTCTTGAGCCTATAAAGGCCGTAGTTCTTACCCGGTATGGCTGAAACGACTTCTCCTATGACCTTCAACATGCCTGCCAAATATGGTCTGAATCGGTATAGCTTTCATACAAACCGAGCTTCTATAGGATGCATTTCTTATCCGATTTGGCTGATTTTGCACAGTGACTTCCACTATAGTCTCCAGCATCGAAACCAAGCATAGTCCGAATCGGTCCATAACCTGATATAGCTCCAATTGTATCCATTATTACTGGGCAAAGAACCTAAAAAATGTAATCCATGGTGGAGGATACATAAGATACAGCCCGGCCGAACTTTTACTTGTTTCATGTTAGATATTCAACTGTCATAATGGACAAGATCAGTTAGACGTCTGTCCAGCCTGCGACAACAAAGAGGTAGATCTCTTGTGTTAAAGATTGGACTATATCATCATGGAGAGTCCATAGTCCAAAATTTGTGCCCATCTGTCAGTCTTTGCCATTTGAGCCTTGTATTGAAGAATTAGTTGGCATGACGTTAAAGGCTAATGCCCACAAAAATAAGTTTGCTGATATCAGCAAACACTGTCTGCCGATTTTAAATTAAAAATTTTTAGCCTTTAAGGAAAAAAGCTTTAAATTTTCGAGCATCTAAACGATACACAGTGGGACAGAATCGAAAAATATTAGAAAAAATCTGCGATTTGAGAACGGATAGAGATAACTCATTGACACTTTGAATAGTTAGAGCCAAGGTGTTATCGAAATCTTGTGCAAAATTTCAAGGCATTAGGTGGTCCTTGCGCCTTTTGGCAAGATTCTATAGTTGGTCACCTCGGCATTTCGTTTGTGGTCCTATTTCCAAAATTCTTTTTTGCTGGTTAGTGCTTAAAATAGCCCACCTGAGATCTACAATGTCTCTCCTGGTTTCGGCCGTTCTTAAACGGCTGATTTTTTTACTGTGTTTTCTATTCTATCCCACTGTGCGTTAGTTGAGGCATTTCCTATTTATTTGTGTTAGTTTTCGACAATTTTGGCCATTAATTTTTTTAAAGCTAATAAGATTTAAGTTTACATTTTGTCTGTAGTTATTTAATATCACCAAAAATTTGTAAAGTTTAAGAAAATGTGGTTAAATTTCATTGTGAAATACTTTAAAACTAAAAGTTTAGATGCAATTTAAAGTTTTTGAATCATGTTTCACATTTTGAAGATAAAGTCAACATTTTATTATGTTAGAAAACAAAAGCAGCAAACATTGTTGCTATATAGCAAAAAAAAATTGATTTCCCATTTTCAGTAAAAAAAAGTAAAAGCGTGCTAAGTTTGGCCGGGCCGAATCTTGGGAGCACACCACCATGGATTCTGCTAAAAGTCAAATCGGGAGATCGATTTATATGAGAGTTATATCAGGTTATAGACCGATTTCGGCCGTACTTGGCAAACTTGTTGAAAGTTGAAACAGAACACCACGTGCAACGTTTCAGCCAAATCGGATGAAAATTGCGGCTTCCAGAGGCTCAAGAATTCAAATAGGGAGATCGATTTATATGGGAGCCATATCAGGTTATAGACCGATTCGGACTGTACTTGGCACACTTGTTGGAATCTATAATAGAACACTATGTGCAAAGTTTCAGCCAAATTGAATGACGGGAGATCGATTTATATGGGAGCTAAATCTGAACCGATATGAACCATTTGCAATCCCCAACGACCTACATCAATATTAAGTATCTGAGCAAAATTTCAAGCGACTAGCCTTACGCGTTCGACCGCTATCGTGATTTCGATAGACGGACGAACGGACATGGCTAGATCGACTCAGGATGTAGATATTTCGAGGTGTTTTACAAACGGAATGACTGGATAATTATACCCCCATCTTATGGTGGAGAGTATAAAAAGGTCAAATAATCGGTTATAAAGCCGTAATTTTTGTCTGATTCGACTGAATTTTTGGATGTGATGTTCTGTAATGACTTCCAATAACTGTGACAGGTACGGTCAATCGGTGTATAACCTTATATAGACCGATTTGGCGAATTAGGCTCTTAAGCCCCTAAAAGCTGATTTTTTTATTCGATTTCGCTTAAATTGTAAACAGTTGTACTAGGGGCTCCGAACCTCAAACCGTAAATGGCCCATATCGGACCATATTTATATATAGCTGCCATATAGACCGATATGCCGGTTTAGGGTCTAAAGCCCGTAACAGGCGCATTTATTATCCGATTTCGATGAAATTAGAAAGAGTAACTTGTATTAAGCCTCCCGACATCCGACTTAAATATGGTACAGATCGGAACATATCAAGATAAAGCTGTCGTATATACAGATCTGCTGATGTCGGCAGCAATTATTATCCGATTTTGCTGAAATTAGTAAAGGTGAGTTATTTTAAGACTCCCGACATCCGACTCCAGATCGGATAATATTTAGAAATAGATGCCATATAGACCGCCCATAAAAGCTCCAATTATTATCCGATTTCGCCTAAATTTTATATAGAGAGTTGTTGTAGGACTCCCGACATCCGAGCCAAATATGATTCAGATCGGACTATATTAAGATGTAGCTACCATATAGACCGATCTGCGATTGAGGGTCTTAAGCCCATAAAAGCTGGATTTATCACCCGATTTCGCTGGAATTTGACAGTGACTTTTATTAAGCCTCCTGTCATCCAACCAGCACATGTTCAAAATCAGACTGTATTAAGATATAGCTGTCATATAGACCGATCTTTCAAATTAGGGTCTTAATCCCATAAAAAGCGGATTTGTTGGCCGATTTCGCTGAAACTGTGACTTGTTTAAGAGTACTCGGGACCTGAGTCAAATATGAGCCAGACCAGCCACCATTTGCATATGACTACGGATATGGTAGTGGAGTTGTCATAAAAGAGGATGGTTATTTTATTCATGGTGGTGGGTATCCAAAGTTCGGCACAGCATAACTTAACATGTAGAAGCAATAGCCATATTGAGCATTACCTGTATGCAATTTTTATCATATCTTTATATGGAAAAGGGATTATCGGTCGATTTTAATGAATTTCGAAGGAGAACTTGATCACGTGATTTGAGCAGAATTTAGGTTTTTTTTTTAAATAGTCAAAATTTATATTCTTTATATATCTAAAAATTTTCTTGGTTAAATGTTTTTTCTTTTTGTGCAATGTTTAACAAAAATAAAAAATCATCAACAAATACTGAAGCCAAATCGCCAAAATGTTTAACAAAATAATTGAATAGCCCAGTCTTACTTTAAAACTAAAATATCCGCACAGAACGATCTCATCGCCTTATAAATACTGTTTCAGCAAGCAATACACAGTTTAGCTCTTGTTTCATAACCACATATCACCGCCGATAGGTCCCTTCCTGGACCCATTAGCGACTACAATTTGCCATAAAATCCATTTATCCATTTCACAGTTACAGGAGGATTTTGAGAATTTTTCGATTTCCAATCACAATGAGGTTGCCCCGGATGTAGGGGATAAAAACATTAAAGACTGAAAAAGTAAGTTCATAATACGAATACCGGTCAAGCAATCAATCAATGTGTTAAGTTTTTAAACTCAATTGTATTACATTTATGAAAACAAAGCTGTATGAATAAGCTTACATATGTCAAAAAGAAGCTGAAGACGCTTTTGTTGTTCTTTCGCTCAAATGTGGGTAAAAACGGTAGATAGTGATAATGGGTGATTGTTCTGTACCGAAATATAACGGAGGCAAAGAATCTACCGCAAAATGTGGTCAGAATTAATGAATGGAAAGAAAAACTGGAAGAATTAGCAAAAATGCAAAACGTCTATCAAAGCTTGTATCAGAAGGCAAAGATACGATAAAATGTGCTCTTCCAATGTTTTTAAATGTTGAAGACGTTCAGGTTAAATCGCAGCCAGGGGATGTCAGCTAACTTCTCATTATAATTTGGTGTTGATTTTTCAATTATCCTTTCAACTTGTTTGCATGTGAAAGCCGTTAATACACAATTTCCTTTAACCTGAATTGAAGTATATCCAGATTAACGACATATGATTGAAATATTCCGACACAATGGCACACCCAAGTTATGCCACATAACTACAACATTTTGCACACATTTTCATTAATTGCAGGTGACGAATATACCTCAAAACGCCGAATATTATCCTTGTCATCAAAATTTAAAACCAAACTTACGAAGGCTGTGTCGCTTTAAGGATTGCCTTCGGTTCGCTTACAAATCAATAGTTTTCCCATTACAAATTCCATTGACTTTAGTATACCAAAGGAACAAATGGTAATCATTTGCCGCCAAAATTTGTTTTATGCCTGTTTTTTTATAAAAGCGCTAGGTTGGTATTTGATATGTTTTAAAACAAGTAATAAAAACGTATCTATCGCTGATTCGGTGAACAACTTCAAAAAGATTTAACCCTTGCATGTACAATGTACAATGAAAAAATATCCGTTTTACTAACAGACATGACCATCCGTCTCAAATGTTGATCGCTGATTGATTCTTACTTTACTTCATAGATGACTTACTGTCCAATTATTATTTGAATATTTCAAAATTTCTTTTTATACCCTCCACCATAAGATGGGGGGTATACTAATTTCGTCATTCTGTTTGTAACTACTCGAAATATTTGACTGAGACCCCATAAAGTACATATATTCTTGATCGTCGCGACATTTTATGTCGATCTAGCCATGTCCGTCCGTCTGTCCGTCCGTCCGTCCGTCTGTCTGTCGAAAGCACGCTAACTGCCGAAGAAGTAAAGCTAGCCGCTTGAAATTTTACACAAATACTTCTTATTAGTGTAGGTCGGTTGGTATTGTAAATGGGCCATATCGGTCAATGTTTTGATATAGCTGCCATATAAACCGATCTTGGGTCTTGACTTCTTGAGCCTCTAGAGTGCGCAATTCTTATCCGATTGGAATGAAATTTTGCACGACGTGTTTTCTTATGATATCCAACAACTGTGCCAAGTATGGTCGAAATCGGTCCATAACCTGATATAGCTGCCATATAAACCGATCTTGGGTCTTGACTTCTTGAGCCTCTAGAGTGCGCAATTCTTATCCGATATGCCTGAAATTGTACGACGGATCCTCTCATGACCATCAACAAACGTGTTTATTATGTTCTGAATCGGTTATAACCCGATACGGATCCCATAAAATCGTTCTCTCTATTTTACTTCGTGAGCCCCAATGGGCGCAATTCTTATACGAATTGGCTGAAATTTTACACAGGTCTCCAACATATAATTTAATTGTGGTCCGAACCGGACCATATCTTGATATCGTTTTAATAGCAGAGCAACTCTTTTCTTATATCCTCTTTAGCCTAAGAAGAGATGCCGGGAAAACAACTCGACAAATGCGATCCATGGTGGAGGGTATATAAGATTCGGCCCGGCCGAACTTAGCACGCTTTTACTTGTTAAACTTAGCATCTCAAGGCTATTTGGCGTCTGAGCTGAGCAAGGCTCAGAACAACCCCTGGGCGGAATTCTGCTGCTCAGTGGAATATACATCTGAGGCTTCTAGGCTAAGGATGATCCTATCATCGAGACTTATTATGGTTGGATACATTCAGAAATCGGAGAATGTATAGACAATGTCTAGTGAGGAAACATCAGAACTACTCATTCACACACATTTCCCGGGAAACTCTTCAACGGACAACATGGCGCCAGAAGAAGTTTTCACTGGTATGTATTCGTCGGAGGTTATTGGGGATATTGTGTCTGAGTCGAATATCCTTTGGGTGATAAAAAGCTTTGAGTCCTTTAAGTCGCCAGGCCCTGATGATGTATCACCGTTTGAATTACAAGCTTCGTCCGACAGACTGGCTCCTTGGCTGAGGGAGATATACTCTGCTTGTATCAGCATGTCGTATATACCTGTGGGATGGAGGGATACAAAGGTAATTTTCGTTCTAAAAGCAGAAAAACCTTTCCGTACGAAGACGAAATGTTTTCGTCCTATTAGTCTGTCATCCTTTATGCTGAAGACTCTTGAGAGGTTTTTCTATCAACCTCTCAAGAGTCTTAGGGAAAAGATTCCTGGAGATCGTCTGTCTTGGCAACAGTATGCATATAGTAAAGGCAAGTCTCCTGGAAAACGCACTTCACGACCTAGTTGCCCACATAGAGTTCTCTCACTGTCAAGAAAAAAAAACAAAATGGTAGCATTTCTTGACTCCAACTCATGAAGGAGTTGGAGTTTCTAGGCACCAACTCTACCGTCAGGAAGTTTATTAATAACTTACTTACTAAAAGATGCATTACGGCAGGCTTGGAATCTGTAGATCTAAAACGATGGGTCAACAGAGGAACACCTTAAAGAGGTGGTCTGGCTCCTCTACTTTGGAAAATAGCCATTAACAATATATTATTGCCTCTCCCTCAGCGTGTGGTGATGACGTGGCTATTTCTGTTAGGGGAAAGTTTTCCAGCACTCTAAGAGATATACTTCAGGAAGCTCTATGTGCAACAGCGAAATGGGCTACCGAAAGTGGTCTAGGCGTAAATCCGTGCAAGACAGAAGTAGTTCTTTTCAGCAGGAGATTCAAGTTTCCTACAGGAGCATCTGTTTCCTTGGGAGGAGAGAATGTTTCGTTTACTGAAAGCGCAAAATACCTGGGTGGCTTGCTGGAAAGGAAATTAAACTTCAAATCCAACATTTGGGAAAGAGCAACTCTTGCCCTATACACCTGCAAAAGAGCCATTGGCTAAAGTTTGGGGGTTTAAACCGCGCGTTTTGCACTGGGTGTATATTGCAGTTGTCAGATCTATAATGCTATATGGTGTTGTGGCCCGGTGGAAGGCGCTTCCAAAGTCTACCTACTATTCAATACTCAACCGGATCCAAAGCATGGCTTGGTTGTGCATCTTAGCCGCACTGAGGACGACACAATCGTATGCGCTGAATTTAATGCTACACCTAATGCCTCTGGACATTGTGGCTAGACAAATTGCTGCGACCACTGCCGTAAGGCTAAGAGAGCTTTCTCTTTGATCATGCGACGACTACGGTCACTGTATTATTCTTGATACAATGTACGAGCCGCTTTTTGATAAAAAGTACTGTACCACTATTCCTGAAAGAACCGATTGGAACTACAATATCCCTGGTAATAGAAGTTACATAGACTTCTATACGGATGGTTCCAAACTAAACGACAAGGTGAGCTTTGGGGTGTACTCTAAAGATCTAGAACTGGTCATATCGAAAAGGATACCCGACTACTGCAGTGTGTATTAAGCAGAGTTCCTTGTAATTAAGGCAGTGGTGGAATGGCTAAGATATAATGTCATTACGACGAATATCTTCTCAGACAGCCAGTCAGCCAGTCAGCCATTAAATCCCTGGAGAACGCATTTCTGAACACGAAACCCACCTCGACTGTCGCAGATCTCTCAACGAGATGGCTGAACAGTTCAAAAATCACCTGTTCTGGGTGCCAAGCCACAGAGATATCCCAGGGAATTATAAAGCGGACGAGTTTGCGAGACTAGGAACTACCTTACTGGAATCTGTGGTTATGCCTCTAGCGACATGTAAGATAAGTTTTATGGAACAGGCTGAAAGGAAAACGAATGATAGGTGATCACAAAGAGGGGCCTGTGAGCATTCCAAAACTATGTGGCCTAATAAAGACTTGAAGAGGTCTACCGTTTTGCTGGCATTGCTGTCATAGAAGAGACGTCTCAGTCATTGTGTCCGTCATAACACGTCACTGTCTAATCAGAAAACATGCTGACAGACTGAAGGTTGCCAGTAACGACTTATGCAGAAGCTTTGAGGACATCGAAGAAGAATGGACTATAGAAGACCTTCTGTGTGGCGTTTCACTTTAGGTTCTCATTTCTTTGGGAACTTTTTTGATTTAGCGGGTGGGCTTTTCAAATCGATCTGGATGGTTCAACAGTAGGAACTAGAAGTCATTTTCCTTCTTCACCCCTGTGGTATCGCAATGGACGAAAACTTTTAAGTGAGTCTGATGGCAGACTGCGACTTAACCTAATTATTTCAAGTAATTTTTCTTCAATCAAGCGGATTTGACCGTATTTAATGAATACCTACACAATGAGATAAAAATCGCCCAACTATAGTGCAGTCTTATTAGAAAAATCATATACTCTTTCTTAAGAATAAATAAAAATGTAAAGGAAATGCCTACATTAAGAACCAGTTTTGAATATTAATAATAGAAATAAACATTTTTGAAAATTAATGCGTTCACGCAACGATTGACACAAAATACATCTGCTGCATTGGCTAGGTCACGTTGTCAGAACAAATAAAGAAGCTCTAGCTAAAAAATCTTTTGAAGGCGACCATAAGGGAATGCGCAAACAGGGAAGACCAAAACTTCGATCGAGAGGCCAAGTGGAGAAAGACGTCCCCAAACTGGGTGTCAGAGATTGGAGAAGGAGCTCAGATGATCCAGACGCTTGGAAATCAGTTTTTAGCCGAGCGTAAGCTAGTGAAACAAAGGTTCTGTAATGGCCACTTAAGGTAAGGCAACAATAGATAACAATATTCAATGGGCGGAAGACGCATTGTAAAGAGTGATTTTTAGCTATTCCCTTTTTGGCAACACTGATTTAATCAGATCACGCACGCAGATTCACTGTCAAACATCTTCAGTTTGGTCTACAATTTAACCATGAATCGTCGACAACGACTGCAAATTATTGATTTTTTTTTTCAAAATGCGTTCTCTTTTAAGAAAGTTCTTCGCGCACTTCCTACATTTTACGACGAAGCTTATTTTTGGCTCATTGGATACGTAAATAAACAAAATTGTCGATTTCGGAATAAAGATCCAGAAAAAGTCACAGTTTGGTGCGGTTTATGGGCTGGTGGCATCATTGGACCGTACTTCTTCAAAGATGATGCGAATCGTAACGTAACTAACGCCAGATGATATCCAATTTTTTTTTTCACAAAATGCAAGAGCTTGACTTGCATGACATGTGGTTTCAACAAGACGGTGCGACATTGCGGGCGTGACAATAGACTTATTGAGAGGCGAGTTCGGTGAACTTTTTATTTCTCAATTGGGACCGATCAATTGGCCGCCTAGATCGTGCGATTTAACGCCCTTAGACTATTTTTTGTGGGCCTATGTTAAAGCTCATGTCTATATAGACAAGCCTGCCTTAATTGGCGCATTGGAAGACGACATTGAAGCATCACATGAGATACCGGCCGAAATGTTGGAAAAAGTATGACAAAATTGGACTAAGCGGATGAAGCATTTGAGGCGCAGTCACGGTCAACATTTGCATGAAATAAAAGTCAAACATTAAATTATATGGACCGCACTATAGATTCAAATAAAGATTTCATGCATTTTTCTGAATTTTATGTGTTATTTTATTTTTTTTTTTTTTAACTTTCCTATAGCTCTTAAAAAATTACCCTTCAGATTTGATGAGGCTAGTGTTTAAGCTCAAATATATTTAGAGAACATCTCAGAAACATTGAATGGCATTAATCTCATTTTATTCTGAAAAAAAAAATAAAAAATATCTCCTTTTTTCCGAAATAAACGAATAAATTTTAATAAAAATTAAAAAAATTAAAAGTGCTTCGCAGTTTTCCCAAACAGCAAACTACAACAAATAAAACAAAAATATTTCTACTTATCCATAGTTTAATCTACAATATGAACCACCAAGTAATTGCATGGTCAGCACAAACCCGCTGCTAAAACTCTCGGACTGAAGCCAAGATTAGAGTTCACAATTTGCATTTTGCCAAAGCGAAACATGTTTTTCTGTTGTTTCGAGACTGGTCGGTTGATTGGTCATCCATTAGCAGGTAACCTTTGGAGGTTCTTTACTTCTCCGATTCTTACAAAAACCACACGTTTACGGTATTTATTTTTTCTTTTCTTTTAAGCTATGCCAAATTTCATTGGCATTCTTTTGTTACATTCGACAACAGTTGAGGGTGTTGTTTGTTTTGTTTTTTCATTAAAAATTCACAATTTTCCACAAAATTTGGCCATACATTTTTTCATTATTTCTGCTGATAAGCAGCACAATTTTTCTGCATTTTTCTCATTTGTATTTCTTTTTCCACTTTCGGATTTATTTCTTGTTTTGGTAAAAAAAAAAAAACAAAATCCGAACAAACATTCGGAAGGCGACCACAGCCAGCGGACAGCCAGGCAGACTGAATTTTTTCAACTTTTCTAGAGATATTTTGCACACTACAAAAAATGATAAAACTGGATTTTGCTTGACCATCATGCTTTACCTTCTTATTTTTGTTTTGTTTTATTCTTCTGCTTCTTGTTGTTTTCTATTGGTTTGTTTGTTTTGCTTATTGAGTTTCTTTTCGTATTGGTGTGAGTATCGGCAAACACACACACGCGCGCGCGAACAATGCACTAAACAAACTACTTTTCCTCGGGGGGTAGCTCGCAACACGACACCAAATCTTATTCGACCGCTTGAACGTCTTAACGCCACGCAATGTTCTCAACGAATGTTGTCTTTGTGCCAAATGTATCTTGGAGATACCTGTTGAAGCTTGGCCTAGTGGTGTAATACTGAAATGTTTCTCTGCCAAATACAGGTTTATATATACACACATGTTATCTGGCTCTCTCACGCAATTTGGAGTTGCCACACGACAAGCGACCACTGGGAAAGTTTGGGTTTTCTCTAAACCTACTTAAATCACAATTTTTATATATTTCACAGTACAACAGTCAATCTGCGTAGAGGGAGATTCGAAATTAAAACAAGTAACAGTGTGCTTAGTTTGGCCGGGCCGAATCAGATATACCCTCCACCATGGATCGCAAGATCTTTGCCCGAAATCTCTTTATGGGCAAACAAGCTATACCAAGTTACGAACCGATTGGAGCCATACTTGGTTTGGCTGTTGGGTCAAAGTGGAAGTCATTGTGCAAAATTTCAGCCAAATCGGGTAATAATTGCGCCCCTCTAGCAGCTTATGAAGTTAAGATCTGAGGTCGATTTATATTGGAACTATAGCACGTTATGAATCGATTTAGACCATACATGATTCCAGCCAAATCGGATAATAATTGCGACCTCTAGCAACTCAAGAAGTCAAAATCCGATATCGGTTTACATGGGAGCTATATCAGGTAATGAGCCGGTTTAGTTGTTGGAAGTTAAAACAAAACACTTCAAGCTAAATTTTAGCCAAATTGAATAGTAATTGCGCCCTCTAGCGGCTCAAGAAGTCAAGATCCGAGATCGGTTTATGTGGGAGCTATATCAGGTAACGAACCAATTCCGACCATACATAGAACAGTTGTTGGAAGTTAGAACAAAACACTTTGTGCGAAATTTCAGCTCGGATAATAATTGCCCTCTCTAGCGGCTAAAGAAGTCTAGATCCGAATTAAATTTATATGGCAGCTATACCAGGTTATGAACCGATTTGAGCCATACTTGGGACAGTTGTTAGAAGTTATAACAAAACTTTTCATGTAAGATTTCAGCCAAATCGAATAATAATTGAGACCTCTAGCGGCTCAAGAATTCAGGATCGCAGATTGGTTTATATGGGAGCTATATCTGGTTGCGAACCGATTTGAACCATACTTGGCACAGCTGTTGGAAGATATAATAAACCTCTTCGTGCAAAATTTCTGCCAAACCGGATCTTAATTGCAGAAGCTCAAGAAATCAAAATCCACGATCGGTCTATATAGCAGCTATATCAAAACACGGACCGATATAACCCATTTACAATCCCATCCCATCTACTCTAATAGAAAGTATTCGTTAAAAATTTCAAGCCCCAAACTTTATTTTATCGCCACTCCTACGGGTAACTACCATAAATTAGCTATTAAGGATGCTGACTGGGAGGAGTTTGAAAACATAAATAAATAAAACTTCTAAGGGCTAAGGATTTGAACCAGCTATGCAGAAGGGTCGAAACGGTTTTGCATATGGTAAATGACTGGGCTAGACCCAGAGGTCTCAATGATAACCCAGAGAAGACTGAAATATGCCTGTTCACGAGGAAGACGAAGGTGGGCCAATTAACACACGACGTTTCCTCAAGTACGTTGCAAATCGGTCTATAGCCTGATATACCTCCCATATAAACCGATCTCCCCACTTGACTTCTGGAGACCTTTCAAGCCTCAGTTTTTGTCAAATTTGCCAGAAATCTTGCACATAGTTTTCTGTTATGACTTCCAACATCTATGACATGGACCTCCTAAATCGGTCAAAAACCTGATCTAGCTTCCATATAATCCGATATCCCGATTTGACTTCTTGGGCCACTGGAAGACTCAATTTTCATCCGATTTGGCTGAAATTTTGCATGTAGTGTTCTTGTATGACTTTCAATAACTGTGCAAAGTACCGTTCAAATAGTCAAGAATCTGATATAGCTCCCATATAAATTTGACTTCTTGAGCCCCTGGATTCATCGGATTTGGCTAAAATTTTGCACATAGTGTTATGTTATGACTTCCAACAACTGTGCCAAGTACGGTTTAAATCGGTCTATAACCTGATATAGCTCCCATATAAGCCGATCTCCCGATTTGACTTCTTGAGCCCCTGGAAGACGCAATATTTGTCCGATTTGGCTGAAATATTGCACATAGTGTTCCGTTATGACTTCCAGCAACTATGCTAAGGACGGTTAAAATCGGTCTATAACCTGATATAGCTCCTAGATAAACCGATCTCCCGATTTGACTTCTTGAGGCCTTAAAGCCGCAATTTTTGTCCGATTTGGCCAAAATTTTGTTCTGTTGTGACTCTCAAGAACTGTGCCAAGTATATAGTCCAAATCGGTCTATAACATATATAGCTCCCATATTTTAGTAGAATGTATGGTGGGTTCTCAAGACTCGGCCCGGCCGAACTTAGCACACTTTTACTTGTTTTATTTGTAGTATTTAGAGCGCACAACAAGCCGATTATTGGCTTAGGTCTATGTCCATAGACCATGGAGGCCACCGTAGCGCAGAGGTTAGCATGTCCGCCTATGACGCTGAACGCTTGAGTTCGAATCCTGGCCCTTTAGAAAAAAATTTCAGTGGTGGTTTTCCCCTCCTAATGCTGGCAACATTTGTGAGGTACTATGCCATGTAAAACTTCTCTCCAAAGAGGTGTCGCACTGTGGCACGCCGTTTGGACTTGGCTATAAAAGGGAGGCCCCTTATCATTGAGCTTAAACTTGAATCGGACTGCACTCATTGATATGTGAGAATTTCGCCCCTGTTCCTTAGTGGAATGTTCATGGGCAAAATTTGCATTGCTATGCCCATAGTGTCCTTACTTAAACTAATAACCTAAATAAAGTTTACGGCTTTCCTTATTGCCATATTAATATTGAAACCAACTTTCTCTTATTTCTTTTTTCTTTATTTGCACTTATGGAGAACACCCAGTACCCCTTTATAGGCAAACAATGAATAATGGATAAGAATTGCTATTGGAGCTGTATCAGGTTATGGACTGGTTCGGGGCATACTTGGATTGATGTTGGAGATCATAGCAGAAGTCATTGTTCAAAATTTCAGCCAAATCGAGTAAGAGTTGCGCCCCTTTGGGTTTAAACAAGCAAAATAGGGAGATCGGTTTATAGGGAAGCTGTATCTGGCTATAAACCGATTCAGACCATTTGTTGAGGGTCATGGGAGAAGCCGTTGCAAAAATTTCATAATTGCGCCCTCTAGAGGCTAAAGAAGTCAAGATCCCAGATCGGTTTATGAGGCTGCTTTATCAGATCATGGACTGATTTAAACTATATTTGGCACAGTTGTTGAAAGTTATAACAAAACACGTCATACTAAAGGTGTATAGAAGCGGTGGGGTTTTGAAATCAGAAGACGGCTAAGCTGTTGTTGCTGAACTCTTGTCTGAAGAACTATCGGCCACTTCTCTGAAGTCTGGCGGATTGCAGGAGACTGAAAATCCTCCTGCCACAATCGAGACGTAGGAGGTGAAGACGTCGAAACGGGACCCCACAAGCCCTGTGTGGGTGAGTCATCCGGTTGGATGGGCTCAAAGTGTACGCCAGCGGGGAAGGACGGAACTCAAAAGGTGCTTCGATGGCAGCAGCTAGTGAAGCCTCTATGAAGGAATCGTCCACACCTTAAGTATCCAGTGTCCTGCGGAAGAGTGTTTCCTGTGCTTTCTCAACAGCACCTGGATGGGTAAGGAAGATCATGACAAGATCGAACGAATCTTATGAGGATGAACTCCTGGCGGACTTAGAAGACACGGCTAACACATCAGTTGTGGAAATTCTGAATCCTGACCATGGTCCGGTTTCTGCGGTTTCTGGTCCACCATTTTAAAGCCGCTTCGGCGGCACTAAACGTCCTCCAGATGGCAGGGGAATTTTACGTGGTTCTTATCCAGGAACCATGGATTTTTAGAGGAAGGAATGGTTCGTGGACTAAGAATTCCGGGATATAAACTATTCAAGGCTACGGGGAATGGGAGAAACAGAGCATGTGTTCTTGCAAAGAGAAGTCTAAATGTGTTTCTTCTTCCATCGCTAAGCACTGAAGATTTAGTAGTAGCCAGCCATTAAACTAAACCCTTCCATATATATGACACACGATTCAGAGATGCCGCCTTAAAGCCTTAAGTTGCTGGTTGGAGCCGCTTCTGTAAGAAAAAGAGTCGCATTGTAGGAAGTGATGTTAATGCACATCACCAGATATAGGGACGTTTGGATATAAAGGATAGGGCTGAGCTGTTTATCGAGTATATTAAAAGTTGCAATCTGGTAATTTTTGATAAAGGAAATAAACCGACCTTTATTACCAGGAACGAGCAGAAGGTACTGGGTGTTGCCTTTGTATCGGAGGATATAAGCGGAAGGAAATATGAAACGTCATCGTAACATAAGTTTCAGCCTTGGAGAAAATACTGCAGAAGTGGTCCCTCGGCTGGCTAAACAGATGGAAGGCAGTTGGGGATAAATTTCGGCACACATTCTGAACTTGAAAAGAAAGTGGAAACTGCGGAGGACATAATGGTCAAGCGGCTCAGGAAGGCCTTAATAGACTCGCTAGTGTCAGCATGTCCCAGTGCTAAACCAAGGTACTACCATAGTGGCTAAGAACTGGATGGTCTAACGAAGGGTTGCACAGAGTTCTTCAACAGAACAAAAGCCACAAGAGCACCAAACGATTGTAGCGTCCATAATTATACCCTACACCACTACTGTGGTACAGGGTATTATAACTTAGTGAATTTGTTTGTAACACCCACAAGGAAGAGAGATAGACCTTTTGTATACCAATTTTCTCCAAACTTAGCAGGAAGAATTTTTCTTGACTCTCGACATTACTGGTGAATTTCATTGAAATCGGTTCAGATTTAGATATAGCTCTCATATATATATCGCCCGATTTTAACTTCTAGAGACACAGCAAGCGCATTTATTGAGCCATCTTGCCAAATCTCCTCAACGACTGCCACAGTATCTGAGAAGCTTATTCGAAATCGGTTCAGATTTGTATATAGCTCCCATCTATATGTTAGTCCGATTTTGAGAAATATTGCGTGAAAGTGCTCATTTTTTTAACCGATTCTCTCGAAATTTTGCAGGAAGGATTTTCTTATGACTCTCGATATTACTGGCGAATATCAAAGCTGTTTTATATGTATATCGCCAGATTTGTACCCCAAGAGCTACTGCAAGCTAATTGTTTGACCAATCTTGCCAAATTTGTGCACAACGCTTTCCTCGATGACTACCATGTTACCTGAGAAGTTTGCTCGAAATCGGTTCAGAATTAGCTATAGCTCCCATATATATATGTTCGTCAGATCATCATGTTGTCATTTGTCAACCGTAGTTATTACAGTTTAAACATATTTGCTCGCCGAGGTCCATCAAAATTGGTTCAAAATTGCATATGGCTCCTACATTGTACTTATAGGGTTGGTGTAGGGTATTATACAGTCGGCACCGCCCGACTTTTGTACAAGGTCGAGCTGACAAAGGCTCAGAACAAATCCTGGGTGGAATTCTGCAGCTCCCTGGAGGATACATCTGAGGCCTCTAGGCTTAGGAAGTTCCTATTTTTGAAACCTATTACATTGGGTTATGTTTAGAAGTCAGAGAATGTATGGACAATGTTTAATGAGGAAACGCTAGAACTAATCGTTGATATGCATTTCCCGGGAAACTCTCCAACGGACAACATGGCACCAGAAGAGCTTGTCACTGGTATGTATTCTTGGGAGGTTATTGGGGAGATAAAAACTTTCGGCTCCGTTAAGTCGCCAGTCCCTGATGATGGATCACCGGTTGAATTACAAAGTGTGTGCGACAGACTGGCTCCTTAGCTTAGGGAGATATACTCTGCTTGTATTAGCATGTCGTACATATCTGTGGGATGGAGTGGCACAAATTTCATTTTCATTCCGAAAGCAGGAAATCTTACCACACGAAGTCGAACGATTTTCGTCCTATTAGTCTGTCATCCTTTATGCTGAAGACACTTAAGAGGTTGATAGAAACATATCATAAGGCAAGGCCCCTGGATATCGCCTGTCTCGGCAACAACATGTATATAGTAAGGTGCAAGTTTACTAAAAAGCACTTCTCGACCTAGTCGCCTACATAGAGGGATTTCAAGCCGCCTACTCGGAAGATCCGATATGTACATGGTACTATCTCTGGAAGTCGTAAAGAACACTACGAACAAAATGTATCCCAATCGGATAAACTTTGCGGCTTCTAGGGGCTCAAAATGGTAAATTGGGAGTGCCTTTTTTATGGGAGCTATATCAGGATATAACTGATTTGAACTATACTTGGTACAATCGTTGATCAAATTGAAGGACCACATTATATGGAAGATATATCCCTATCTGAACGGATGTGGCAATCCCTTTTGACCTACTTCAATAAGAAGTATCTGTACAAAACGAGCTGCCAGCTTTACGCGTTCGACAGCTATCGTGACTTCCACAGATGGATATTTCAGAGAGACGGACGGACGTCTCTCTGAAATATCTTTATGGGGTGGCAGACCAATATTTCGAGGTGTTACAAATGGAATGACTTGATTGGTAAAGCCTACCTAATATGGTGGTGGGTATAAAAATTGTTCTCAACGAGTTGTAGTGTACATTGTCTAAAAATAGCACATCAATTTAATTGAGAAAGCAATGAATACATTGCAGACAAATCATTCTTAACCTAATTTAACCCCTTTTAAATGTATTCTACTTATCATTCCATTAATTCATATCTCAATTTTATCCCAGCACCCTTCCTTAACAAGTGACAAAAAGTTTGCTTATAATCAAGAGTTTTTTTTACACAGAAATATTCCACGAAATGCGCAAATATGAATTTCCTATCCAGAGTCTTTAAATGTCATGCATTCTTTTCCGTTACTACTAATTCACATTTCCCCCGCATACTTTACACAAGCCATGCTTCATTGCTTCAATGATAGTCCAAACCATATTGCGATGACAAACAATTTCCAAATTCATCGTCATTCTAATTTTTTTGACGTGATCATGCAACGCCGTTTGAAATCGAGAGTAATGCCAGGGCATGGGTGCAATTGAAGCCATGAGGTGCATGGCTATCTCTGTAAACGTGAATTTATGAACGCATCTTCGTCTTTTTTTGTAAAATCACCTGGCGTAGCGTGGAGTGCAAGGTACTTTTGCAATGGGAAGATACCAACGCTAAGAACGATTTGTGGTCTGGTTGACAGAGATTCCTGGGCTAATCATAACAACATTATTCGGCAGAACATTTGTGTTACAGTTAATAAAAATTTCCATTTTGCAGCTTGGTATGTGATGGAAGTTCAAAGCAAAGCACCAACAATCTGCTTACCACCGTCAACTACGAATTGCAAAAAATACTACCAACTTAAAAACTTTGGAGTATTTACTCATCAGACTAAGCGGTCAGTAACTGCCAACGAGCAATTTTTTTAGTTTAGAATGATTAAGGGAAACTTTAGTTTTTGCCTTACTTTGTAAATTTAAAAAAGAAACATTTAGAAAATAAAGAACGGGTACGGCTCATGATAAGTTCTGCACACGATTTTTATACCCTACACCATTACCGTGGGTTAGTGAATTTGTTTTTAACACCCAGATGAAAGAGAGATAGACCCGTTGATAAGAATACCGATCGACTCAGAATCACTTTCTGAATTGATTTAGCTTTATGCCCGTCTGTCTGTCTGTCCATGTTAATTTGTGTACAAAGTACAGGTCACAATTTTCATCCGATCGTTTTCAAATTTGGCACAAGCATTTTCTTGAGCACAGAGACGAAGCCTGTTGGAATTGGAAAAAATCGGTTCAGATTTGAATAAAAATTGCAATTGTATCATTCATAGCATGAGGGATTCTCTTATAAGTCTCGACATTATTTGTGAATTTCGTAGAAATCGGTTCAGATTTAGATATAGCTCCGGTTTGGACTAAAATTGCAATTAAATCATTCATTTGTAAACCGATTCTCAGGAAATTTTGCACTAGTGGTTCTCTTATAAGTCTCGACATTACTAGGGAATTTCATAGATATCGGTTCAGATTTAGATATAGCTCCCATATATATGTTCGTCCGATTTGGACTAGTATTCCAATAATTTGGTCATTCGTTAACCGATTCACACAACAATTGGAACAGAGAATTCCCTTATGATTCCCGGTATTGCTGTTGAATTTAATAGAAATCGGTTCAGATTTTGATATAGCTCCTACATATATTTTCGTCCGGTTTTGAATAATACTCAATAATTTTGTAATTTGTTAACCAATCACAAAATTTGGCACGAAGGTTTCTCTTATAACTCTTCCGATGACTGATGAACTTCATAGAAATCTGTTCAGTTTTAGATATAGCTCCTATATATATGCATCTCCCGATTTTCCAACTAATCATGCACAGTATAGGTAAAATTGGATAAGAATTGTATACTCAGTGAGTCAAATCGGGAGATCGTCTTATGCACAGAAAAAAATAAAAATCAATTTCAATCACGAAATTAATTGATTCAACTAATTTTTTAATTGAAACTGCTTCAATCACGAAGATGATAATATCAATCACCGTTTTAGAGGAGTAATTGAAACAATATTCAATTAAAAAGTTGCATATTCAATTAACAAAATTATTGAAATTTTCAATTAATTTTTTAATTGATCCAATTAAAAAAATTATTGAAATTTTCAATTAATATTTCCAATTAAAAAATGATTAAAATTTTGAAACTTTTTTTGAAATCAGGTTCGTAGAACCATCTGCCCATGGGATTGCTATGGGACTGCTATCAATTTACCAAAATGTGGGACCCATGGGCCTTTGAAATTCCCTTCCAGTTATATCATATGGTACGATATGTAATATGGTGCTTAAAACCACGTTTACACTAGAATGCAAATCCACTTTTTTTTAGATAATCTCCAAAAGACCGAATCATAGCGTAACGATTCAAGTGATTTGTACTTGTCAACAGGTATGTTTTTGAAAACGTTTTTATTGTGATCAGCATATATATTGTGGACAGCAATTAAAGTGGTTGAGCAACTTTATTAAATTTAACAACAAAATTTTATAACTTTAATAAGAAATTATCAGATGTTGAGAAAAATTGCTTTAGAAAATACCGATTATAACCGGCGTTATTCAATACAAACGCAGTGTTGCATCGAAAGAGATTTGCTGCAAATCTCTTCAAATAAGTGGATTTGCTCACACTGAAAATGTATGGGAAACTTCGTTGGAAAACACGTGATTTGCAAAATCTCATCGGAAATCTTGATTTTTAAAATTTAGAAATTAAAAAATTAATTGAATCAATTAATTTTTTAATTGAAAATGATTTTATTTTCAATTAAAGGCTGTATCGATATTAAGAAGAGTAAAGGGTCCAAGACCAATTTGTAACTCAAACATTTTAATTCTATTTAAAAACAAAAAAATATTGTATCAATTTATTTTTTAATTGAAAATTAAAAAATTTCAATCGCTGTTATTAAAAAAACCGTATTCAATTAAAAATACGATCTAATCAATTAATTTATTAATTGATTAGATCGTATTTTCAATTAAATTTTGGATTGAAAAATTTAAAGCTATTTATTTTCCCTGTAAATCAAACATTTTCCGATTCAATTAAAAAAATGATTGATTTAATTAATTTTTTCATTGAAAGTTAATTAATTTTTTCACGATTGCGATTGAAACTTTTTTCAGATTCAATTAAAAAATTAATTGATTCAATTAATTTTATTTTCAAAAAAATTTTTAATTGAAAAATTTTAGGCGATTTTTTTCAGTTCATCGGAGCTGTATATGTCGATTCTTGCGCCGATCGGACCTTGTATGACATGATTGTTGGAAATCAATTTAGAACTCATTGTGCAACAGTTCTTCCAAAGCTGGTATGAACTTCGTCCCCTACATAAAAAATATTTCCAAAAAATGTTATATTTAAAATAACATCGTTTTCAATTAAAGAACCATTAAAATCGTGCTAAGTTCAGTTGGGCTGAATTTTGGGTACCGACCACCATAGATTCAACTAAAGATGAACCCATATTAAGTCAGTCTGTATTTGAATTGTTTTGGTCTCAAGAAGTCATATCGAGATATCGGTACTTAGGGGGGGCCTATATCACCATATTGACCCATTCGGATAAAACTTTGGCACTGATGTTATAAGTATCATGTTTAGGGCTGAAGAAGTCAAATCCGGGGATCGGTTGATATGTGGGCTATATCTGTACATAGACTGGACATGGATGTTAGTCTTTGTTCCAAATTTCAGCTAAATCGGATGAAAATTGAGGCTTCTAAGGACTCAAAAATCAAATCCGAGTATCGGTTTATAAGGGAGCCATATCTATTTAAAGACCGATTCGGATCGTACTTAGCATGGATGTTGGAAGTCATAACTCATATCTTTGTTCCAAATTTCAGCCAAATCGGATGAAAATTGAGGCTTCTAAGGGCTTAAGAAGTCAAATACGGGAATTGGTTTATATAGGGTTACTAGCTGAACCGGGCCCGCTCCGCTGCGCCTTCTTTTACTTTATATGGAATAAAAGTTTCCTTGGAATATTTATTTTCGACAATTAAAGAGCTTTTAGTGAAATACCATGCTACGAAAATAGTATATCGCTTGACTGACAATTTAACAATATAAGTGCCTTTGTCCGAATCCCATATGATTTTTATTGGTCTACGAATTGGAGTTTGGATGTAAGGTGTACTCCATTCTTAAAATACTTTATTTCAGCCCGCTACTCTCATGATATCTGATTTAGGGGTGTTTTCGGGGGTGAGGTGGTCCCCGAGGCACTTGGCCCTAAAAAAATATCAGCATCGTGGTCTTCTTTCAAAAACCATTTATTTAAACCCCATATTTCCATTGGTTTAGGGGAGTTAACACGATGAGGCGTCCCCCAAACACATGGCCCAAAATAGGTTATCAAATTCGTTTTCTAATCTCATTCAAACTCCTTATTGCAAAAGTCAGCAAATATGTCCGGTTTGGGGTATTGGCCCTAAAAACTATGAATATTTAGTTCCACTCTCTTTACGGCCCAAATTGTCTTGGTGAGCAAATACGTCCTATTTGGGGGTTGTTATGGTGGTGGGACGTCCCCTAGACAGTTGGTCCCTAATGTTGATAACAGATACGTGGTCTACTCCCAAATACCTTTAATTTGAGCTCCATATTTCCATAGTCGGCAAACATGACCGGCTTGAGGGGTGTTTTGGGGGATGGGCCGCCACTCACTGAGTTGGCTTTGAAAATATATATCGGATTCGTGTTCCACTCCAAAAACCCTCTTATTTGAGCCTCATAGACACTTTTCTCAAATATTGATATCAAATTTGTTCTTTACTCCTAAAGACCTTTCATTTGAGCCCCATATAGCTATGGTCGTAAATTTGTCCCCTTTGGAGGATGTTTTTGGGGAGAGGCGACTCCCCAAACACTTGGTCCCATATTTGGATATCAGATTCTAATTCTACACTCAAATACCTTTTATTTAAGCCTCTTATTCCCATCGTCAGTAAATAAGTTCTGTGTGGGGGGTGTTTTGGGGAAGGGGTCCACCCCCCAGAAACGAGGTTCCACATTTGGATATCATATTCGTATTCTACTCGCAAATAGCTTTCATTTGAGTCCCATATTGCCATGATCGGTAAATATGTCCGATTTAGGGGTGTTTGGGGGTTGGGTGGTGTTGTGGGGGCGGAGTGGCCCCATAGACACTTTTCCCGAATATTGATATCAGATTTATGCTTTACTCCCAAAGACCTTTCATTTGAGCCCCATGTGGCTATGGTTGTAAATGTGTCCCCTTTGGGGGAGGTTTTTGGGGAGAGGCGGCCCCCCAAACACTTGGTCTCATATTTGGATATCAGATTCGAATACTACACTCAAATACCTTTTATTTAAACCCCATATTCAATGGTCAGTAAATAAGTCCTGTTTGGGGGGTGTTTTAGGGAATGCACCCATTCCCTAAAACACCCCCCAGGAACGTGGTCGCGTATTTGGATATCCGATTCGTATTCTACTCGCAAATACCTTTCATTTGAGTCCCATATTGCCATGTTCGGTAAATATGTCCGATTTAGGTGTGTTTTGGGGGTTGGTGTGGTCCCCTAGCACTTGGTTCGACAAATGGATATTAGATACGTTTTTTATCCTAAATACCCTTCATTTGAGTCCCATATTGTCGTGATTGGTCTAAATATATGTTTGGTAGGTTTTAGGGTAGGGCGGCCCCCTAGGTACCCCATCCGAAATTTGGATACCAAATTTTTATTTGTAGGGTACTATATGAGAGTACACAAAATTTCGCTAAAATCGCACCACCCATCTCCGAGATCTGGCGTTTCGCAAAATTAGTGTAAGGGGGAGGGTCCGCCCCCCCTTCAGATATCAAAAAATGTTGTACCCTATTTTCACCACGGGATCATTATGCACCATCTGTGAAAATTTCAAGAAAATCGGTTCAGCCGTTTCTCAGTCTATAAGGAACACACAAACATACAAACAAACAAACAAATAAACCTACAAATAAACACAAATTGATTTTTATATATAAGACATCAATTTATTGGCCGATTCGTATCATACTTGGCATGGATGTTGGAAGTCATAACTCAAGACTTTTCTCCAAATTTCAGCCAAATCGGATGAATGTTGAGACACGTATGGGCTCAAGAAGTCAAATCGGGGGTTCGATCCATATGGGGGCTATACCCAAATCTGAACCGATATGGCCCATCCCAAGATTCGGCCCGGGCGAACTTAGCACGCTTTTACTTGTTTCCATTACAGTCATGATACCACTACCACTACCCGTCACCCGAAATCATTTGGAGAACTCCAGGGGGGGAGTTTTTCAAATGGTGTCCAGTTAGCATTACTCAAACAATAATACGTTCCAAGTAGCAAACACCCGTGTACCTAATTAGAAATTAATAGTAATTTCAAAACCATTTCAATAATTTTTTAATTGGATCGATCAATTGTTGACAATTTCAATCAAATTTTTAATTGGAAATTTTTTCAATTATGTTTTAAAAAACGATGATAGATATTATCTATCATAGATATTACAAGTCATTGTGTAATATTTCAGTTCATTAGGATAAGAATTGCGCCTTGTTGGGGCTCAAGAAGCAAAATTGGGAGATCGGTATATGGGAGCTATATCAAGCTCCAGATCGATTCTGACCATATTGGACACATATGTTGAAGGTCATGGAAGAAGCCGTTGTACAAAATTTCTGCGAAACTGGATAAGAATTGCGCCCTCTAGAAGCTCAAGATCCCAGATCGGTTTTTATTGCAGCTATATCAGGTTATGAACCGTTTTGCGCCATACTTAGCACAGTTAGTGGAAGTCATAACAAAACACTACGTGCAAAATTTTAGTCAAATCGGACGAGAATTGCGCCCTCTAGAGGCTCAAGAAGTCAAGACCCATGATCGGTTTATACGGCAGCTATATCAAAACATGGACCGATATGGCCCATTTGTAATCCCAGCCGATCTACACTAATAAAAAGTATTTGTGCAAAATTTCAAGTGGCTAGCTTTACTCCTTCGAAAGTTTGCGTGCTTTCGACAGTCAGACGGATGGACATGGCTAGATCGACTTAAAATGACATGACGATCAAGAATATGTATACTTTATGGGGTCTTAGACGCATATTTCGAGGTGTTACAAACAGAATCACGAAATTAGTATACCCTCATCCAATGGTGGAGGGTATAATAATTGAATCACTTAATTTCTTGAATAAAACCAATTTTTATTTTTTTCTGTGTAGCGGCTCAAGAATCTCATCCAGAGCCTGTATTCTTGAGTAATCTAAATGGTTTCTTCTTTCGTCTCTTAGCCCTGAAGTTCAGTGGTAGTCAGCCTTGACATTAGTAAATCTCACTATTTCACGGCTTCCCTAAAACGTGATTCAAAGATGCCGCTTTGAACCTTAAGTTGCTGAATTAAGCCCCTTCTGCAGAGAAAGACAGTCACATTGTGCAAATTGATGCTAATGCACATTTTGGATGTGAGGAAATTCCGATAGCATCGAAAGGGGTAGCCGGCCGGGTCGAGCCTTATAAACCCTCCACCTTGGATCGCATGGGATAGGTTCTTTGAATAACTTTTTCAAAATATATAGAAACTCCATCAAGTTTTGGACTGATATGGACCGTACTTGCCATGGCTATCAGAAGTCAGACAAAATACCACTTTCAGATTGTAATTGCGCCCTGTACAGGCTAAATAAGTCAATTCGGACGTTCATATGGGAGCTCTTTCAGGTTATGGACCTATTTGAACCATACTTAACACGGCTGTTGGATTTCATCGAATAAGAACTACGGCCTCTAGACGCTCAAAAAATCAAATTCGGATATTGATTTATATGGCAGCTATATCGAAACATGGACCAATATGACCCATTAACAATCGAATCCGACTTACACTAGCAGGGAATATAGGTGCAAAATTTTAAGTCGCTAGATTAATCCCTTCGAAAGTTAGCGTGCTTACGACATACAGACGGACGGACACAGCTAAATCGACTTATAATGTCAAGACGATCAAAAATATATTTTTTTGTTGAATCGCAGATCAATATTTCGATGCCTTTACCCACCACCATAGGATAGCGGATATATTCATTTAGTCATTCCGTTTGCAACATATCAAAATATCCATTTCCCGCCCTATATATAGAACATATATTTCGGATCATCGTAAAATTCTAAGGCGATCTAATGATATCCTTTTTTCTGACCGTCAGTCTGTAGTAATTACGATACAGCCTTCAAAAATGGAGATGTTGATTATATTCTTGAACGGTTCAAATCGGGCCGTATTTGGATATAGCTGCCATATAGACCTATCTGCCGATTAAGTGTTTGAAATACATAAAAGTTGAATTATTTACCCAATTTTGCTGAAATTTGAAACTGTGAGTTTTATTAAAACTACCGACATCAGACCCAAACATGGTTCAGAGCGGACTATGATTAGATATAGCTGTTATATAGATCGATCTGCCGATTAACGGTCTGAAGCCTTTAAAGCTCATTAATTACTCGATTTCGCTGCAGTTTGATACAGTGAATTGTATTAAACCTGCCTACCAGAATACGATCCAGATCAGACTACATTAAGATATAGCTGCCATACAGGCCGATTAAGGGTCTGAACCCCAAATGAGCTTTATTTATTACCCGATTTCGCTGAAATTTGAAATTTTGAGTTGTTTTAGGCCTCCTGACAGCCGTACCAAATATGGTTCATATCGGAATTAATGAATATATAGCTGCCAAATAGAACGATCTGCCAATTAAGGGTCTGAAGCCTATAAAAGCTTTAATTGTTATCCGATTTCGCTGAAATTTTGAATAGAGAGTTGTTTTCAACCTCCCGACATCGGACTCAAATGTGGTTCAGATCGGACTATATTTAGATAAAGCTGCCATATAGACCAATAGTGTCTGAATCCAGTAAAAGCTGTATTTATTATCCAATTTCGCAGGAATTTGACACAATGACTTGTATTAAGCCTCCCGTCATCCAACCAGAATATGATCCAGATCAGACTTAATTTTTAACATAGCAGCCATATATCTTTCAACTTAGTGCCTTAATCCCATAAAAAGCGAATTTATTGTCTGGTTTCACTGAAATTGTGCTTGTGTAAGACTTCTCGGGACCTGAATCAAATATGATCCAGACCAGCCGCTATTTAGATAAAATTAAGGATATGGTAGTGGAGTTATAGTAAAATGGGATGATTAATAACATCTTACCATTGACCTGATAATTGAATCAGACAACACTCATTGAAAAGAGAGAAAGTCTCCACGTTGTTTCTTAAAAGGATGTTGGTTTTTTGGTTTAGATCAAAAGAAATACTAACAAGTAAGAACACATAAATTTCTACCGGACCAATAGGTTCTCAATTCTAATAGTTCTACACCGAAAGAAAAACCCCCATAGTGGTTGGTGTGTGTTGCAAACTCTAGATTTTCTTTTTCATTTGCAAAGAAAAATCTCCGATCATTGAGCTCGTGTCAAAAAAGAAAACGAACAAAAACTTTAAAATATAATGATATTCATCCTAAGAGGCAAAAAACTTGAAAATAAAAAAATTCGGCAGAGCCCGGCCGGTATTCGAATTGGGCACACGGAGCAACAGCGAGATTTATTGCCGTTGTATCCAGCGTTCAAAGCTATCAAAACAACTTCCAACAGACGCACAAAATCATGTACATGAGTGTAGTGTAATTGTGTAGATAAAAAATCTGGCATTACACAAAAACACATGCATTGGGAAAAGTACAGCTAATAGAAAAGGAAATAAATTCGGTATAAGTACAATATACCAACGTACGGTCCTTGAAGCCTTCACACCTAATATAGCTGTTGAGTAATTCTAAACCAAATTGCGAAACTCGTCTGATACTGGTTGGGGTCTGTTGCGATCTCCGGCTTTCCTTTTCCATTTGCAAAGAAAAATATCCGATCATTGAGCTCGTCTGGAAAGAGCAAACAAACAAAACTTGTAAAATTTAATAATCTTCGCAAAAAACTAACAAAAGAAAATATTATACTTGACGTTTTCTTACCATAAATCTTATAATAAATCCGTTTTTTATGAAAACAATACCATATGATATCAATGATATGAATCATTTAAGCCATTTAGTATTGAATCAACTAATAGCCACACGTATTGATGATCTACCTCCCTTTATTCACGTTTGGACTGTATTTGGTATGGTTGTCAGAGGTCTTGTAAAATGCATCCTGAGGTAGGGTAAACAAGTAAAAGCGTGCAAAGTTCGGCCCAGCCGAATCTTATATACCCTCCACCATAGATCGCATTTGTCGAGTTATTTTCCCGGTGTCTCTTTTGAGGCAAACAAAGTAAACAAAAGGATAAAAGAAAAAAATTGCTATGCTATTGCAGCAATATCAAGTTATAGTCCGATTCGGACCATAATGGAATGAATGTTGAAGACAATCGTAGAAGTCTTTGTGTAAAATTTCAGCCAAATCGAATAAGAATTGCGCTGTTTACGGGCTGAAAAAGTAAAATAGGGAGATCGTTATATCAGGGAGCTGTATTAGGCTATAGACTGATTCAGACCATATTTGACAAGTATGTTGAAGGTCAATGGAGAAGCCGTTGTACAAAATTTCACTCAAATCATATAGAGGCTCAGGAAGTCAAGATCCCAGAACGATTTATATGCCAGTTATATCAGGTTATGGACCGATTTGAACCATACTTGGCCCTGTTGCTGGAAATCATAACAAAACACCACATGCAAAATTTCAGCCAAATTGGATAAAAACTGCGCCTTGTAGTGGCTTAAGAAATCAAGATCCAAGATCAGTTTATATGCTACAATACAATATATCAAAACATGGAGCAATTCGGCCCATTTACAATTCCAACCGACCTACACATATAACAAATATTTGCGCAAAATTTTAAGCGGCTAGATTTACTGCTTCCAAAGTTAGCGTGCTTTCGACAGACAGACGGACGGAGATGGCTAGATCGACATAAAATGTCATGACGATCATGAATATATTGTATATATTATGGGGTCTGAGACGAAAATTTTGAGGAGTTACAAACAGAATGACGAAATTAGTATACCCCCATTCTATGGTGGAGGGTATAAAAATATATACAACCCATAAAATATAAGAAAGGGAAAGAACGGACTTCAGCCTATTAAAGCGCACCGCTTTATATCCTTCACCACATTAGATGCAAGTCCAAGTTATTTAAAGATATTCTTTTATTTTTCTTTATATGGGAAAATCGGTAGACAGACATGTACACAGAACACAACTTTTAAAAAATTTTTCATAATTCCACTCACCGTCCGTCTGTCCATCCGTTTGTCGAAAGCACGCTAACTTTCCAAAGAGTAAAGCTAGGCACTTGAAATTTTGCACAAATACTTCTTATTAGTGTAGATCGGTTGGAATTGTAATTGGGCCATTTCGGTACACGTTTTTATATAGCCGCCATATAAACCGATCTTGGATCTTGATTTCTTGCGCTTTTAGAAGGCGCAAGTTTTATCCGACTTGGTTGAAATTTTGCACATATCGTTTTGGTATGACATCCAAAAACTGTGCCAAGTATGACACAGTTTTTATCATTTTATAACCTGAATAGCTGACCCGGGCCCGCTCCACTGCGCCTTCTTTTACTTTATATGGAACAAAATTTTCCTTTAAATATTTATTTTCGACAATTAAAGAATTTTTAGTAAAATACCATTCTATTTACGAAAAAATATATCGCTTGACTAACAGTTTAACAATATAAGTTAAAGTTTGGATAAAAAGTGTACTCCATTCTTAAATTACTATTTCTGCCCGATATTCTCATGATGTCTGATTTAGGGGTGTTTTCGGTTGAGGTGGTCCCCCAGACACTTGGCCCTGAAAAAATATCAGCACCGTTCTAATCTCAAATACCTTTCATTTGAGCCACATATTGGCATGGGGGATGTTTTGGGGAATACCAAATACCTTTATTTGAGCCCCATATTGCGATGGTCAGTAAAAAATTGTTGTTTGTGGGGTATTTTGGGAAAAGACCACTTGGTCCCGAAAGTGGGTATCAATTCTTGCTCTACCCTCCAAAACCTTTCATTTAAGCCCCACATTGTCATGGTCGGTAAATATGCCCGATTTAGGGACGTTTTGGGCAGTGAGTTGGTGCCCCAAACACTAAGCCCTGAAAATATTTTAGCAACGTGCTCTTATTTCATATATCCATATACCATTTATTTGAACCCCATATTGCCATTTGCCTCAAAATTGGATATCAAATTCGTTTTCTAATCTCAAATACCATTCATTTAAACCCCTTATTGCAAAAGCCAGCAAATATGTCCGGTTTGGGGTATGGGCCCTAAAAACTATGAATATCGAGCTCCACTGTCTTGAGTGTCCACTGTCCTATTTGGGAGTTGTTATGGTGGTGGGACGTCATCAAGACAGTTGGTCCCGAATATTAATATCAGATTCATGGTCTACTTCCAAATAGCTTTCATTTGAGCCCCATTTGTTCATAGTCGGCAAACATGACAGTTTTGGTGATTTGGCTTTGAAAATGTATATCAGATTCGCGTTCTACTCTAATACTATTTGGGTGGTGTTATGGAGGTGAGGTGGCGCCATAGATACTTTTCCCGAGTATTAATATCAGATTCGTGCTTTACATCCAAAGACCTTTCATTTGAGCCCCATATTGCAATGGTCGCAACTTTGTCCTCTTTGGGGGATGTTCTCTGGGATGGGCGGCCCCCGAAACACTTGGCACACATCCGGATATCAAATTCGTATTCTACACTCAAATACCTTTCATTTAAGCCGCATATTGCCATGGTCAGTAAATAAGTCCTGTTTGGGGGGTGTTTTGGGGAAGGGGTGGACCTCCAGAGACTTGGTCCCACATTTAGATATCACATTCGTATTCTGCTCGCAAACACCTTTCATTTGAGTCCCATATTGCCTTGGTCGGTAAAAATGTCCGATTTAGGGGTGTTTTGGGGGTTGGGGTGGTCCCCCTAACACTTGGTCCGACAATTGGATATCAGATACGTTTTCTTATCCTAAATACCTTTCATTAGAGTCCCATATTGACGTGATTGGTGTATATATATATATTTGGTTTGTTTTGGGGGTGGGCGCCCCCCCTAGGTACCCCATCCGAAACTTGGATACCAAATTTTTGTTTGTAGGTTTCTATATGATAGCACACAAAAGTGCGCTTAAATCGCACCACCCATCTCCGAGATCTGGCGTTTCTGAAAATTGGGGTAAAGGGGAGGGTCCGCCCCCTTCAGATATCAAAAAATGTAGTACCCTATTTTCAGTTTTGGGGGTTGGGTCGTGTTGTGGGGGTGGGGTGGCCCCATAGACACTTTTCCCGAATATTGATATCAAATTCGTGCTTTACTCCCAAAGACCTTTCATTTGAGCCCCATATTGCTGTGGTCGTAAATTTGTCCCCTTTGGGGGATGTTTTTGGTGAGAGGTGGCCCCCAAACGCTTGGTCCGATATTTGGATATCAGATTCGTATTCTGCATTCAAATACCTTTTATTTAAACCCCATATTCCCATGGTCAGTAAATAAGTCCTATTTGGGGGGTGTTTAGGGAAAGGGGTGGACCCCCGGAAACGTGGTCCCACATTTGGATATCAGTTTCGCATTCTACTCGCAAATACCTTTCATTTGAGTCCCATATTGCCATGGTCGGTAAAAATGTCCGATTTAGGGGTGTTTTGGGGGTTAGGGTGGTCCCCCTAGCACTTGGTCCGACAATTGGCTATCAGATACGTTTTCTAATCTAAAATACCTTTCATTTGATTCCATATTGACGTGATTGGTGTATGTATATATTTGTTTGTAGGTTACTATATGAGAGCACACAAAATTTCGCTTAAATCGCACCACCCATCTCCGAGATCTGGCGTTTCTGAGAATTAGGGTAAGGGGGAGGGTCCGCTCACTTCAGATATAAAAAAATGTAATACCTTATTTTCACCACGGGATCATTATGCACAATCTGTGAAAATTTCAAGAAAATCGGTTCAGCCGTTTCTGAGTCTATGAGGATACAAAACAAACATACAAACAAACCTACAAACAAATACAAATTGATTTTTATATATAAGATATAGCAACCATATTAACCGATCTTGGGTCTTGACTTCTTGAGCTTCTAGAGTGCTCTATTCTTACCAAGTTTGCATATCTCGTTTTGGTATGACTTCCAACATCATTGCCATGTAAATCGGTTCATAAGCTGACATAGCTGCCATATAAATTGATCTCCCAATTTGACTTTCTGAGACTCTTGAAGGCGCAATTATTACTCGATTTGCCAGAAATTTTGGAGGTGATATTTTAATATGACTTATACGGCATGACAAATACGGTTAATATCGGTCAGTGACTTGATATAGCTCATACACACCAAACCAGCAAAGATTTAAGCTTCTACGAACCGAACAAGCATGATCGACAGACCGGTTTACATAGGTATCAGGTTATAGACTGACTTTGACCGTACTTGGCACAGTTGTTGAAAGTCATAACAAAGCACTACATGCTCAATTTCAACTAAATCGGATAAAAATTGTGGCTTGTAAGGGCTCAAGAAGTTAAAGCGGGATATCGGTTTTATGGGAGCTATACCAGGTTATAGACCGATTTGGACCGTAATTGGCACAGCCGTTGGAAATCATTACAGATAACCAGAAGCAAAATTTCAGTCAAATCGGACAAAAATTGCAGATTCCAAGGGCTCAGGAAGTCAAAGCGGGAGATGGGTTTATATGGGAGCTATATCTAAATCTGAACCGACATGGCCCATTTGCAATCCCCAACGACCTACATTAATATAAAGTATCTGTGCAAAATTTCATGCGGCTAGCTTTGCGCGTTTGATCTCTTTTGTGATTTCGACAGACGGAAGGGCGGAAGGACATTGCTAGATCGACTCAGAACGTCGAGACGACCAAGAAAATATATACTTTATGGGGTCTTAGACGAATATTTCGAGGTGTTTCAAACGGAATGACTAGATAATTATACCCCCATCCTATGGTGGTGGGTATAACAAGTGAAAGCGTGCTAAATACCACTGGGTTGAATCTTATATACCCTCCATCATGGATCGCATTTGTCAAGTTCTTTGAATGATTGATCCCTCCAGAGGCTCAGAAAGTCAAATTGGGGGATCGGTTTATATGGCAGCTATATCGGGTTATGAACCGATTTGAATAATACTTTGCATATATTGGACAAGAACTGTGCCCTCTAGAGGCTCAAGAAGTTAAATCGGGATCATTGGATAAAAATTGTGCCCTCTAGAGCATCAAGAAGTCAAATCGGGAGATCGGTTTATATGGCAGCTATATCAGGTTAAGAACAGACAAGAGTATGAATACATTTTGGGGTCTTAGCCGCATATTTCGAGGAGTACAAACAGAATGACGAAATTGGTATACCCCTATCCTATGGTGGAGGGTATTCAAATTGGAAAAACTTGTATATCATACGCTTGTAAAATTGAAAGACAAGATAGAGTTTTTATATTTTTTTAAATATTAATGACTATTTTGAACTTTTTTAACATTTTACCAATTGAGAACAGTAGAAAATGTGTGTTATTTTAGCAAAAAACTACTGCTATCTCATTTCCAGTTGACTTTCGGCTGTTACAGCTAAAATTTTTGTTGTTTTACCAACAAATTTCACTGAGTGTACCTTATACATTCCAGGTGAACTGGAATCTGTGGGAATGCCTCTAGCGACATGTAAACCTAGCTTACATGTCGCTAGTATCAGTATCAGGCCCGAAGGACAACAAATGATTGATGGTCACAAAGGTGGGGTTGTGAATACTTCAAAATTTTGTGGCCTTATCTAGACTTGAAGAGATCTACAGCTTTGCTGTCGCTGTCTAGAACGGACGTCTTAGTCATTGTGTCCGTCATGGCAGGTCACTGTCTGATCAGAAAACATTTGCCGAAGCTGTGAGGACGTCGATGAAAAAGAGAATATAGAATATCTGCTGTGTGTGTGTCCCGCACTGGCAGTTAGAAGGAGTTGCAATTTAGATTCTCATTTCTTTGAGAACTTGTCTGGTATAATGGATGTAAACATTAGCAAGTTGTTGGGTCTTTTACAGCGATCTGGATAGTTCAATGGTAGGAACTAGAAGGCATCTTCCTAGCCATGTCCGTCCGTCTATCCATTCGTCTATGGAAATCACGATAGCAGTCGAAAGCGTAAAGCTATTCTCTCGAAGGATAGGTTGCATCATTTACAGTCCAAATCGGCTTATAACCTGATATAGCTCTCGTATAAACTTATCTCCCAAATAGACACCTAAAGCCTCGTGGAATTCGCATGGAATTGTTGTCCGATTTGGCTGTAATTTTGCACGTAGTGTTTTGTTACGACTTGTACCAGCCATGGGGAGTATTGTCCCAATTGGTCTGGAACCATTTAAACCGATCTCACGGTTAGCCTTTTATGGCTCCAAGAAGTTTAAACTTTTGCCTGGTTTGGCCGAAATTTGGTTGCTAAACTTTGATTGCTTGCCAAAACTTTGCATGCTTTGCCGATTAGATTTATGGTGATTTGGATTCTAATAAAAATGTTTCACTAATGTTACACGTATACGGAACAACATTTTGCAAATGTGATCCCAATCCTCTTATAGTGTTGAACTTTTTGCCGATTTTTTCCAAACATTCAAACATTTTTGTCTTCTATAATAATTGCCTTCTAAAGAGTCATTTTCGAAGAGCTATAGGAAAGTTCTCAAAAAAAAAAACAAGTAAAAGCGTGCTAAGTTCGGCCGGGCCGAATCTTATATACCCTCCACCATGGATCGCATTTGTCGAGTTCTTTTCCCGGCATCTCTTCTTAGGCAAAAAAGGATATAAGAAAAGAGTTGCTCTGCTATTAAAACGATATCAAGATACGGTCCGGTTCGGACCACAATTAAATTATATGTTGGAGACCTGTGTAAAATTTCAGCCAATTCGTATAAGAATTGGGCCCATTGGGGCTCACGAAGTAAAATAGAGAGAACGATTTATATGGGATCTGTATCGGGCTATAGACAGATTCAGACCATAACAAACACGTTTGTTGATGGTCATGAGAGGATCCGTCGTACAAAATTTCAGGCAAATCGGATAATAATTGCGACCTCTAGGGGTCAAGAAGTCAAGATCCCAGATCGGTTTATATGGCAGCTATATCAGGTTATGAACCGATTTGAACCTTATTTGACACAGTTGTTGAAAGTAAAAATAAAGTACGTCATGCAAAATTTCAGCCAAATCGGATAGGAATTGCGCCCTCTAAAAGCTCAAGAAGTCAAATCCCCAGATCTGTTTATATGACAGGTATATCAGGTTATGGACCGATTTCAACCATACTTGGCACAGTTGTTGGATATTATAACAAAACACGTCGTGCGAAATTCCATTCCATTCGGATAAGAATTGCGCCCTCTAGAGGCTCAAGAAGTCAAGACCCAAGATCGGTTTATATGGCAGCTATATCAGGTTATGGGCCGATTTGAACCATACTTGGCACAGTTGTTGGATATCGTAACAAAACACGTCGTGCGAAATTTCATTTCAATCGGATAAGAATTGCGCACTCTAGAGGCTCAAGAAGTCAAGACCCAAGATCGGTTTATATGGCAGCTATATCAGGTTATGAACCGATTTGAACCATACTTGGCGCAGTTGTTGGATATCATAACAAAACACGTCGTGCAAAATTTCATTCCAATCGGATAAGAATTGCGCACTCTAGAGGCTCAAGAAGTCAAGACCCAAGATCGGTTTATATGGCAGCTATATCAAAACATGGACCGATATGGCCCATTTACAATACCAACCGACCTACACTAATAAGAAGTATTTTTGCAAAATTTCAAGCGGCTAGCTTTACTCCTTCGGAAGTTAGCGTGCTTTCGCAAGACAGACGGACGGACGGACCGACGGACGGACATGGCTAGATCGACATAAAATGTCACGAATATCAAGAATATATATACTTTATGGGGTCTCAGACGAATATTTCGAGTAGTTACAAACAGAATGACGAAATTAGTATACCCCCCATCTTATGGTGGAGGGTATAAAAACACCTTAAATTCAGAAAAATTTTAAAAATCTTGATTTGAATGGATAGTATCTTCCATATAATTTAATGTTTGAAGATTATTTCATTCAAATGTTGACAGTGACTGCGCCTCAAATGGTCCATCCGCTTAGTTCAGTTTTGGCATAATCTTTCCAAAATTTAAGCCGGTATCTCACGAATTAATGCACGATCTAGGCGGCCAATTGACCAATTGACGGTCCCGAACGTGTGTCACTGAACTCGCCTCTCAATAAGTCCATTGTTACGCGTGCTTGGTAGCATGTGGCAACGTCTTGTTGAAACCACATGTCATGCAAGTCTAGCTCTTGCATTTTGGGCAAAAAAAAGTTGGATATCATCTCACAGTAGCCCTCACCATTCACAGTTAGGTTACGATTCGCATCATCTTTGAAGAAGTAAGGTCCAATGATGCCACCAGCCCATTACCGCACCAAACTGTGACATTTTCTGGATTCATTGGTAGCTCTTGAATGTTTCTGGCTGATCTTCTCTCCAAAATCGACCATTCTGCTTATTTACGTATCCATTCAGCCAAAAATGAGCTTCGTCGCTCAATAAAAGAAGAAGCGCGTGATGAACTTTCTTAGCAGAGCGCACATTTTGATATACAATTCAATAATTTGCAAGTGTGGTTCGTTTGTAAGACGATTCATGGTTAAATGGAAGACCAAACTGAAGATGTTTGCACGAAACGTGCGTGGGCTGTTTAAACCAGTGTTGCCAAAATGATAATAGCAACAAAATCAGCCTTTATAATAATCGGTGAACACCGTTTTTTCGGTGTAGGTGCCTATGAAATGATAGCAGCTGATTTAAAGTGCGACACTCTACACCATAGATATGACACGGTGTAGGAAATGCAACGTTTTCCACTCTCTGTCGGCAACACCATTACGAACGAAAATTACACCCGGTGGTGGGGTTACATATTTTGGAGAAACAAACACAAAATTCCGATTTCATTGCGTCATGTCGAAAAATGTTACACTTTTTTGCGCAATCGAAAACAACATTAGTAATACACATACACCACTGAGTTACAGGCTATTATAACTTAGTGCATTTGTTTGTAACATCCAAGAGGAAGAGAAATAGACCCATTGATAAGTATACCGATCGACTAAGAATCGACTTTCTGATTGGAATTAGATTTTGCATGAGATGTTTTATTTACCGTCCCAACACGTGTGCAAAGTTTGATTAAAATCGGTTCAGATTAAGATATAGCTCCCATATACATTTCTAATACGATGTGGCCTTTTAATGCAACTTTTAATGCTGAAGAAAACACAATGTAGGTCCGATATTGATAAAATATATATAGGACACAACAAGCCGATTACTGGGTTAGGTGTATGTCCATAGTGGCATGGGGCGGATTAATATACGAAACCTCTTTTCAACCTAAGATGCTTTTGAAGAAAATATGTTATGACCTCTTAGAAAAAAGTTTGCTGCAAATAGTAAACACTGTCTGCTGAATATAAGTAGTTAATTTTGCTGCCAATATAGTAGTAGTTCTGCTATTACAGTAGTTGTGCTGCAATTGGCTGAAATTGAATGCTGCCTAGTTATGAATGGGATGTTAGAACAAACAAGTAAAAGCGTACTAAGTTCGCCCGTGCCGAATCTTATATACCCTCCATCATGGATCGAATTTTTTCGAGTTTTTTTCCCGATATTTCTTTTTAGGCAAACATATGATAAAAGGAAACAATTGCTATGATATTGGAGCTATTCGAATAAAAATTGCGCCCTTAATTGACTCAAATCCGATAATAATTGCGACCTCTAGATGCTCAAGAAGTCAAGATGGCAGCTATATCAGGTTATGGACCAATTAAAACCATATTTGGCACAGTTGTTGGAAGTTGTAACAAAACACCTCTTGAAAAATGTCAGCCAAATCTAGTGGCTCAAGAAGTCAAGTTTTAAGATCGGTTTATATCGCAGCTATATCAGGTTATGGACCGCTTTGATCCGTACTTTGTGCAAAATTTCAAGCGGCAAGCTTTACTCCTTCGAAAGTTTGCGTGCTTTCGACAATCAGACAGACGGACAGCCATGGCTAGATCGACTTAAAATGTTATGTGGATCAAGAATATATATAGTTTTTGGGGTTTTAGACGCATATTTCGAGGTGTTACAAACAGTATGACGAAATAAGTATATCCCCATCCTATGGTGGAGGGTATAAAAAAATCCACAAATCTACAAAAGACATATATATATATATAGAAATGTTATCTTTCTGCATAAAAGATACAAGATTTTTTAGATGCGAGGACAAGGTATACGAGCAACGCAAGGGAATGCCCATGGGATCTGGCATCACCTATCATCGCGGACATCGTTACGGAAGTATTTTTTAACTCTGTGATACAAAAGTTGACCCATAAGCAGAAATTTTTGACGAAATACATAGACGATTTGTTTTGCATTTCTGCATTTTGAAACGAGGAAAAATGCAAAATACATAGACAGATTTAAGCACATTTGACAAGCAGATACAATTCACAATGAAACAAGAAGTTGATAACCAACTGTCTTATTAAGACGCAATCATAATTAGAATCGATGGTAAAATAAGACTTAAATCGTCCCGGAAAACTACGGCTTTGGGGAGAGTAATAAACTTTAACGCAAAACATCCCAGGCGGGTCATTATTAACACGGCCAAATACAATATTTCATAAAACGGGCTATAGGGATCAGCGATGGGATGTTTCATGAATCAAACATGGGGAAAAGTTATGAAATTGTAGTGACTTCCCCAAAAGAATAACCGACGAGTTAAAACATCGAAAAGTTGATGATGCCAAAAAAGATCGAAAGTTTGATGTTTATTTCGGTTTTCTCAGAACGGTTAAAAAACTCAAAAGTGTTTAATAAAGAGAAGGTACAATTTTCCCTATGAACGGGTAACACTGTAAACAGGTTATTTAGTAAAACAAAATCTTAAATTAAGAAAGGGGATAAATCTACGTAGTATATAAAATGAAATGCAACGGAGACAAATCTAAAGTATGCCAGAGAGCATACGCGGCGACTACAAATTCTAAATTAAAAACTAGACTATCTGGACATAAATCAGACCAAAAAGCGATTGGAAAACCGATGTAGCAGAAAACAGAGTTGGTAGCACACTATACTGTGACGGGCCACAGTCAAAATGTTAGTGACGTGGAAATTTTGAGGCAGGAAAAGAACTGTAAATAAAGATACACCTTAGAAACGTTATAAAGGGTGATTTTTTTGAGGTTAGGATTTTCATGTATTAGTATTTGACAGATCACGTGGGATTTCAGACATGGTGTCAAAGAGAAAGATGCTCAGTATGCTTTGACATTTCATCATGAATAGACTTACTAACGAGCAACGCTTGCAAATCATTGAATTTTATTACCAAAATCAGTGTTCGGTTCGAAATGTGTTCATTCACCGTAACGTTGCGTCCAACAGCATCTTTGAAAAAATACGGTCCAATGATTCCACCAGCGTACAAACCACACCAAACAGTGCATTTTTCGGGATACATGGGCAGTTCTTGAACGGCTTCTGGTTGCTCTTCACTCCAAATGCGGCAATTTTGCTTATTTACGTAGCCATTCAACCAGAAATGAGCCTCATCGCTGAACGGTGAATGAACACATTTCGAACCGAACACTGATTTTGGTAATAAAATTCAATGATTTGCAAGCGTTGCTCGTTAGTAAGTCTATTCATGATGAAATGTCAAAGCATACTGAGCATCTTTCTCTTTGACACCGAGTCTGAAATCCCACGTGATCTGTCAAATACTAATGCATGAAAATCCTAACCTCAAAAAAATCACCCTTTACATCTTTAATGTACCAGGCAACAAAAGAATTAACTATAAAACGGATGCGGATCACTGTGTACATATCTACAGAACCACAATACAAAAATACAGACAAAAACCATCATGGCTTTAGTTGTAAAATAGCTCTTTGACAACCCTCCACCATAGGATGGAGGTATACTAATATCGTCATTCTGTTTGTAACTCCTCAAAATATTCGTCAAAGACGCCATAAAGTATATATTCGTGATCGTCATGACATTTTAAGTCGATCTAGTCATGTCCGCCTGTCTATCGAAAGCACGCCAACTTTCGAAGGAGTAAAGCTTGCCGCTTGAAAATTTGCACAAATACTTCTTAGTAGTGTAGGTCGGTTGGGATTGTAAATGGGCCATATCGGTCCATTTTTTTATACAGCTGCCATATAAATCGATCTTGGGTCTTGACTTTTTAAGAAACTAGGGGACGTAATTCTTATCCGATGAAATTTAGCATGAGTTTTTTTTATGACTTCCAACAACTGTGCAATGGTTGAAATCCATGCATAACCTGATATTGTTGTCTTATAAACAGATTTGGAGTCTTGATTTCTTCAGCTTTTAGAGGACGCAATTCCTATCCGGTCTGGCCGAAAATTTGCACGACGTGTTTGGCTATGACTTCCAACAACTTAATATGGTTTGAATCGGACCATAACCTGATAAAGCTGTCATATAAACCGATCTGAGATCTTAATTTCTTGATCCTCTAGAGGGCGCAATTATTATCCGATTTGGCTGAAATTGTATAACGGCTTCTTCCATGACCTTCAACATACGTGTCAAATATGGTCTGAAGCGGTCTACACATTAACCGATCTCCCAATTTTATATCTTAATCCCCAAAAAGCGCTCTTCTTATCCGAATTGATTTTACACAATGATATATTGTGTATATATAATTAATCGACTCGACATTATAAGTCGATCTAGTCATGTTTGTCCGTCCGCCCGTCTGTAAATTTTGTACAGATACTTAATATTGACGTAGGTTGTTGGGGATAACAAATGGGCCCTATCAGTTCAAATTTAGATATAGCTCCTGTATTAACCGATTTGCCGATTTGATTTCTTGAGCCCCTAGAAGCCTTAATTTTTGTCCGATTTGGCTGAAATTTTGCATGTAGTGTTTTATTATGACCGCCAAGTACGGTCTGTATCGGTCTACAACCTGATATAGCTCCCATATAAACCGACCTCCCGATTTGAATTCTTGAGCCCTTACCAGCTGTAATTTTTGTCCGATTTGGCTGAAATTTTCCATGTAGTGTTCTGTTATGACTTCCTACAACTGTGTTTAGTACGGTCCAAATCGGTTCGAAAATCGCCAAAATTCTTGTTACAGTGAAATTGGTAAAGATACCTCAATTTTTTGTTTTAATTGTGGTCGCTATTTGGTGCAGGAGCTGAATTTTGCACTGATTGCCAACACAGTGCAAATATCTTTTGGAAGTTGTATTAATGGCGATCGCTCAACAATGGCAACGGCTCCTGCTCCGTGTGCACAGGTTCGAATTTACGACGAAAAATACCCATGAATAGAGCTGCCTTAGAAAAATTCTAGCTCGAGTTAGGAAAGAGGTATGGTAATGACATTTTGATTGGCGTAAGTAGACGACTGAAATCAGTAACAATAATTTTTCCCGCCATGTTTTGGGGGGTAAATTGGATTGTCGAAAGTCAAAAAATTTTTATATCCCAAAAATCAAACAAAAAAATTTCTCAAAATTCTTAGGAGTGAGATTTCTGGAATTCATTTTAATTTCTAGTTGCATTTGATGGTTTCTATAAAAAAAATCATTAGCACTAATCCTATTTCTTTTGAAAACAGTTTCTATTTTATGCCAAAATCATAAATTCCAGCTTTCTTCGCTAAATTGTCGTAAAATATTCAGAAAGTGATTTTTTTTTTTTGTTGTAGGAGCTTGAGAATTAAAAAGATTTTTTGTCAAAAATTCTAGTCGGCCGATAAATACTGTCAGGGTGTAACGGTACCCAAATTTTGAGATCTTCAGCTCAATCCGTAAATAAAGTACCATTTTGTACGTTTCAGTACCTAAAAATTCAAATTTTGCCCATGAACATTCAATTCTCACATATCAATGAGTGCAGTCAGATTCAAATTTTAGCTCAATGATAAGGGGCCTCCTTTTTATAGCCGAGTCTGAACGGCGTGCAGCAGTGCGACACCTGTTTGGAGTGAAGTTTTACATGGCATAGTACCTCACAAATGTTGCCAGCATTAGGAGGGGAAAACCACCGCTGAAAAATTTTTCTGATGGTCTCGCCAGGATTCGAACCCAGGCTTTCAGTGTCATAGGCGGACATGCTAACCTCTGCGCTACGGTGGTCTTCAGTCATCCGTTACATACTGCCAAGATGTACCTGTATCCCTAATTTCACAGATGTAGCTCAGTTTGTAAATTAACGAATATCAATAAATCTTCTAGTCGCTCGGTACATAGTGCATAGATGTAACTGTATTCCATCTTTCAGAGCTGTGGCTCAATCCGTAAAAAAGGTGCCATATTTATTTTTCAGCAAACAAATATTTCTTGGTAGAATCTATATGTTAAATTTCAGAGCTCTAGTTAAATACTTAAAGAAAGTTTTAAAATGGTACCAAATACGGTACTAAATGTAGGTTTCTTCAGTTTCCATCACTATTTTTCATATTTTCTATCAACCACATTCATTTCGCTACAACAATCATTTAAGCCAAAATTCGAAGTTCTAGCTCTACCCGTTCGCCCTATGCAAAGTTCACCTATTTCGAACCTTTTTTCAATGTTCCTAAATGTTCAAAAGTAAAAAAAAGCTCTTTTGGCATTCCAATTAAGGTTGCCATAGTGTCAAAGCTCTAGCTCAATTAACAAACAAGGTACCAAAATGTACCAATTGCGGTACTATACGTACCGTTTATCCCACTTCCGGTACTATTTTGGGAAATTTATGTCATCAAATTTTATTTTTTCTTGACGTTTTTTATACCCACCACCGAAGGATGGGGATATATTAATTTTGTCATTCCGTTTGCAACACATCGAAATATCCATTTCCGACTCTATAAAGTATATAGGCAGGTTAAGTTCGAAGATGAGCTATTTTGGACTATATCTTGATATACATAGACCGATAACTCGATTTAAAGTCTTGGCCCCATAATATGCACATTTATAATCCGATTTTGTTAGGCACCATATACAAAATTTCAGCCAAAACTTGCGGCTTCCAGAGGTTCAAGAAATAAAATCGGGTGATCGGTTTATATTGGAGCTATATTATGTTCTTGACCAATTTGGAGCGTACTTAGCACAGTTGTTGGATGTCATAACAGAACACTATGTGCAAAATTTCAGCCAAATCCGATGTATCCAGGGGCTCAAAAAGTCAAATCGTTAGATCGGTTTATATGGGAGCTATATCAGGTTATGGACCGGTTTTAACCGGTGTCGAGGTAAACCGGGCATAACCCAAATTTTGCCTAAAGAGAATTTTACACTGAAATTTTATCTTAGAAAAAATTGCATTCAAATTTTGTCCAAATATTGTAGAAATAATTTTATTGAAATTTTGTCTTTAGAGATAATTTAACTTCATTCTGTGTTCAGAAACGAATCATTTAAATTGTGTATGCAGAGCAAATTTGATTACTATTTGGTCTTTAAAAAAAATCTCTAAATTGTATCTTTACAAAAAATTCATTAAAATAAGGTTATAAATAATTATTTTATTATTTTAACTTTCATTTAGATAAAATATTATTAAAGTTGTGTCCACACCAACATTTTCTTTATATACATGTCATTAAAAAATTTAAATTCTTTGTAATTTGAGCGAAAATTTCATGAAAAAAGTGTGCCTGGGAAATTTCGTCATTAAAAGAATATTAGTCTTGTCTTTAGAAAAATATTAAAAAAATCTCAAAATATTTTTATACGGGGCATAGTAAGCTGAAGTTCCAATCATCGGCTATGCCTTCTTCTAGCCATATTGTGCAGATAAGCTGATGCATACGCATTATCAGCGTTTCGCCTCCGGTCTTAAATAGTTCAGCGGGTAACTCGTCGGCTCTTGTTGTTCTTCAGTCGGGTCACTGCTACTTGCTACTGACTACGTTAGGTTGAAAAGAGGGTGCAAATATTAATTCGTCCCATGGCACTATGGACACCTAAGTAATCCCCTTGTTCTGCACTCTAAAACTATAAAGTAATCTTTAAAAAGAAAATGTTTACTTAGGAATTCCGTGCTACTTACAAAATCCTTAATTGTTTTCAATACAACTCCCCTAAGATGGTTTCATATCTGGTACTGTGTCTCCACCTAAGTGCCGGTATCCGTTAGAAGCGAAAGCCGAGCAATGACAGAAGAAATGCTTCAACGTCTCATCATCTTGCCGCATGCCCTACACATGCTATTACTTGCCCCACCGATTTCACATAAGTGAGCTCGTAGCTCCTTCTTGTTCGTAGCTCCTTCTTGCTTCATTTCAGTAATAGTATCGTCTTCTTACGATCTGGATCCAGCCATAGGATTTTCGCCGTCCTACCGACCGTTTCGCTGTTGCTCAATGTTGCATGGGCATTCGTCGCCCACTCCTTTAACTCGGACTGAGTCAACCCGAAAGGCTTCGGGTTAACCAAGTTTATTGACGCCAGTCCTCTGGCCTTCACCTCCAAATCGTTTGCCCTTTCATTTCCCCTTACTCCGTTATGGCCCGGCACCCAAACGATGCGGATTTTGCCATCCTCAGAGAAGACGTTAATCTCCTTCTTACACTGCTAGACTGTTCGCGACCTTACCGTCCTGGTTGTTATTGCCCTTATGGCAATTTTCTGTCGGTAAAGATGTTCAAACTCGACATATTCGCGTTAGCACATCACCACTTCATTCCGGGATCGCCCGGATCTCCGCCTGCAGGACCGTATTATGGTCAGGCAGTCTAAAACAGATCTCAGTCCTTGGGTTCTCAATGTAAACCCCAGGCCCACTCTGTCATCTAGCTTTGATCCATGCGTGTAACATAATTTTCCAGATGGCAATACTAGATTCCGTCAATCCAAGACTGTGCCGATGGCAGCAATGCCTCGCACTCGACTTCAAGGTTCATCTCAGGTATCCGACCAGAAACCTCTTCTCTTCCTTCCAGGTTTACTATCTTCGCCTCGATTATACCCCGATGGTATGAGCTGCTCCCATCCTCAAGTCATTCTCCCATCTCCTTAAGTCTCATAGCCGCAATGGCTGCCTCACACATAATCTCTATGTCAATGGGTCAGATATCTAGAATAGTCTCCAGTGTCTCAGTGGGCGTGGTTCTTATCGCTCCGCCTTTGCCAAGACAACATGTTCTCTGAACCTGTTGTATAGTCCTTATGTTGCACTTTTTCTCCATTGCAGTCCACCAAACTACTGAGGCGTGAAGTAAGTATTGGTCTAATCACGCTCCTGTAAAGCCAGTGGACTATCCTCTGATTCAGGCCCCATTTCGAGCCTACTGCCCGTCTACATAGTGCCCAACATCTGTGAGCCTTCTCAGTACGCTCCTGAATGTGACACTTCCAATTCAGTTTCCTGCCCAAGATTACACCTAAGTATTTGACCTTGTCAGATATCGAAATCGTCTTATTGAGGAAATTTGGTGCGTTAAATTGGCCCACCTTCGTCTTCCTCGTGAACAGGCATATTTCAGTCTTCTCTTCTTCTTCTCAAGACCCTTTCGGACCTTCTGCAAAGCTCGTTCGGATCCTTACCCCTTAGAAGTATTATAACATCGTCTGCGTAGCGTAGACGGGTCCAAATCCCTCCTCAGTCATCATCCGTAATAGGTCATTTATGGTGGTCACCCATAGGAGTGCCGATAAAATGGCCTCCTGTGGCGTGGCCTGTGCCACATTCTCCCTTATATTTATGCCATGGGACTCACCACCTGTTCCTTAGCATATGGTTTATCCAGTCTCCGTTCCTTAGCATATGGTTTACCCAGTCTCTAAGGACCGGGTCCACTCGGTGGTGGTCTAAGGATTGGATTAGTGTGTCGCTCCGCACATTGTTAAAAGCCCCCTCGATGTCAATACATACCGCCAGTGTGCACGTTTTGGCATCGAAGTATTCTTCTATTTTATGCACAACCTCGTGCAGGGCAGTCTACACCGAATTTCTCTTGACATAGGCATGCTGTTTGTATTTGAGCAGTTCGCTGGATGTCATACTCTTTATCATGATGTCCAGAATACGTTCCATGGTTTTGAATAGCAAGGATGTAAGGCTTATGAGTCTGTAGGCCTTTGGTGTCGCATAACTTGCCTTGCCGGGCTTGGGTATAAACACCACCCTTGCTTCCTGCCAGGTTTTCGGAGTATATGAAAGTCCTATGCACGCTGTGAAAATTTTGGCCAGACGAAGCGCCAGATAGTCTTCCTCTTTCTGTAGTAACGCCGGAAATATTCCATCAGGTCCGGGTGACTTAAATGGTTTGAAGCTCCTCAAGGATTCCTTCACCATAAATTTCGTAATTATAAACCTTCGATCAACGTCATAATTTCAAGATTCCGGTGTCTCCGTATCCTATTCTAAACCTAATGTAGTGATGGTCAGAGAAAGAGTGTACCATGGAGACCCTGCAATCCTGAACATCACCGATTAGATTTTGCGAACATATCGTCACATCTAATACCTCCTCCCTAATCCTATTAACAAAGGTAGCGGTGTTACCAATATTAAGTGTTATTAGGTCCTTAGTATTCAAGAACTTTGCCAGGGCTTGGCCCCGCTTATCAATGTTGGTGCTACCCCACGAAATGTGGTTAGAGTTCGCATTGCACCCTATTAGCACCAGCCATTGCAGCTCCGACGTTGATGGCAGTGACGGAGAGTCGAAAGGCACGTAAAGTGATGCCAGGTATGCTCCACCGTCTCCCTGTCTCACCACTGTTGCATCCGAAAATATATAATTCAAATTTCTATGACATAGAAATAATTAGTTGTTGATATGGTTAAGTCCAGAGACTATGTTCCGAGTCGTCCATGGCTCCTGAATTAAGGCAATATGAATCTTGCCCTTGCTGATTTTCTCCATCAGAGCGTGTGTAGCAGTCTCGATCCGGTGGAGATTTATCTGGATTACCTCAATCATTGGTCCTCCAGTAAATGGGCATCTTGGGAGTAGGTGATGATCTCATCGTCTGCTCCCTGTTCTTTAGACTGCATTGACTTTCCTGTCACTGCACCGCCTGATGTCATCGTTTTAGGTTCAATGTCTAGTCTAGTCTTCCGAATTTTTATAAAGTCGGTAATGGTTCCATCGTCTGGTCCCTGTTCGTTAAGCTTTACTGGGTTTCCATTCCCTGTCCTGCCTGTTGTTTCAATACTAGGATCTTTGCCTATCTTAGCCTTCCAAATCTTAAGTAAAGGGCGTCCTGGGAGTAGGTGATGGTACCATCATCGGCTCCCTGTTCGTTGGGTTGCATTGAGTCTCCTGTTGCTGCGCTGCCTAATGTTTCAATATTAGGATCTTTACCTATCCCAGTATTCCGAATCTTTAAGGCGGTGATGGGTCTGTCGTCGGGTTCCTGTTTGTTAGGCTGTGTTGGGTCTCTCGCCACTGCACTGCCTGATATTTTAGTATTAGGATCTTTGCTTCTCCAAATCTTTTCAATATTGAGAAATGCCGTGATTGTCTCGTTGTCGGCCCCCTGTTTGTTGGGAGGTGTTGAGTCACCTGCCACTGCATGGCCTGATGTCGCAGAATGAAAATGTATGCCTATCCTAGTCTTCTCAATCTTGAAAAAGACTGTTTGCTCCCGTAGTGCGACATGGCTTTAGTCTTAGCCAAACTTGTCACGGAGACTTGATCAGTGCCAACCACAAAGAGAGTTCATTCCTCCTTCTCTTCCCTGTGGAAGACCTCCCACTTCTCTGCGACCAAACCTTCATTTAGCTTGTCCAAGTATCCCAACTTGCGTTCCGTCGCAAATTTACTGCCCCATCCCTTAATGCAGACCGTAGCCTTCGTGATCTGGGGGATATCCATCTTTCTTACCTGGTCGAGCTTTGCGCCCTCCCGAGGAGCGTAAATACCTCTGACGAGCTTTTTGACGGTATCAATACATTCCGCCGACGCAAAACGCAGCGCAAATATGTCCCCTTTAAACTCGCACCATTTGTATGGGTGGACCCTCTACAGAGTTCCACACATGTTCATTCTGACTATGAGGTAAACATTCTATATTATCATCAGGGATTGGTTCTGCGGTATCCTCTTCGCCGCCATCATCTAACACTAGCAGTTGGGTAAAATGCTCTTTCCATATCCTCAGCACGCAATCTGTGTCAGTTACCAGATTTCCTTCATTGTCTCTGCCAAAGGATGTGCCTGTACCAAAGCCATCGGTATAACGTTTAAATCTTTGGTAGAATTTCCGGACTTCATTCTGACTCCTGTACATCTCAATTCACTCACACTCACGTCTTTCGATTTCCTTTTTCTTTCTGTGGAGTAGACGTTTCTCCTCGCTGCTTTTCTCCCGATACCTCTCCATAATCTGGCTCGTTGCTACTGATTGCGGGGTTGCTCTATATGCCGGATTCTTGGCTTCTGTAGCATCTCGACACTCTTGGTCGTACCATGGGTTTCTTGGGGGAGTCTTCCGGTAGCCAAGTTCTGATTTCGCTGCATTTTCCATGGAGTGGGAAATGGTTTGCCACTGCGCCATTATATCATCGGAACAGGTAGTGCTTTCATCAAGCAGTTGGGTCATTCGAGTGGAGTATGCCGTTGCCATCTGTTGTGTTTGCAGCTTTTCAATGTCCTGGTTCCGTGCAGATTCAGATAGTAGTCAAACAGGTGTGCAACTTTGCTGCAACAAGGTAATGATGCGAATCTATATTCGCCCCACTGATCGATCACATATCTAACACGCTGGATGAATGACTTCCATCTATCACAACGTGATCATTTTTGTTCCTCGTGTTTTGATCAGGTGACAGGCTTGTGGCTTTGTGAATTTTTTTATGTTGAAATCTGGTGCTACTTACTATCATGTTTTTTGCCGCGGCGAAAGCTATTAGTCGCAACCCATTATCGGACGCTATCTCGTGGAGGCTAGACTTTCCCAATGTTGAATCGAAGATGTCTCCTTCCCTATCTTCGTATTTAAATCTTCCAGAACGATTTTAATGCTATAGGCGGGGCAGCGGTCATATCCTCTCTCTAGGCGCTCGTAGAAAATATCCTTGGTCTGTTCGTTCTTGTATTCCGTCGGGCATGGGCTCAAATAAGGCTGATGTTAAAGAACTTGATTTTTATGCGGATTGTGGCTAGCTCTCATCCACCGGAGTATAGTATATTTCGTCACCGTTTGGTGTTGTAGTGACGCCATTCCCAGTCCATCGCACTTTCTGTAAAGCGGCATATCAGCGCGTATACTGCACCTCATGGTCCATTTTTTTCGTTTACATGGGTCGTCAACCTTTCTCCTTTGTTTCTCAGAGTGATTCTTATAGTTTTCCGAGGGCGGGTTAGTGGCCCAGCGCCCCAAACGCATGGGTAGCCAGCATTAGTAAGGGGATAACCACCGCTGATATAAACCCTCTGAAATACCGATACCCACATATGACTTCTTAAGAACATATTGTAGAAGTCGCAACCAATTCCTGATTTGATTGATGCTGAATAATTTAAATACTAACTGAGTATATATAGGTAAATTTTTAGCGGAATCCATGGTGATGGGTACCCAAGATTCGGCCCGGCCGAACTTTGCAAGTTTTTACTTGCGTTTAAGCTATCTGCTGTAGTAAGTATAAAATTATTTGTACTGCAAATGTAGCATACCTTAAGGCTGCTTACAAACATCAATAAAATTTTTAATATTAATAAGCAGTGGAACACGTGCAATAAAAGGGTGATACATGCAAAAAACTTTGGGAATAAATAATAAAACAAAACATTAGCATATATTTAGACTGATTGTTATTTATCCATTACACTAAACAACAAAGCACCTCGAAGCCCACAATAGCACTAAAGTTTCAAAATGCAATTTTGCTCATGAACATGGCATTAAGAAAGCAAATATCAATCAGAGCTGTCTGATTCAAGTTTAAGGTGAACGATAGGAGACCACCTCTTTATAGTCGAGTCCGAATGGGGAGCCATAGTGCGACACCTCTTTGGGGAGATGTTTGTCATGGCAAAGTAACTCACAAATGTCGCCAGCATTATGGGTTAATTTTTTTTTAATCAACGTTGAATCAAAATCGACAATTCTGCTTATTTACGTACCCATTGAGCCAAAAATGAGCTTCGTCGTAAAATGGAAGAAGCACGCGATGAACTTTCTTAAAAAAGCCCGCATTTTGATAATAAAATTCAAATGTTGTTCGTTTGTAAGACGATACATGATTAATTTATAGAACAAACTGAAGATGTTTGGCAGTGAAACAAAACACGAAACGTGCGTGGGCTGTTTAAGCCAGTGTTGCCAAAAAGATGATAAAAAATCACCATTTATAACGTAAAATGTTAGGATATTCTCTTTGGGAGAGGGACATCGTTGTACTTTAATTAAAGACACAGAAAAGTTTTTAATTTTATTTCAAAAAGTATTTATTTGTTCATCAATAACTATATAAGTAATATTAGCATTGTCCTTTCGTTTGTAACTCATCGAAGTAGTGATCTAAGACCCAACAAAGTACACAAGGTCTGATCATAAAATAACCTTTCAATTTTTTTAAAGTTATTATTTATTCATGAATAACTATCTTGTCCCCTTCAAAGCAGTTCGGCATTTTTTCCTTTTTTCCCAATCGTTGAAACACTTCTGAAACGAGCTTTTTCGTTACACAAAACTTAATACAGTATCATTGATCCGTTTTTTCGAATAGTAAAGAATCGAAAAACACACCAAAGCACGACTAATCTTTTATCTGTCAAAAACAAACTGACAATCTAAAATTGCTGATATAACCAACATATATTAATAACATTCATGTGTACCAACAAAACAGAAAACAGGTAAAAGCGTGCTAAGTTCGGCCGGGCCGAATCCTATATACCCTCCACCATAGATCGCATTTGTAAAGTTCTTTGGCCGATGCCTCTTTACTGGCAAACAAAGGATATTGGATAAGAATTGTTCTGCTATTTGAGCTATATAAGGCTATGAACCGATTTGGGCCATACTTGGCTTGGATGTTGGAGACCATAGTAGACACAACTCTGCAAAATTTCAATCAATTTGGATAAAAATTGTTAATTATTGAGGCTCAAGAATTAAAATCGGAAATCAGTTTATATGGGAGCTATATCCGATTATGGAGCGATTCAGACCGTATTTGGCACTGTTATTGAAAGTAAAAACAAAACACATCATGCTAAATTCCAACCAATTCGGATAAGTATTGCGCCCTCTAGCGGCTCTAAAATCAAGATCCCAGATCGGTTTATATGGCAGCTAGATCAGATTTTTACCATACTTAGCACAGTGGTTGAATGTCAAAACAGAACATGTCGTGCAAAATTTCATACAAATCGGATAAGAACTGCGCCCTCCAGAAGCCCAAGAAGCAAGTTCCAAGATCGGTTTATATGGCAGCTATATCAAAACGATATGGCCCATTTACAATTCCAACCGACCTTCACAAATAAGAAATATTTGTGCGAATCGAATAATAATTGCGTCCTCTAGTGGCTCAAGAAGTCAAGACCCCAGATCGGTTTATATAGCAGCTATATCAGGCTATGGACCGATTTGAACTATTCTTAACACAGTTGCTGGAAGTCATAACAAAACACTTCGTTCAAAATTTCAGCCAAATCGGATAATAGTTGCGTCCTGTAGTGGCTCAAGAAGTCAAGACCCCAGTTCGGTTTATATGACAGCTATATCAGGCTATGGACCGATTTGAACTATTCTTAGCACACTTGTTAAAAGTCATAACAAAACACCTCATGCCAACTTTCAGCCAATTCTGATAATAATTGCGTCCTCTAGTGGCTCAAGAAGCCAAGACCCCAGATAGGTTTATATGACAGCTATATCAGGTTATAGACCGATTTTAACCAGGTTATGGACAGATTTTAACCATTGTTGAAAGTCATAATAAAACACCTCATGCAAAATTTCAGCCAAATCGGATAAGAATTGTGCCCTCTAGCGACTCAAGAAGTCAAGATCCCAGATTGGTTTATTTGGCAGCTATATCAAAACGTGGAGCGAATATAGCCCATTTACAATCCCAACTGACCTTCACTAATAAGAAGCATTTGTGCAAAATTTCAAGCGGCTAGTTTTACTCCTCATCAACATACGTGTTTATTATGGTCTGAATCGGTCTATAGCCTGATACAGCTCCCATATAAGTCGACCTCTCTATTTTACTTCTTGAGCCTAAAGGGCACAATTCTTATTCGAATAAGATACACATTTCTCCAACATATAATTTATTTGTGGTCCGAACCGGACCATATCCGGCTCTAATAACAGTGCAAAGCTTTTCTTTTATCCTTTTTTTTTTGCCTAAGAAGAAATGCTGGGAAAAAAACTCCACAAACGCGATCGATGGTGGAGGGTATATAAGATTCGGCCCGGCCGAACTTAGCACGCTTTTACTGGTTTATATCCTACATCACAGGGTTTTATAACTTAGTACGTTTGTTTGATACACTCGGAAGGGAGAGTGATAGACAGGGATTCGGAGCGGAGCGGTTTTCAATCTCAAAATCAGCTCCGCTCCGATAAAATAAAAACCTTTTAAATACACATTTTTATACCCACCACCGAAGGATGGGGGTATATTCATTTTGTCATTCCGTTTGCAACCCATCGAAATATCCATTTCCGACCCTATAAAGTATATATATTCTTGATCAGCGTAAAAATCTAAGACGATCTAGCCATGTCCGTCCGTCTATCCGTCTGTCTGTTGAAATTACGCTACAGTCTTTAAAAATAGAGATATTGAGCTGAAATTTTGCACAGATTCTTTTTTTTCCATAAGCAGGTTAAGTTCGAAGATGGGCTATATCGGACTATATCTTGATATAGCCCCCATATAGACCGATCCTCCGATTTAGGGTCTTAGGTCCATAAAAGCCACATTTATTACCCGATTTTGCTGAAATTTTGAACAGAAAGTTATGTTTGACCACTCGACATCCTTCCTTAATTTGGCCCTGATCGGTTCAGATTTCGATATAGCTGCCATATAGACCGATCCGCCAATTTAGGGTCTAAGGCCTATAAAAGCCACATTTATTATCCGATTTTGCTGAAATTTAGGACAGAGAGTTATCTTAGGCCACCCAACATCCTTCCTCAATTTGGCCCAGATCGGTTCTGATTTCGATATAGCTGTCATATAGACCGATCCGCCAATTTGGGGTCTAAGGCCCATAAAAGCCACATTTATTATCCGATTTTGCTGAAATTTAGGACAGAGAGTTATGTTAGGCCACTCGACATCCTTCCTCAATTTGGCCCAGATCGGTTCAGATTTCGATATAGCTGCCATATAGACCGATCCGCCAATTTAAGGTCTAAGGCCCATAATAGCCACATTTATTATCCGATTTTGCTGAAATTTGGGTCAGAGAGTTATGTTAGGCCACTCGATATCCTTCCTCAATTTGGCGCATTTATTGTCCGATGTCGTCGAAATTTAGGACAGTGAGTTAAGTTAAGGCCCTTGACATACTTCTGCAATATGGCATAGATCGGTACAGATTTGGATATAGCTGCCATATAGACCGATCTCTCGATTTTAAATTTTGGGACATAAAAGGCGCATTTATTATCCCATGTCTCCGAAATTAGGGACAGTGAGTAGTGCTAGGACCTTCGACATCCTTCTTCAATTTGGCTCAAATCGGTCCAGATTTGAATATAGCTGCCATATAGACCGATCTCTAGATTTAAGGTTTTGGTTTAATAAAAGGCGCATTGATTGTCCGATGTCGCCCAAATTTCGGACAGTGAGTTGTGTTGGGCCCTTCGACGTTCTTTTTCAATTTGGCTTAGATCGATACAGATCTGGATGAACTTGCCATATAGACCGATATCTCGATTAAAGGTTTTGGGGTCCAAAAAAGTCGCATTTATAATCCGTTTTCATCGAAATTTGAGTTATGTTAGGCTCTTCGAGTTTTTTCTGCAACTTGGCCCAAAGCGGTGCAGATTTGGATTTAGCTGCCATATAGTCTTGGCCACATAAAAGGCGCATTTATAATCCGCTTTCACTGAAATTTAACACTGTGACTTATGTTAGGCTTTTCGACATCCGTGTCGTATATGGTTCAGATCGGTTTATTGAACAATGATTTGTACTTCCTAGTATTTGGTTCAAATCGGAACATATATCGATATAGCTGCTATGGGGCATAAGATATGCATTTTTCAACGAATTTTGACGAAAGGTGTTTTACATATATACCCGAGGTGGTGGGTATCCAAAGTTCGGCCCGGCCGAACTTAACGCCTTTTTACTTGTTTTGGTAACGAACTTGTTATTTTAGTGAATTGGAACAAAAATTTAAAATTATTAATTAACACGAAATAACTTAAGAGTTAACTTTGGTAAAATCGTTATCGAAAACATATAAGAGAACCTTTTTCAACCAATTTTAAATGGTTTCGTCTTAAAGTCAAAACATGTAAAAACGAGAACTGAACATGCTCCAGATCGGACTACATTTAGATATAGCTGCCATATAGCCCGACATGTTGATATAGGGTTTTAATCTCATAAAAAGCCGCATTTAGAACAGTGAGTTGAACTTAAATTCCTAACTGACCGAGCCAAATTTGTTCCAGATCAGACCATATTTTGCTATAAATTTGGAACATGCAGTTGCGATAGAGCATTCGGTATCCGAACCGATTACGGTCCATATCAGACCATATTTGCATAAAGCTACTAAATGAACCGATCTGTGATCATTAGCCATAAAGTGCTCATTTATAACCCGATATCCCTGAAATTTCAAACTGTGTCCTGTATAAGGCTTCTCGGCACCTGAACCGAATATGATCAAAATCGGCCTATACGTCGGATATTTATATAGATATAGTAGGTTTATAATGAAGTAGGATAATAAATAAATCCATGGTGGTAGGTATCCTAAGTTCAGCACTGCCGAACTTAATGCGGCTTTTGCAAATGCAAATTTTGCCCATGAACATTTCACTAAGGAACAGGGGCAAAATTCTCACATATCAATGAGTGCAGTCCGATTCAAGTTTAAGCTCAATGATAAGGGGCCTCCCTTTTATAGCCGAGTCCGAACGGCGTGCCGCAGTGCGACACCTCTTTGAAGAAAAGTTTTACATGGCATAGTACCTCACAAGTGTTGCCAGCATTAGGAGGGGAAAACGACCGCTGAAAATTTTTTTCTAATGGTCTCGTCAGGATTCGAACTTAGGCGTTCAGCGTCATAGGGGGACATGATAACCGCTGCGCTACGGTGGTCTGCGGCTTTTAATTGTTGTTTGTTATAAATTTGGTTACGAATTGCGTGTATATTGCAGCATATGCCTAAGAAGTAATGTCATAAGATCCGTTAATATGGGAGCAGTATAGGCGTTGGAGGTTAAAGGAGAAATATTTCAGTCAAATCGCATATTTTTGCGCCATCCATTGGCATAGAAGGTAAAATTGGGAGGTCGGATTATATGGCGTTACAAAGAGTACAATCGGGAGATCGGTTTATATGGACCAATTGAGACTATACTTAACAAGAATGTTGGAGGTCATTAAATAAATCGGTTTGCGAAATTTCAGCCAATTCAGATGACAATTGCATTCTCTAGAGGCTCAAAAAATCAATGCGCTAGACTAGTGGTTTATATGGGCGTTTTACAAAGATATTGTTCGATATAGACGTCGATCAAGTTGAAAATTGTTGGATGTTGTATATGTAAGACAAAATTAAAATATGGCTTGCCCTATGACAATGTAAACTAGGAAAATTGAAAAAAAAAACAGTAAAAGCGTGGTAAGTTCGGTCGAATCTTAGGAACCCACCACCATGGATTCTGCTAAAAATTTATGCAAAATAAATTTAGTTGAAGGGCATAATTTTTATCTACATAGCAAAGTTCAGTCAAACCAACAAAAATTAAAGGTTCTAGGAACCGAACAATAATGATCGAGAGAGAGGTTATAGGAGGTCATAGGCTGATGTGGACCGTATTTGCCACAGTTATTGGAAGTCGTAACGGAACACCGCATGCAAATTTCAGCCAAATTGGACAAACATTTCAGTCGGTTTATATGGGAGCTATGGCATGTTACAGGCCGATTTGGACCGTACTTGGCACAGTTCTTGAAATTCATACCAAACACTACGTGCAATATTTCAGCCAAATCGTACAAAAATTGCGGATTTTAAGGGCTCAAGAAGTAAAATCGGGAAATCGGTTTATATGGTAGCTAAATCAGGTTATGGGCCGGTTTGGACCGTACTTGGCACAGTTCTTGAAATTCATACCAAACACTACGTGCAATATTTCAGCCAAATCGTACAAAAATTGCGGCTTTTAAGGGCTCAAGAAGTAAAATCGGGAAATCGGTTTATATGGTAGCTAAATCAGGTTATAGACCGATTCGGACCGTACTTAGTCAGTTGTTGGAAGTTATAACAAATTTTTACATGAAAAATTTCAGCCAAATCGGACAAAAATTGCGGCTTGTAAGGGCTCAAGTAGTCAAATCGGGGGATTGGTTTATATGGGAGCTATATCTAAATCTGAACCGATATGGCCCATTTGCAATCCCCAACGGCGTACAGCAATAGTAAGTATCTGTGCAAAATTTCAAGCGGCTACTTTTACGCGTTCGACCGCTCATTGTGATTTCGACAGACAAACGGACGGTCGGACATGGATAGATCGAGTCAGGATGTCGAGACGATCAAGAATATATATACTCTATGGGGTCTTAGAGGAATATTTCGAGGTGTTACGAACGGAATGACTAGACTAGTATTCTATGGTGGTGGGTATAAAAATATTCAATTCAAATGCAAAGGAACGGGAGCGGGAGCGGTGCGGAAAAAGGTCGCTGATGACAGACCCATAATTATGCGGTTCGATTTAGCTATATCCGGCTGTCTGTCTGTCCACATTAATTTGTGCGCAATGTACGAATCGCAATGTTAATCCGATCGTCCTAAAATTTGGCACAGACGTTTGTATTGCCTACAACAAAGCTTGCAGCAATTAGAAGAGATTGGTTCGGTCTTCTCCAATGACTTTTACTATGTGTACCGACTTTGGTCGAAATCGGTTCAGCTTTAGTTATAGCTGCTATATAAATGTTCGTCCGATTTTGACTAATACTGCAATAATTTGATCATACGTTAAGCGATCCTTACAAAATTTGCCACAAAATTACCATTGTGAATATTCAGATCACAATTGGATTTCATAGTCCCAAAGGGACGGTTTTGTGCGACGGACGGTTATGTAGGAAATAACTCTGGTTCTAATTTAAAAGGTGAATTTACGAAATCTGGCAAGAAAATTAAATGAATAATACTTTTGGATTTTGTATTTATATTATATTTGGGCTTTTCACTTTTTTTGCAATGTACAAGCAAACAAAAACAATATTTCATAAAAATAATATGTTAAGTAAATATTTTTTGGTAAAGCTCTTATTCTAGAAAAACAAGATTATTATTGTGATTTCTTATGAGTGATTCCATGCCAAAGAGCAGTCAACTACATCGCATCGTGTACTTGGAACTGTATTAGATCTTCGACGGGAAATCGAAATAGGGAAGCGGTTCTTGCTTCTGAAGCCATTTGCTCTAGATTCTGGGTATTTGGAACTATGGGCTGTTTGTAGTTACTATTATCCGTGTCATGTGCGGCGACATTGGTGTGTGGATTATACGATGTCGCAAAAGACGCTTCGTTGTGTTTAGCACCAACTAAGGCGGCAGGTGTAGGTAAATCGGAAATATCATTAGCTGCCACTATCGGATGATCAAAGTCAACCAAGTCCCGTTGTTGATCATTGCTGCTGGGATCACTGCGTTCTATGGAGGTCTGAGAGGTGACGTTCAATGATTTGGCTTGATGTCGAGGCTCTATAATGTCAAGGGCGTTCCGCTTGCTATTCTCCTGGACCGTGGAGCGATGTATATCATTGGGCGTGTTTGTGTAAAAGGGATTGGTGGAAATTGGAGAAGTAGAGGGGGTTTTCTGTTTGGGAAACACATTCAAGTGCAGCATTATTGGACTGGTGTTTGAATTGTCCGATGTAGAGGCCCCAGCTGAGGATGGGGCCAATGTTTGGTCGCAATCGATGGGCAGAAAAGGTGTTTGATGGCCTTGGCCGTTTTGAAGATTGGCATATATATGCTGCTGCTGTTGTTGTTGTTGTTTATGGTGCTGTTGCTGTTGTTGCTGCTGTATGTATTTTTGCAATTGATCCGAATAGACAAATTGCATGTTATTACTTTGGGCTTGCTGCACCGCACCAGGGAAGCGTATTTGATTGTAGGGTCTCTGTGCTTGTTGGTTGTAGAATCCCAAGGCCGAGACCGTGGGTGTCACTGGCGTGGTGAAGTACTCCATGAAAGGATTACGAAGTACTGTAGGCGGTCTCATTGAAGAAACAATGCGAGCTTCATCCATTGTCAAGGGCGATGCGGGCTTTTGGTTCTTAGAAGGAGGTAGAACAGGAAATATGTCCAAATTTAACTTGAAGGGCACTCTCTTCGACAAAATCATCGGCGTTTGTGTTACATTAATGGCCATGAAGGGCGAATACAAGGTAGGATAGACCGTCTCCGGGATTGCAGTGGCATAAGGATACTGCGGCAGCAAAATATTGGAGTTAACCTGAGGATTTTTTCTGTTTTTATCTTTTTGCTTCTTCTTTTGTTTCTTCTGCTTAGAAGGTTGAGCCATAAAATTTTGTTGGTACTGCTGCTGCATGGCCAAAAGATTTATGTCATTCGGCGATCTTGGTTTGAAGGGATAGATTTGATCCATTGCTGCTATACGAGACTGATAGGCCTGCGGCACAGGACCTATTAAGGGGGCCTGATAGCCATTGAACATTTGCAGAGGAAAAGGGAACTGTAGCTGCATTTGCTTCTTGTGACGCTTTCCACGAAAGAAGTTAGCGATGCCGCTGGACTTAAGATTTTTATAGGATCCCGATATGTGCAGGCCAGTGGGCATCATCATAAGCGGAGGTGTTTTTGTGCTGGCCGTCATGCCTCCCAGATGTAGGTTCTTTAGAATATCCTGAATATTTTGTACATCACCATATGCCGCTACACTATCCCGTTCGCTATGTAGCTGTTTCTTAAATTCCTCTGGATGCGGTCCTTCAAAAGGAAAGTGAAAAGGTTTCGGTCTTTGCGAATCCTCTCTAGCTAGACCATTTGCCATGGGATTTTCACTAAATTGTCTTCTCAAAATCAGAGAGGGCTGTCGAGACGTTAAACGGGGAGGCCTTGGTATTTGGTCATGTAGTTCCCGCCTGACTGGTGTCATTGTCGAGGACCGTCTAGGTAAACGTTCGTAATGATGAGCTTGCATATTGTGATTGTAGTCGTTTGTGTGCTCATCAACTTCACCGATCAAAGTTTGCAGAGATGATGTTGCGATTGTTGAGGTACCCGCAGTCGTTGGTCTCGGATTCGGAGGCGCTTGAGGTCGTCTCGCTTTCGTATTCCATGTTCCATAAATAGGCTGTTCGTGGCCACCACCACCCGCCGCATGGCTGTCATCAATACGCTCCAGTAAATATGCATTTTCACTGGCCGATGTTGCGTGCTGAGAGTGGGCCTGTGGCTGCAACTGATGATGCCTTTGCTGTTCGCGATAGTGTTGTTGTTGTTGCTGCTTTTCTTCTTGCAAATTGAAATGTTGTTGCTGTTGGTCTTGTTGCAACTGCCTTTTCTCCTCGTCAATGTCTTTTTCACGCTGCAATAATTGTTGAAGTTTTGCACGCATTTTTTCTTGTGGCTCCTCCAAATCGCGCGAACCTCCTACAATGATGTTCGTCCGTATGATATGATTGGTGACTGTGTTATTTTCTTTCAGCTGTTGCTTGTATTTGGCGGCGTCTGGCGCTAACGTCTTTGGGTTTGTGGTAATAAAGTCGCTGGTGGTAGCTTGAAAGTGCGATGGAATGCGAGGTTGGTGCGGATTGCCAACTACTGTAGATGTTCTATTCTGATAAAGTGCTACTGCTGAGGTCTTGACAATAACAACTGACATCTGTAAACGAAAGAGCAAGTAAAACTGCATATTAATCTTTGGAAAATGACGTTGATTTAAACCTCGATTTAGGGAATACTTGACACACAGAAAACCCTGCTGATAATAGCAAACATTGTCAGCTGACTATTAGCAGTTAATGTTGCACCCTGAGAAATCATTGGTTGGAAATCGATTATAAAAACAAAAAATAATAATAATAATGTCAAATCAATTCCAATTGTTTGAACCACAGATTGAATATTTTCATTGTTCGGCAGCTATCTTAACTGCGATACAATGAAAACGATAACCGATATATCAGTTCCATCAATAATTTCTATAATAATGTTGTTCTAACTACCCTACCGGTACGTGTGCTAACTACACTACCGGTGTGATGCCTACCCCTTACGGGTAGTTGTGCTAACTACAGGTAGTTAGTATTGCATAAAAATCGTCACATACCAATGAAGAATTCGGAAACCTAGTCTCGAATCCCCCGGACTGCCAATTTTTTATACCCTCCACCATAAGATGGGGGGTATACTAATTTCGTCATTCTGATTGTAACTACTCGAAATATTCGTCTGAGACCCCATAAAGCATATATATTCTTGATCGTCGTGAAATTTTATATCGATCTAGCCATGTCCGTCCGTCTGTCCGTCCGTTCGTCCGTCCGTCCGTCTGTCTGTCGAAAGCACGCTAACTTCCGAAGGAGTAAAGCTAGCCGCTTGAAATTTTGCACAAATACTTCTTATTAGTGTAGGTCGGTTGGTATTGTAAATGGGCCATATCGGTCAATGTTTTGATATAGCTGCCATATAAACCGATCTTGGGTCTTGACTTCTTGAGCCTCTAGAGTGCGCAATTCTTATCCAATTGGAATGAAATTTTGCACCACGTGTTTCGTTATGATATCCAACAACTGATCCAGGTATGGTTCAAATCGGTCTATAACCTTATATAGCTGTCATATAAACCGATCTTGGGTCTTGACTTCTTGAGCCTCTCGAGTGCGCAATTCTTATCCGATTGGAATGAAATTTGGCACGACGTGTTTTGTTATGATATCCAACAACTGTGTCAAGTATGGTTGAAATCGGTCCATAACCTGATATAGCTGCCATATAAACCGATCTGGGGTCTTGACTTCTTGAGCCTCTAGAGTGGGCAATTCTTATCCGATTGGAATGAAATTTTGCACGACGTGTTTTGTTATGATGTCCAACAACTGTGCCAAATATGGTTCAAATTGGTTCATAACCTGATATAGCTGTCATATAAACAGATCTGGGGACTTGACTTCTTGAGCTTTTAGAGGGCGCAATTCCTATCCGATTTGGCTGAAATTTCGCAAGACGTGTTTTATTGTTACTTTCAACAACTATGTCAAATAAAGTACAAGTCGGTTCACAACCTGATTTAGCTGCCATATAAACCGATATGGGATCTTGACTTCTGGAGCCTCTAGAGATCGCAATTATTATCCGATTTGCCTGAAATTTTGTACGACGTATTCTCTTATAACCATTAACGTGTTTATTATGGTCTGAATCGGTCTATAGCCCGATACAGCTCCCATATAAATCGATCTCTCTATTTTACTTCTTGAGCCCACAAAGAGCGCAATTCTTATTCGAATTGGCTGACATTTTACACAGGTATCCAACATAAATATAATTTAATTGTGGTCCAAACCGGACCATATCTTAATATCGCTCTAATAGCAGAGCAAATCTTTTCTTATATCCTTTTTTTTTGCCTAAGAAGAGATGCCGGGAAAAGAACTCGACAAATGCGATCCATGGTGGAGGGTATATAAGATTCGGCCCGGCCGAACTTAGCACGCTTTTACTTGTTTTATTATTTTTTTCACAAATTTTTCGGAAATTCGGCTTAGGTTAGGATAGGTTGAAAAGAGGGTGCAGATATTAATCCGCCCCATGCCACTATGGACATACACTTAAGCCTGTAATCGGCTTGTTGTGCGCTCTAAATATTAAAAGTAATCTCGAAAAACAAAATCTATGTCAGAAATTTCGTGCTTCTCACAAAATCCATAATTGTTTTCCATACCACGTCCTAGTTGGTTCATGTCTGGTATGTGTCCCCACCTAAGTGTCGATGTCTGCTAGCTATGAAAGCCGGGCTGTGACATAGGAAATGCTCCTAAGTCGCATCATCTCTCAACATGATCTACACTGTAATGAACGTTTTGCGTTTTCAATCTTGTTTTTATATTTTTCTAAACATCATACACCGGACATTAAGATTGGTTACTTTTTTCGACTGCCTTGTTTGAAAAGCGACATCAAGTGATATCTAGCATTATTTCTTATACTATGGTCGGTGCGGTCTGGCAACACCCGACTAGAATAATTGATAGTCTATGTTACTCGCTTTTGATACGGTCCGAATAACTCTTGATTGCACGGTGTCAAAAGAACTTCCTTCTTGTTTCAATCGTCGACTTAAGCACATCATCGGTAAGAGATATCAAAAGCCAGTCATTGCATTATAGCGTACAGTGTTATTAGTACAAAGACATACGAAGTAGAATTTATGAAAGTGATCGGTCTGGAAAGGTGAATTTTGTGAACAAACCTAAATAGTTAGTGTGGATTTTAATTTGTGTCTTATTTAGATCTGCAACACTCACACTTGTTTTTTTTGCGAAAAAGAAGGGCTTGGGACAATCCCTCCCTCTCTGCATTCACTTCATCCACGTGATTGTAAATTCTTCTAAGAAGATTCCATTCTCCAAGTACTACCTGCTACCCTAAGAGAAATCGAGACATCCAGCAGGTCTGTTTTGGTGGAGCCCCGGTTGATTTCCGTGGTAAAGACATTTTCCTAGAAGTGCCGAACAAGATCTAAGGGGTAGTGACCAGCGAAGTTTTTTCCATTTATTGCCGCATTTTAATAGCAGCCCATTGGGCCACCGATGCCCTAAGCCTCGAGGGAGTTGCTAAGGCAAGCCTTTTAAAAAGCTTCCACAAATTATCTTCTGACACCTCATCGTCATAAATCAATAAAACCAGAATTTTTGCTTAATTCTACGAGCCACGAAATAATTGTTGTTGCGAAGAGCTGGTGTCTAACGGCCCCATCTCTCAGTATCAAGCCACCCACGCAGTTTCTGAATTCTCCAACAACAAATAGCAGGGCGCTACTCAACACCAAATGGTAATAATTGGCCCAGCAGTCGAGCGCTCGCAGTAATGTAACCTGATACCATCAAATACGTAGCCACGAAGAAGAACCCAGCTTGGTTATATGTAGAATTATGAAGCCTTAAAGAATTATAAAATTATGATCAGCCACCTTTCGGCAGAGTTACTCCTTTAGAGATAAGTACACGTTTAGATTAAAAACAAGGAAAAACCCAGCTAATTCAATATTTACTGCCACTAAGTAAGTAGAGTGCATATGGAAGTATTCCCAAAGTTGTGTAAATAATTTATAAAAATTTGGCACAAAATTATTTTTAATGCCAAATTCATAACCCTTTAGCGTTACAACGTTTGGTATCCAGCCCGCAGCGACCACTGAGAATGGAGGCATCTATCATCATTGTTCGATATGTGAGTACGTAAGTGAACGTTTTATAATTATTTTACATATTTACACCAACCAACTTTGCAAACACTTCCGAATCATATCAAACCTGTCTGATGTGGTTCCAACAACATTGCTTAGATCGTTTTTGGTTATCACGGCTAGTAAGCGTTTTCTATAAAGTGTTATACCCAGCTTGTTGTGCATCATCAGACATGTTCGATGTAAGTGTATGAAAGAGTTGTCATACGGGTTTTTTTTCTATATTTTTTTTGATATCTTGCACTTTTTTTTTTCTTTTGGTTGCTATGCTTTAATAATTGTTAGTGTTTGAATTGGTTGGGTGAACCCTACACTTGAATTAGAAGGCAGACTGCCTGTCTCATTGTTTACTTGCATTGGAAGTTTAAAATTATTTTGAATTAAATTTGATAGCAAGAGATTAATGATAATTAAAGATTCATTTAAAAATTGATTGGTAGGAGGACTGATCTATGGTTCTTCCTTTTAAAATAAAATAGTTTAGGATAGCCCTAATTTACATTGCATTATCTAAGAACTAGGGGATTTTGGTTATGCACTTTTTCTTATACATAGACTTTTGCTTTATATTTTTTTTATTTGATTAATTTGTAAGATATCCTCTTTATGCTAAGTTCTTTTTTTTTACGCTTAAGAAGAAATGCCATGAAGTATATTTTTATAAATAAAAGTCGTTTAACGATGATTTGGTGAATTTGGATTTTTCGGTTTTCCTAGATGAGTGAATTAGAGTAGTTGGTTTGTAAGTATTTTTAAAAAGGGGTTCTAGTAATGTATGCCAATAGAACCATAGGTAGGGAGGGTTTAGAGGCAGGGCACTCCAAATGACATCTGGAGATGCTTTCTTAATCAGAACTTTTTAAGACGATACCTTTTGTTTATTTTATAGTTTTTATAGCTCGGCGGATTGTGTGTTTTTTTTTTCTTTGTTTGGGGCAAATTTCTGGCAATTTTGGTTGCGATGGCAATCCGCAGAATTAGTCCTTATAACTGTTAACTTCATTTCTTATATAAATAGGGAGTCTAAATAAATTATTAGTGTAATGTCGTAACTGGGAATTGATAGGGTGGGACACGAACCCCCCCACCGGCTGATTAGTTAGCATATCAATGGCTCCCGCAGTCCTAGCCCAATCTTTCTCCTTAAATTTTTATAAAAGAGATATTTTCCAACGAAAATAATTATAAAACACAGACGTGTTCGTTACAACACATGCTATCACTTGCTGCACCGATATGAAATGTGTCCTGATATCATACCGAAAGTTTTGCTGACCTCCTGCTTACTTTCTTTCAGTAGGAGCCTCGTCTTCTCCCAATCCGGATCTCTTCATATGATTTTCGTCGTCTTGCCGATCGCTTCGCTGTTCCACAATGTTAAATTCGAGTTCGTAGCCCACGCGCTTTGCTCGGACTGCGTCGACCCGAAAGGCTTCGGATTAACCAAGTTTATTGACCGTAGTCCTCTGGCATTCATTGCCATTCATCGGCTTCTTTTTCATTCCCCCTTACTCCAATATGGGCAGGAAGCCAAACGATACGGATCATGTAATCCTCAAAGAAGGCGGAAATCTCCCTCTTACGCTCCAAGACTGTTCGTGTTCTTACCGTCCTGGTTGTTATTGCCCTTATGGCCTGTTTACTATCCGTAAAACTGTTCATATTCTAAATGATCGCCCGGATCTGCGCCTGCAGGTCCGTTTTATAATCAGGCAGTCTAAAACAGATCTCAGTTCTTGGTTTTTCAATGTAGACCCTCAGGCCCACTCTATCCTCTTGCTTTGATCCATCTCTGCAGTATGATCCTCCAGATGGCAATAGCAGGGTTCCTTTACCCATTCTCCCATCGTCTTAAGTCTCATAGCCGCATTGGCTGTCTCACACTTAATCTGTATGTCAATAGGTCGAATGTCTAGAATAGTCTCCAGTGCCCTAGCGAGCTCGGTCGTCATCGCTGAGCCTATGCCAAGACAACATGTTCTCTGAACCAGTTGTATTATCCTTACGTTGAACTTTTTCTCCATCGCAATCCACCAAACTACTGAGGCATAACTGAGTATTGGTCTTATCCTATAGAGACAGTGGACTATCACCGGATTCAGGCCCCATTTGAGTCTACGGCCCGTCTACATAATGCTCAACATCTGTGAGCCTTCTCAGTACACTCCTGAATGAGACACTTCCAATTCAGTTTCCTGTCAAAGATCACATCTAAGTATTTGACCTTGTCAAATATCGAAATCGGTCTAGTAAGGAAACGTGGTGCGTTAAATTGCCCCACCTTTGTCTTCCTCGTAAACCAGCAGATTTCGGTCTTTTCTGGGTTAGCATTAAGGCGCCCAGCTCAAGCCCAATCGTATGCCATCAGTAAGACCCATTCGGCTCCTCTCCATAGCTAGTTCGGATCCTTACCCTTTAGAAGTATTAATCGTCTGCGAACCAGACGGGTTCAAATCCCTCCTAATAGGGAGATACTAATTTTGTCATTCCGTTTGTAACAAAGCGTAATATTGATTGGAAACCCAAAAAAGTATATATATTCTTGATCGTCTTGACATTCTAAATTCATTTAGCCCTGCCCGTCCGTCTGTCGAAAGCACTCTTACTTGCGAAGCAATAAAGCTGGGCGCTAGAAATTTTGCATGAATTCTTCGTATTAGAGGAGGTCGATTGGGGTTGTAAAGGCACCATATGGGTCCATGTTTTGATATAGCAGCCATATAAACTGATCCTGGATCTTGACTTCTTAAACTTCTAAAGGTCGCAATTATTATCTGATTTGACTGACATTTTGTTGAACGACTTCAACTTTGGTCTCCAACAGCCAAACCAAGTATTGCCCCAATCGATTCGTAACTTGATATAGCTTCAATAGCATAGCAATTCTTATCCATTATCCTTTGTTTTCCTATAAAGAGATCTCGGGCAAAGAACTTGACAAATGCGATCCATGGTGGAATGTTTAAAAGATTCGGCCCTGCCGAACTTAGCCCGCGTTTAATTGTTTTGTTTGTGAAAATATTTCTATGCCCACAACCATAGGATGGGAGGTAATCTTATCTAGTCATTCCATTTGTAACACTTCAAAATATTGTTTCAAATAAGGATATCCGCTTGAAGTTTTAAACAGGTAGCTCTTATACGTAGGTCGTTGCAGCTTGTAAGGACTCAAGAAGTCAAATCGGGAGATCGGTTTATATAGGAGCTATATCAGGTTATAGACCGATTTGAACCGTACTTGGCACAGTTGAGGGAAGTCATAACGGATCAGCACATGCAAAATTTAAGCCAAATCGGACAAAAATTGCGGCTGGTAAGGGCTTAAGAAGTTAAATCAGGAGATCGGTTTGTATGGACTAAATCTGAACCGATATGGCCCGTTTGTAATCCTCTACGACCTACATCAAAAGTAAATATCTGTGCAAAATTTCAAGCGGCTTGCTCTATGCGTTCGACCTCTATCGTGATTTCGACAGGCAGACGGACGGACATGGCAAGATGGACTCAGAACATCGAGACGATCAAGAATATACATACTCTATGGGGTCTTAGACGAATATTTCGAGGTGTTACAAACGGAATGACTAAATTAGTATACCAACATCCTATGGTGGCGTATACCCCCCTGTATACCCCATCCTATGGTGGTGGGAGCGAGTATAACAATGTTTATGACCTTTTGAAACCGCTGTTGTTGTTCTCGTTTTTATACCCACCACCGAAGGATGGGAGTATATTTTTCATGTCATTCCGTTTGCAACACATCGAAATATCCATTTCCGACTCTATAAAGTATATACATATATTCTTGATCAGCGTAAAAATCTAAGACGATCTAGCCGTGTCCGTCCATTCGTCTGTCTGTTGAAATCATGCTGCAGACTTTAAAAATTAAGATAATTAGCTGAAACTTTCCATAGATTCATTTTTCGTCACTAGGTAGGTAAGGTTCGAAGATGGGTTATATGGAACCATATCTTGATATAGCTCTAATAAAAACCAATCTTCCGATTATAAGGTTTTGGGACCATTAATGACACATTTTTTATCTGATTTCGCTGAAATTAGGCACACTGTTGTGCGTTAGGCTCCTCGACATTCATACTGAGTATGGTCAAGATAGGGCTATATTTGGATACAGTTGCAATATATACCGATTTCCCTATTTAAGGTCTTGGGCCCATAAAAGGAGCATTTATTACCCGATTTCGCTGAAATTTTGTACATTAGGCTGTATTAGACCCTTCAACAACCGTGTTAAATATGGCCCCCGTCGGCCTATATTTCAACATAGCTGCCATGTAGACCGATCTCTCGATTTAAGGTCTTAGACCATTAAAATGCGCATTTATTATCCGATTTCGCTGCAATTTGGTCTTGCAATGGGTTGCTTTTCGACATCCGTGCCTTCTATGGTTCAGATCTATCTTAATTTGGATATAGCTGTCAATATGACAGCAATATTCTGTTTTAACAACTTGTATGGTTAGGTCAGGTTATGTTGAAAAGAAGGTGCAGATATTAATCCGCCCATGCCACTATGGCTTGTTGTGCGCTCTAAATATAATAAAAGTAATCTCGAAAAAGAAAATCTATGTTAGGAATTCCGTGCTACTTATAAAATCCTTAATTGTTTTCCATGCCACTCCCCTAAGTTGGGTTATGTCTGATGTAGTATCCCCGCCTAAGTGTCGGTATCTGTTAGGCGCAAAAGCCGGGCAATGACAAAGGAAATGCTCCATTGTCTCATCATCATCCCCAAATGCTCTACACATGCCATCACCTGCCGCACCGATTTTACATAAGTGATCTCGTTTGCCCTTTCACTGCCCCTTACTTCGTTATGGCCCGGACTCAAACGATGCGGATTTTGGCATCATCGGAGAAGGCCTTAATCTCGTTCTTACACTGCAAGACTATTTGTGATCTTACCATACTGGTTGCTATTCCAATGGCAATTTTACTGTCCTTAAGGTCCTTATGTTGCACTTTTTCTCCATAGCAGTCCACCAAACTACTGAGGCTTAAGTAAGTATTGGTCTAATCAGGCTCCTGTAGAGCCAGTGGACTATCCTCGGACTCAGGCCCCATTCCGAGCCTACGGCCCATCTACACAGTGCCCAACATCTGTGATCCTTCTCAGTACGCTCTTGAATGTGACACTTCCAATTCAATTTCCTGTCCTAGATCACAACTAAGTATTTGACCTTGTCAGATACCGAAATCGTCTTATTCAGAAAACGTGGCGCGTTAAATTGGCCTACCTTTTTCTTCCTCTGGGGCTAGCCCAGTCACATGCCATATGCAAGACCCTTTCGGCCCTTCTGCATAGCTCGTTCGGATTCTTAACCCTTAGAAGTATTATAACACCATCCTCAGTCAGCATCCGTAATAGGTCATTTATGATGGTCACCCATAGGAGTGACGATAAAATGCCCCCCTGTGGCGTGCCCTGTGCCACTTTCTCCCTCATATTTATGCCATGGGACACACAATTTATCCACCTGTATATCCAGTCTCTAAGGACCGGTACTGGTTTAAGGATTGGATCAGTGTGTCGGTCCGCACATTGTTAAAAGCCCCCTCGATATCAATGCATACCGCCAGTGTGAATGTTTTGACATCGAAGATTCTTCTATTTTAGGCACAACCTCGTGCAGGGCAGTCTTCACCGACATTCCCTTGACATAGGCATGCTGTTTGTATTTGAGCAGTTCGCTGGATGTCCTTTTACTTGTTCTTTTTCTCCTGTACATTTGGAGTCTGCCAATGAATATCATAAACAACTATATCAATGAAAGGTTTTCGGAAGTAGAATACAAGTATGGTGTCAAAAATTGGATCCAAATATCTAGGGCGTTGTCCCAAGAGTGGAACGATCGGGACAATATAGGATTTTAATGAAAAGTATTCGGGAGTAGAGTATTAATCTTATATTAGGCATGGAATCCAAGTATCTAGAGAGCCTTTCCAAGCCCAAAACCGCACCAAAAGTGCCGCACAAGGTCAAAAGTGGACCAAACGGAACAATATGGGTGTCTAATGAAAGGTATTCGAGAGTAGAGCACGAATATGATTATCGAATATTAAATTTGGGTGCAATTATTAATAGGTCGCCCCAAAATCAAAACCGGCCCAAGTGGGCATATAAGGCGATCATGATAATATGGGACTCAAATAAAAGGTGATCGGGAGTAGATTACGAATATAGTATTAACAAGTAAAAGCGTGCTAAGTTCGGCCGGGCCGAATCTTATATACCCTCCACCATGGATCGCATTTGTCGAGTTCTTTTCCCGGCATCTCTTCTTAGGCAAAAAAGGATATAAGAAAAGAGTTGCTCTGCTATTAAAACGATATCAAGATATGGTCCTTTTCGGACCACAATTAAATTATATGTTGGAGACTTGTGTAAAATTTCAGCCAATTCGTATAAGAATTGCGCCCATTGGGGCTCACGAAGTAAAATAGAGAGAACGATTTATATGGGATCTGTATCGGGCTATAGACCGATTCAGACCATAATAAACAACGTTTGTTGATGGTCATGAGAGGATCCATCGTACAAAATTTCAGGCATATCGGATAATAATTGCGACCTCTAGGGGCCAAGAAGTCAAGATCCCAGATCGGTTTATATGGCAGCTATATCAGGTTATGAACCGATTTGAACCTTATTTGACACAGTTGTTGAAAGTAAAAATAAAATACGTCATGCAAAATTTCAGCCAAATCGGATAGGAATTGCGCCCTCTAGAAGCTCAAGAAATCAAATCCCCAGATCTGTTTATATGACAGCTATATCAGGTTATGGACCGATTTGAACCATACTTGGCACAGTTGTTGGATATCATAACGGATAAGAATTGCGCACTCTAGAGGCTCAAGAAGTCAAGAACCAAGATCGGTTTATATGGTAGCTATATCAGGTTATGGACCGATTTAAACCATACTTGGCACAGTTGTTGGGTATCATAACAAAACACGTCGTGCGAAATTTAATTCCAATCGGATAAGAATTGCGCCCTCTAGAGGGTCAAGAAGTCAAGACCCAAGATCGGTTTATATGGTAGCTATATCAGGTTATGGACCGATTTGAACCATACTTGGCACTGTTGTTGGATATAATAAGAAAACACGTCGTGCAAAATTTCATTTCAATCGGATAAGAATTGCGCACTCTAGAGGCTCAAGAAGTCAAGACCCAAGATCGGTTTATATGGCAGCTATATCAGGTTATGAACCGATTTGAACCATACTTGGCACAGTTGTTGGATATCATAACGAAATACTTTGTGCAAAAATTTCATTTCAATCGGATAAGAATTGCGCACGCTAGAGGCTCAAGAAGTCAAGACCCAAGATCGGTTTATATGGCAGCTATATCAGGTTATGGACCGATTTGAACCATACTTGGCACAGTTGTTGGATATCATAGCAAAACACGTCATGCAAAATTTCATTTCAATCGGATTAGAATTGCGCACTCTACAGGCTCAAGAAGTCAAGACCCAAGATCGGTTTATATGGCAGCTATATCAAAACATGGACCGATATGGCCCATTTACAATACCAACCGACCTACACTAATAAGAAGTATTCGTGCAAAATTTCAAGCGGCTAGCTTTACTCCTTCTGAAGTTAGCGTGCTTTCGACAGACAGACGGACGGACGGACGGACAGACGGACGGACATGGCTAGATCGACATAAAATGTCACGACGATCAAGAATATATATACTTTATGGGGTCTCAGACGAATATTTCGAGTAGTTACAAACAGAATGACGAAATTAGTATACCCCCCATCTTATGGTGGAGGGTATAAAAATGAGGTTCAAGTGATAAGTGATTGCCTACCCCTCATAATACCTCCCAAATTGTGAATATTAGTCAATTATGCCTATATGGGGCTCAATAAAAGGTATTTGGTAGAAGAAAAACAAATTGTACCGGGGAGATACATCATATATATATAAAAATCATCATATGTTTGTAGGTTTATTTGTTTGTTTGTGTGTTCCTTATAGACTCAGAAATGGCTAAACCGATTTTCTTGAAATTTTCACCGATGGTGCATAATGATCCCGTGGTGTAATTTTCAGAAACGCCAAATCTCGAAGATGGATCATATGGGATTCAGATAAAGGCACTTATATTGTTAAACTGTTAGTCAAGCGATATACTATTCTCGTACATTGGAATTTCACTAAAAGCTCTTTAATTGTCGAAAATAAATATTCCAAGGAAAATTTCGTTCCATATAAAGTGAAAGTAGGCGTAGCGGAGCGGGCCCGGGTCAGCTAGTATGCTAATAAGTAAGAAACTTATTTTTCTCGTGGTGCTAATAATGGCGCAGCAGAGCGGGACGGGTACAGCTAGTAGTATCAATGCATATGTTTGCAACACTTGTCCAAAACAAGTTACAGGGATATTTACGGGCATATTTGGAAATCTGTCGGTTTCTGACGTTTCAAGAAATTATTATTTAACTAAATACAGAAAATGAAAGTCCAAGCTCTACTTTCGGTGCAGGTTTCAAGTAAATCGGCTCAGCCGTTTTTAAATCGCTACGACTTTGACTTTTATATTGTTTTAATAAGATGGCGATCAAATTTAACACATTGTTTCTTATATATGGGAGTTTAATTTTCCATTTATACACTTGATGCTTTCTTAGAATACTAAAATACTTTTACTAACACAGTATATAGTTGTTGAGGGAAATATACATAGTACTTGAGCTGTATATCCTGTATTTTTTTTTTTTTTGAAATTTTCTCTTTATTTTATTTAACACTATTTTGAGTTTTACCCTTAATGGAGAAATGTCCATTTACTTTCTCATCATTTGATATATTTTCCTATAAATAGGCTTACAATTTTCAACTGTATCACTGTTTTTGAACAACTAAATTTATCTTTCTCAAACACAAGGTTCGTCAATAGCATTTTGTGCAATACTGATGTACTACTTACAATCAAAATTAAGACATTGATTGAAGATTTCAAAAAACTCAAAATCCGTTTCCGCAGCGATGACAACTTAAGTCGTTTGTTAGTCTTGCATTTACGATAAGGCATCAACGATGTTCGACTTTTATAAAACATGTTTTTGCCAATCGAGGGAAATGTCCAATGAAGAATTTTGAAGAGAAGAAATGTTTTTTGGTTCCTTTTCCAATTGGGGCAACCGAATTGATTTAGTTTTGGAAATTGACAAAAAATGTCTTTGGGATGGATTTTTCACTTTTTACTCAAAACTCTGGCCAAACTTAGAAACGTCCCCGTACGACTTCTGCTTCATTGCGGACTCCGTTAGCGACTGCCAGAAATCTTTGCTAAATAATTGTATAAAAACTTATAGGCGTTCCTTTACTAAAAAGAAAGTTTCTTTCCACGCAAATGCTATTGAAATATGGCTAAAAGAAAAACACACGAATAGCCACAGAAATTAAGTAAAACACTTAAAGCGAGCAGAAACAAAAGAGAAAAAAAAAATTAAAAACTCAACTTAAACGCTGAGGAAAAGATACATTTCCACGATTAATGCAGGTATTAATAGCCAGCACAAGTTAATCAAGTAATTGCCGCGACGCGCTTCATATCACCAACGCCACCGACTGACAGTCTTGGTTGGTCGGTGGTTTCAACGGCATATTGCGTTTGTGTTTTTTGGCCGATGCATGGTATTAAAATAGTTAATCGATATGAAATTATAACATTGTTTGGACATAAGGAATCTAGTTTCGAAGTTGGCAGATTTGTCTAAACGGAAATGCTAGATATGCGCCACTCAAATAGATTCTTGCGCTGAGGGTCCACACTTTCGACGCAGTTGCTAGATGTCAATGTGTTCAGAGATTTATTTCCGTTTCTTGTTTCTGATTTTATTGCGTTATTGCGACTTATGAACAAGCATGGGATACCCATTCATAGTGAATGGCTTGACTTCCATGAGCGGAGATAACAGCAACCAGGTTCTTCAATTTGCAGACGTTTCAGCATTGAGAGCTATAGTTTTATTGACCTAAGAAGATTCAATTTCTTGCTCCAATTTAGTGCAAATCAATAGAGTGCGATAATTTATTGTAAAGGAAGTCTTAAGAAGCTTCCAACCATTTAAGTCACCCGTACCTGATAAAATATTTCCTGCGTTTCTAACGAAGGAGGCAAACTGTCTGGCGCCCCATTTGGCCGCTATATTCACAGCGTGCATATCACCGACATCAAACGTCTTCAGACCTATAAGCCTTACATCCTTTCCTCTCAAAACCATGGAACGTATTGTAGATATCATGATAAAGAGTAGGACATCCAACGAACTATTCAAGTACAAACAGCATGCCTATGTCAGGAAAAGGTCAATGGAGACTGCCCTGCAGGAGGTTGTGCACAAAATAGAAAATTCTTCGATGCCAGGACTGAGTAGGGATTTGAAACCGTCTGCTAGGCAGATAATTTCGATATCTGACAAGGTTAAATCCTTTAGAGTGATCTCGAAGGGAGCGTACTGAGAAGGCTTTCAGATTAAGGTAGCTCACTGGCTCTACAGAAACGTGATTAAACCAACACTTACGTAAGCCTCATTAGTTTGTTGGACTGAGATGGAGAAAAAGTGCAACATATTGATAATACAACAGGTTCATAGAACATACCTGGGCAAGGGGATGAGAACCATGCCCTCTAATGCATTGGAGACTCTTGTAGATATCCAACCCATAGACACAAAGATTAAGTGTGAGGTAGTCACTGCGTTTATGAGACTTAAGGCAATGTGAGCATGAATAGAGGGTAGGATCTGGTCATAATAACGCGGTATAATCGTGGCAACGATAAGCAACCTGGATGAAATAGAGAAAGTTTGATACCAGTAGTAGAGTGCGAGATTCTGCTGCCATAGGCATAGTCTAGTTCATATATGGATAAAATTTAGAGGGCATAGGGGTTTTGGAGGTTTACATAGAGAACTCAGGAACTTAGATCTGTTTGGGACTGCCTGACCATAATTCGGTCCTGAAGACGAAGATGCGGGCGACCACGGAATATGGAAGGGGATATGGTATTAACGCGAGGACGTTGAGTGTGAATACCACTATGGACTATAAACTGGCCATCAGGGCAATAACAAACAGGACGGTAAGATATCGAACAGTTTCAGAGTGTAACAAGTAAAAGCGCGCTAAGGTCGGTCGGGTTCCTACCACCATCGATTTCGCTTAAATTGTATTCTTATTAACTGAGCTTGTATTTAAATTATTTTGGTCTCAAGATATCGGTACTTAGGGGGCCTATATCATCATATTGACCGATTCGGGTAAAACTTAACAATAATGTCGTAAGTCATAAAACAGGGTGTTGGGCCAAATTTCAGCCAAATCAGATAAAAATTTAGACTTCTAAGGGCTCAAGAAGTCAAATCCGGGGATCGGATTATATGTGGGCTATATCTGTTTACAGATGGACCTGTTTACAACCGGCTGCCAATCCCATGGCAGCCGGTTGTACGTACCGGATTGACCCGATGGAATCTTCATCGGCAAGGGCTGCCGCCTCAGTGTACGTGTTCGTCTTTTTTCGTCATGGGAGAGGCACATCCCGGAGTGCCTTCTCCGTATGCTTTTGGTCCGTGCCGGGATTGAAAAGAACCCCGGACCCTGGTTCTGTTCCGTTTGCCAGAACCGCCTTCATCATCGGTCAGTGTCGGTGAGGTGTAACAGGTGCTTGGAGTGGGTACATTTCCGTTCTTGCTCTGGCCTAACTTCGCTACGGGAGTATAGTCATACTGGCTATGTCGCTAGGTGCTGTGCGAACTCAGCCAGCAGTGGGTCACAAGCGTCGCCGTCGTCGCCTTCGGCGTCCTCGTCGTCGGACTATGTGACCCCCCCGACCTCTCCCGTACGGCAATTTATGCAAAGACAGCACCCTAGCCCTACTATTGCCAGGCCAGTGTCGGGAAATGTATCGTTCCTGCAGTTAAACTGCAATGGACTGCGAGGCAAGATTGATGAGATTGTGGATTTTATGAGTCGGAAGAGCATATCGGTCGCAGCGATCCAGGAGACAAAGCTGACTAACACCTGCAGCTTGCACAGTTGTCACGGCTACAATGTGCTACGTAAGGATCGCTCAAGGAATGGAGGTGGGGGATTGGCCTTCGTTATACACCATTCCGTGCAGTATAGACCTATCTCGCCTGCGCTTGACGCTAGTGACCCATACATGGAATGTATGGGGGTAGCAGTCAAGTCTGGTACTGCCGAGATAGAGATATACAACGTGTATATACCGCCGGTTGGCAGCTGTGTCCCGATTAATGGCCAGGCCTACAGCCCCGACATAAGTGGGTTGCTATCTGGCCATAGTCGTCTGGTTCTGGGGGATTTCAATGCACATCACTCGTCACGGCATTCTCCCCTAGGCAACGACCAGCGTGGCATAGCTTTGGCAGAGCAGATAGATAGCTCCACGTTTTGCACGGTGAATGAGGATGCCCCCACTAGGATTACGAGGAGGTGCAGCAGCTCGCCAGACATCTCAATCGCATCCCCTGATCTCCTGAGTGACGTATCCTGGCAAGCCGTCATCTCTTTGGGGTCAGACCACCTCCCCATAATCCTCACCATCGACCGACCACCCGACTTCATAACCTCTGAGCGCCGAACGTTCATCAACTATAAGAAGGCCAATTGGACTGGCTTCAGAGAGTATACCAATCGCCGCTTCAATGAACTGCCACCCCCCTCTGATGTGCTTGTGGCCGAGAGGAAATTCCGAGACATCATCAACGCAGCAGCCGCTCGCTTTATTCCAGCCGGTCGAATACCGCAAGTGCGACCCAATTTCCCGGCGCAAGCAGTGGTACTCGCAGACGAGCGTGATGGGATTCGTGCTATGGACCCCGCTAACCCCAGAATCAGCGAGCTGAATCTGGAAATAAACAGGGTAGTCAACGAACATAAGCGGAATTTGTGGCTGGAACACTTGGAGCAATGTAACTTAGGCACCGGTGCAGGCAAATTGTGGGCCACTGTTAAGTCTCTCTCGAACCCCGGTAGACGGGACGACAGGACCTCAGTCACTTTTGGCGAGTTAACCGTGACTGATCCGAAGAGATGCGCCAGGTTGTTCAACCGTCAATTTATCGTGCATCCCGAGAGAGACAGGGCAAGGAGGAGAGCCATTCGCCGTATTCGTGGTCTCCGAGCCGATGAACAGCCATCACAATTTACCGTGGGCGAAGTTACGAATGTCATCCGTGGCGCCAAATCTTCCAAGGCGTTGGGCCCCGACGGAATCTCTACATTGATGTTGAAGAATCTGGATTTACCTGGAGTTGAGTACCTTACCACTGTCCTTAACCTGTCATTGAACACTCTTATAGTTCCCGATGTCTGGAAAATGGGCAGAGTGATCCCGCTACTGAAGCCTGGTAAAGACCCGAGTTTGGGGGAGTCGTACAGACCGATCTCCCTTCTCTCACCAGTGGCTAAGACGCTTGAGGCATTACTCCTCCCGAGCCTCGTAGGAGAATTTCCATTCGCCGAGCATCAACACGGATTTCGGAGACTGCACAGCACAACAACAGCTTTGCATGCCATCACCACACACATTTGCCGTGGCTTCAATCAACCCAGGCCATGTGATAGGACGGTCCTCGTGGCATTGGACCTATCGAAGGCATTCGACACGGTCAGCCATGCCAAATTATTTGAGGACATCGCCAACACGTCCCTCCAGCCAGGCCTTAAACGTTGGGTCGCGAATTATCTGTGTGGCCGCCAGTCATTTGTGGAATTTAGGGATAAGAAGTCAAAACACCGTAGAGTGAAACAGGGAGTTCCCCAAGGCGGGGTGATATCTCCGGCTCTGTTTAACCTCTACCTTTCCTCCATCCCACCTCCTCCAGACGGCATAGAGATCGTATCATATGCGGACGACTGTACGATCTTGGCATCAGGCCCCCCACCCATTGATGACATCTGCGATAGGCTGAACGTCTACCTCAACGAGCTTGCCTCATATTTCGCTGCAAGAAATCTGAAGATATCCGCCACCAAATCTTCAGCCACACTGTTCACTACAAATACGCGTGAGGTGAATTCTGAGCTGACTGTGATGGTCGATGGAGAATTGATTCCGACCATCAAGTGTCCCAAAATACTTGGCGTCACATTTGACAGCTCCTACACTTTCTCCCCACATGCCACAGCAATCTGCAATAAAGTCAAAAGTAGAAACAAGGTCCTCAAGTCACTCGCTGGCAGCACTTGGGGTGCAGACAAAGAAACCTTGTTGACCACGTACAAAGCAATTGGCCGGTCTGTGGTAAGTTATGCAGCGCCAGTGTGGTCACGTCAGCTTTGTGACACGCAGTGGAATAATATTCAGATCTGTCAGAATGCCGCCCTCCGAACTGCGACGGGCTGCCTCCTTAGTTCTCATGTGGACCACCTCCACCAGGAGACAAAGATCCTACCAGTGCGAAGACATAACTACATGCTGTCTAAGCAATACCTTTTGGGCTGTTATCGCAGAAATCATCCAAATCATCATCTTGTGGATAGATACCCACCGCCCAGAAGCCTTAAGGTAGATCTACATGATCTAGAGCGTGAGGTCCAGCGCTACAAGAGAGAACCTCTAGATCAAGCGGCATATCAAGCGGGTCTGAACAACATTCATGCAGACACGGTAGCAGACGCGTTAACTGGCTACCGGGTGAATGTAGTCCTTGGAGTACGACCGCCACCCATTGCACCCGAAGAAATCGACCTCCCCCGGCAAACCAGAGTGATTCTGGCTCAATTACGTTCCGGCAGATGCAGCCGCCTCAATTCCCACAGAGCTAGGATTGATGCCGACGTGCAAGATGTATGTCCCGACTGTAACCAGGGACCGCACGATACACGTCACCTGTTTAACTGCCCGGCCAGACCCACTCGACTCAGACCCAGATCCCTGTGGACGCACCCCATCTTAGTCGCGGAGTTCCTGGGTCTTGACACTCAACAGAATCAAGCAGACGAAAGATAGTACACAATAAACTGCTACAACAACAACAACAACAGATGGATTTATCATACTTAGCATTGATGTTGCAAGTCATAACTCATGTCTTTGTTCCCAATTGCACCCATATCGGATGAAAATTGAGCCTTCAAAAGGCTTAAGAAGTCAAATCCGGGGATTGGTTTATTTGGAGGCTATATCTGTTTATAGACCGATTCAGATCGTATTTGGCATGGATGTTGATAACAAAAGTTTCTGTTCCAAATCAGCTAAATCGGATGAAAATTGGGGTATGTAAAGACTAAAGAAGTCAAATCCGGGGACCGGTTTATATGGGGGCTATATCGTTTATAGACGAATTAGGATCATACTTTGCATGGATGTTGAAATTAAAAAAAAAGTCTTTGTTCCAAATTTCAGCCACGTCGGATAAAAAATGAGGCTTGTAAGGGCACAAGTAGTCAAATCCTGGTATCGCATTATAAAGGGGCTATATCTGTTTATAAACCGATTCGGATCATATATGGCATGATTGTTGAAAGTCATAACTCAAGTCTTTGTTCCAAATTTTAGCCAAATCTCCGGGATTCCTTCGGAAGTTAGCGTGCTTTCGACAGACAGACGGATGGACAGACGGACGGACATGGCCAGATCGACATAAAATGTCGCGACGATCAAGAATATATATACTTTATGGGGTCTCAGACGAATATTTCGAGTAGTTACAAACAGAATGACCCCATCCTGGTGAAGGGTATAAAAATGAATAAAAATATCTTAAAAATTATTTTGCAGACAAAAGTGTCTTCAAAAAACCAAAAATAAATAAAGGCCGATTTTTTTTTACAAAAATCCCCGAAATGGGCTTTGAAATTTTTGAAATCGAGGAGTTTTTCCAATCTCAAATCAATCCTAAAATTGCCTATTCTGAAGTACAAATATCACACGTTTAAGTTGACATGTCTTTTTCAAATTTCACTTAAAATCCATCTACAATATAAGACATATTCACACAGAAAGAGAAAAAGTTAGGGTATTAAGGCAAGTTTTTTTAGTGAAGACTAGTCAATGAAAATACTTCTTTTGACCAAAAAATGCAAATTATACTCATTTTCACATATTTTTAATTCCAAACTATATAATTTTTAACTGAATTATCAGATGTTGATACTTCTTGCGGCAAAGTCGTTGCAAATTTTGTCACAAGTCCAAATCATGCATAAAAATGAAATTCAACCACTAATGCCTTCGTAAATTGCAAAATATGAAGCATGCAAAATTGCAAAAAAAAAAAATAATAGTCGATTGTCCAGTGAAAATATGACTTTTTTGTAGAGATTTTTGAGCATTATCTAGCAAAAAAAAGTTTTGACCAACTTTAGGGACCTACCAAAAGGCGCCCGCACAACCTAGGGCCTTTGTATACGATCTTGCTAACATCTCAGCTCTAACCATTCCATTCAGAGAGATATCTCTACCCATTCTCACACTTCATACTTTTTACTAGTTTTTTTTCTGTTCTATCTTACTGTGCACTGTGTCAGCACGCATTATCTTTAACCGATCACTATAATCTTTCGTATATTGCTGGGATCAAAAGCATATTTTTGCGGTAAAAAAAAACCTTTTGTATGTTTGGGGCACTTAAATTCTTATAATTATGACAGTGGCGATTTTTTTGAGATTACCATTTAAATTAATGTGAAGAAAAATAAATAAGGTGCAACGTGAAGAATGGACTTCACTTCACAATCAAATGTACATTACCTTTAAGATCTTAGATTTTACTTGCGAGCCCCTTAGTCTGTCATCGTTTTCACTTAAAAAACACTGGAAAGACTGATAGACCCAAAAGTAAGCTAAGGACTGACATTGGAGAACTTCTGTAGGGCACTGCACCCATAAATCAATTATCATTGGTTGGTGGAGATGAAGTGGTATTAGTGGTCGAGTCGTCTCTCCGACGAAAACGTGAACGCCATAGCGGCTTACCTGCAGATCGAGGGACACTGCACATCCACTAGATAGGGTCGATAGTGGCCGCCATTTACTGCGGGGGTTTCGGTCCACTCAAATATCACTAAGTTGACGAACATGCGGTAGTATTACTATTATTAGAAGCCAGTTGACAAGGCCGACGACTCAAGAAAGGGTAGTCTCACAGCTTCTCTGGATCCTCATGATAAACGAATTCCTATTGGAACTCAACCGGAATTACACAAAATACTTCGCATATATATGCACGATGCCGTGGTTCGGCAAGATCAGGAAAAGGTCAGGTATAGATTGTCGGAATGGTTAAGCACTGATATAAGGAGCTGGTGCTGCTCATTCAGAGATATAAGATACCGGAATTTATTCTCCCGTATTTGGATGGGATCACTCTGCAGTTGTCAAAGGAGGTACAATTCCTAGGCCAAGTTTCCAATTCTAAGTTGTCCTAGAAAAGGAATAAAGAGGTTGAAATACACTGTGCACTAGAAGTCCTGCAGAAGTATGTTCCGTAGGAAGTAAGAAGTTAACCCAAGGGTGATTTACTGTATATACACTGCCCTTGTAAGATCAATGCTGACCTATGGGGCAATTGTATGGTAAAATAGTGGAGATGGGAATGTTTGAATCATGGAGTTCGAAAATGTGGTTGAGTGATGTTGGGTATATGGTCTCCTATGGACTATTTTCGAAATCGTGTCAACCAGGTTGCGCTTAGTAGGAGGCAGCTCCTCCTGCCATTATTCCATTCTGCACACTATTGATGCAGAGGTTAGACTGAGGAAGGTCGCAGACTACCTGACACCGAAGCCGTTCCAATAAGATCTTATGAATGCACTTTCCCGAAAAAGAAGATTATGAGGCGGATGCTGAGCTTGAGGACGAGGGCGAAGAGACATTGGTCTTCATTGATAGCTCCTAGATAGAGTCAAGAGCGGGATTGGGATCGATATGTCACTCAGACAGCCAGGCGAGTCTTTAAGGCGGAAGTCTGTACCATTATGATATGAAATTCTTAGGTGAAATCCTGAGTTAAACAAAAGAGGACGATAGATTTGCTGACATTTGTTAAGAGGTCCCTAAGCACACTTTCAGGAGTTATTACAGGGCGCTAAATCTAACCAAACCATCGCATATAAAGATTGCTGTAGAAGCAGTCTTGATGGGGATAAGAAAGAAATGATCGACCATTTGTTTTGTTCATGTGCGGGCTTGCAGCGCCACGGGCTTTTCATCCTAGGGAGGGGGTTTTTCTTAGATCTTGGCGATATTGGCAATGTGTCTCTAGGAGGTCTCCTCAAATACACAGATAAGCCACTGTCCGGGCCGTGATGAGATCCGATCATGTGTCCGTGAACCTTTAAAATAATTTGCATAAGTTTATGCAGCTCATTCTTGTGGTATGCCGCAACCAGAAATCCTTCTTTCGGTTTTTATACCCTCCACCATAAGATGGGGGGTATACTAATTTCGACATTCTGTTTGTAACTACTCGAAATATTCGTCTGAGACCCCATATAGTATATATATTCTTGATCGTCGCGACATTTTATGTCGATCTAGCCATGTCCGTCCGTCTGTCCGTCCGTCTGTCCGTCCGTCCGTCGGTCTGTCTGTCGAAAGCACGCTAACTTCCGAAGGAGTAAAGCTAGCCGCTTGAAATTTTGCACAAGTACTTCTTATTAGTGTAGGTCGGTTGGTATTGTAAATGGGCAATATCGGTCCATGTTTTGATATAGCTGCCATATAAACCGATCTTGGGTCTTGACTTCTTGAGCCTCTAGAGTGCGCAATTCTTATCCGATTGGAATGAAATTTTGCACGACGTGTTTTGCTATGATATCCAACAACTGTGCCAAGCATAGTTTAAATCGGTCCATAACCTGATATAGCTGCCATATAAACCGATCATGGGTCTTGACTTCTTGAGCCTCTAGTGTGCGCAATTCTTATCCGATTGAAATGAAATTTTTGCACGAAGTATTTCGTTATGATATCCAACAATTGTGCCAAGTATGGTTCAAATCGGTCCATAACCTGATATAGCTGCCATATAAACCGATCTTGAGTCTTGACTTCTTGAGCCTCTAGGGGGCGCAATTCTTATACGATTGGAATGGAATTTTTGCACGAAGTATTTCGTTATGATATCCAACAACTGTGTCAAGTATGGTTGAAATCGGTCCATAACCTGATATACCTGTCATATAAACAGATCTGGGGATTTGACTTCTTGAGCTTCTAGAGGGCGCAATTCCTATCCGATTTGGCTGAAATTTTGCATGACGTATTGTATTTTTACTTTCAACAACTATGTCAAATAAGGTTCAAATCGGTTCATAACCTGATATAGCTGCCATATAAACCGATCTGGGATCTTGACTTCTTGGCCCCTAGAGGTCGCAATTATTATCCGATATGCCTGAAATTTTGTACGATGGATCCTCTCATGACCATCAACAAACGTGTTTATTATGGTCTGAATCGGTCTATAGCCCGATACAGATCCCATATAAATCGTTCTCTCTATTTTACTTCGTTAGCGCCAATGGGCGCAATTCTTATACGAATTGGCTGAAATTTTACACAGGTCTCCAACATTTAATTTAATTGTGGTCCGAACCGGATCATATCTTGATATCGTTTTAATAGCAGAGCAACTCTTTTCTTATATCCTTTTTTGCCTAAGAAGAGATGCCGGGAAAAGAACTCGACAAATGCGATCCATGGTGGAGGGTATATAAGATTCGGCCCGGCCGAACTTAGCACGCTTTTACTTGTTTTTTTATTATAAGACCTATAGTTTCCTTTTTGGTTATAAAACCTTTAATGACCGTTTCACCAGTCGCTTGTTAAGAGTAGTAATCTTTAGCCAAATCAGTTCAGTTGTAGTGAAGACTTGGTGCGGCCTTCTCCGGTGAAATTTTTCAATGAATTTGCAATACTGTAACATTGACTGGCCAATAAATCATAAACAACCTGATGAATGTCGAGTACAAAACCACCAACCATGGGTAATTCAGAGACAACATAATTTTGTTAAACAGACACACAAACATAAATATCTGCCTGCATCTGTTAATTATTTAATTTGCGTTGTGCACTCATACAGCGTTACACTTGTATGCTATTGGGCATAAATTGTTGTTCTTTAAAACTTTTCTTTTGCACATAAAGTTTCAAAACTTCAGTAGAGAAGCTCTGCCTGCACGAACCTGTCAATATATGATTAAAGTTACAAGTAAGGAAGTCCCGAAAGTACTACCTACAATTCGATTAATAAGAATTGCCTGAACTTCATAATTGCTGCGTTATGTTTTCCTGTTTCCTGTTTATTTTTTTGTTATAGTTTTAATGCAAATGAGTGGAGTGGAAGTAGTTTCTTTCGTGCATCCATTTGCCTATTGCTATGCTAACATATGAAAATTCCTAATCGGTCGGGCAAAACATTTTTCCAAGCTTAGCAATAATACGCAACTTCCAGGGATGCCAACTAAGTGCTTTTCGCACTAGATTTAGTGCTTTTTATGTCAACCTACCATGTGAGGCAACCACTGCTGTTATGCGACTTAAGGCGATGGGAGAATGAATTGAGGATGGGAGCGGTATAATCAAGGCGACGATAGGAAACTTGGAAGGAATGGAAGAGGTTTCCGATCGGATCCCTGAGACGACACTTGAGGTCGAGTGCAAAGCACTGCTGCCAGTGGCACAGTCTTGGACTGACGGAACTCTAGTATTGCCATCTGGGCAAAGCTAGGGGACAGAGTGGGCCTGAGGGTCTACATTGAGAACACAGGGACTGAGATCGGTTTAGACCAAAATACGGTCATGCATGCAGAAATCCGGGCGATCACGGAATGCCTGAGGTGATGTGGTACTAACGCGAGGACGTCAAGTGTGAACATATTTACGGACAGTAAAATGGTCATAAAGGCAATAACGACCAGAATGGTAAGGAGTGTAAGAAGGGGATTAGCGCCTTCTCTGAGGATGGTACAATCCGCATCGTTTGGGTGCCGGGCCATAACGGAGTAAGGGGGAATGAAAGGGCAGACGATTTGGCAGTGAAGGCCAGAGAACTGCTGTCGTTAAACGCTGTTAACCCGAAGCCTTTCGGGTCGGCACAGTCCGACCTAAGGGCGTGGGCGACAACGCGCTTGTAACACTGTGGAACAGGAAAACAGTCGGTAGGACGGCGAAAGTCCTATGGGGTGATCCGGATCGTGAGAGTACTAGGCTATTAGGATGTAAGAAGGAGGTCAGCATAGATTTTGGTTTCATAACGGGACACATAGGACTATGAGCTCACTTATGCAAAATCGGCGCGGTAGGTGATGGCATGTGGGGAAGATGATGCGACGATGGAGCATTTCCTATGTCATTGCCCGGCTTACGCGGCTAACAGACACCGGTACTTAGGTGGGGACACGAAACCAGACTTGAACCAACTTAGGGGAGTGGTATGGAGAATACTTAAGGAATTTTTAAGTAGCACGAAATTAGTTAGGGTTGTTTATCATTTTTGTAAACTTGAGGTTCTTGCTTTCGCTTTTTGTCACGGATAGCATTAACTAGCCTATTTCATTTAACATCTACCATATTCAACTTTAAATGATTGTATCTGATGACATATATGCTGAAATATGTGTTAACAAATTAATATTTACTTGTATCGATCATTGTTATTATGTTACTAGGCAATGAATTTATGTATTTGTATATTCAAGAAATTATTTTTAAAAATGTACTTCCATAAAAAAAATTTCAAACAAATAGGTTATGAGTGCAGAAATTGAAAAAAAGAAAATTTAAAAAGAAGTAAATACTAAGATGGAGTTTGCAAAAACCTGAAGTCATTATGAGGTGAATCTCGATGGCCTATTTGGAAGCGAAAAGTCGAGGATCTTCTAGATTTCTACGAGGGAGTTTTCGATGTAATTGAACAGAGAATTACAAATCTCGGACCCGTGCAACAAGGAACAGCAGAAGTTTAAGTGAGGGAATACAAAAACTGTTGTGATATCTATCGAAAAGTTGTGAGATATATCGAAAAAGTTACGCCAAAAGTCTGATCAGAAGCCCAATTTTCATGAAGGGAATGGATAAAAAATCTGTTCCATTATGAAGCAATCAAAAGATCAAATGTTAATAGAGCTATTTTCTTTTGAATGGATAGCAGAAAAGGATAGTTTGACATATATGTATATCAAAGGTAAAGAGTAAGTAAGTGGAATGATATTAATTGTGGTTTGTTGAAAAAAGAAAAAAAGGAGCTTTCAGAGCTGCTTGAGATTTTCAAGATTTTTCACAAGTTGGATGATGTTAACAAGAGATGAAGACAAGTCTTTTTATTTTAATTGACCATTACTGTCTATTCCTGTAGCCGAACGTAGAATAGATGCCCAAGTGCCTCTATCTTTTGCGCTTAGCTCCAATTTGTGACACCCACTCTCGAGATGTCGCTCTCCACGTGGTCTCTTCATTGGAGTTTTGGTCCTTCGCTTTTGCGTTTTCTTTAACGGTCGCCTTCAAAAACTTCTCTGCTGGAGCTTCTTCATCCATTTTGACAACATGACCTAGCCAACGCAAACAAACGTTGTATTTTGATGCGTTTATTTATGCTATCGTCGTCATACAGCTCGTGGTTCAAACGTTGCCTTTATTCTCCATTAACGCAAACTGGTGCATATATTTTATGAGGATTTTTCTCTCAAACACTCTAAGTGCTCATCTGCTTTCGGAAGTACCCATGCTTCGGATCCGTATAACAGCACGGGTAATATCAGTGTCTTGTATAGTGTAATTTTTGTCTGTCGAGAGGAGGCTTTGCTCCTCATCAGCTTTCTCAGTCCAAAATAGCATCTGTTAGCCCATATTATCCTTCGTTTCAATTCAAAAGTGGTGTCACTTCTTTCGGTTATGTTTGTGCCGAGGTAAATAAAGTTGCTGACTATCTTAAAGTTGTACCTCCCAATTTTCACCATTTTCTTTAGCTGATCGAGCTTACAGGGCTTTGTTGAGGTTAATATCGTCCACTTTGTGTTGTCTCCATTTACTACCAAACCCTAATTCGTTGGTTCTCTTTCGATACTTTCAAAGGCTGCGATTGCTTCTTCCGGTGACCGGATGTCGATGTCGTCGGCATAAGCAAATAGCATGTTTTCCCTTGTGAGAAGTGTGCCATGCTTATCCAAGCAGGATATTAAAGAGATGGCACGATAGAGTGTCTGCCTATCTGAAATGTCGTTTGGTATTGAACGGCTTGGAGAGGTTCTTTACCATTTCAATTGGAGAGCGTGTCTCGGCAAGTGTCAACCTGCAAAATCGTGTCAGTTTTGCAGGGATACCAAACTCAGTCAGGGCTTAAAATACCTCTAAAATCACACTGATAGGGCCAAATTATTTCGTTGATTTTAAACTTTAATCTTTCACACAGTACGCTCGAGAGTATCTTGTACGCGATGGGGAGGAGACTTATTCCCCTGTAATTGGCACATACCATCTTGTCGCATTTCTTGTATACGGCTCATAGTGTACTGTGGTTTCAACCATCGGGTATGCGTTCTTCCAGCCAGATGGTGCAGACGAGATGATGCATACACCCAGAGAAAAGTTGATACCAAACGTGCTCATTTCAGTACCATACGGTATTGATGGTAAAGCATCGCCCAAATTACACTAGGCGGTATTGGCAACGTATCGTCAATTTTCTATCAGTGTACGCATTATCAGCTTGTAGCCTCCGGTCTTAAACAGTCAGCCGGCATCCTATCGCCTCCTTATTAGCAGCCGGGTTACTGCTACTTGGACCTTGTTTTGACTAGGTGGTACCATCATCAGCGATTGATTCTTTGCTATACAAATGGTAACCATTATCGCATACCAGCAGCTGGAAAAGCATTATTTCCATATCCTCAGCACCCTCGCTATATCATTTACCAGATTTCCTTCTTTATCTCTGCAGGAGGACTGTACTAAAGCGATCGGTTAGATTTTTAAATCTTTGGCAGAATTTTCGAACTTCATTCTGGCTCTTGAACATCTCGATTCGTTCACACTCAGGAGACGTTTCTCCTCCTTCCTTTTTCCCCGATACCTCTCCTTCATCTGGCGCGTTGCTACTGGCTGTAAGGTTGCGTTCTTGGCTTCAGTAGCTTTTTGTAACTCTTGGTCGTCCCATGGGTTCCTTGGGGGAGGATTTAGGTACCCAAGTACGGATGTAGCGGCTCTTTCCATGGAGTGGCGATAGTTTACCATTGCACTGCTATACTATCAGGACAGGGAGTGCTTTCTTGAAGCAATTCGGTCAGCCGAGTGGAGTGTGCCATTGCCACCTTTGTGTTCGCAGTTTTCCGACGTGCAGCTTCCGAGCAGTATCAGATCGTACTTTTCTCAACATACTAAGACGTGTGTGAACCTTTGCTGCAACAAGTTAACTATCCGAAACGATGTTCGCCCCTTGGATCGATCGTACAACTAACACGCTGTTTGAATTGCTTCCATCTATCACAACGTTATCCATTTGGTTTTGATCTGGTGACAGCCATGTGACCGTGTGAATCCTTTGATACTTGAATCTAGTGCTGCTAATTAATATGTTCTTTGCCGCGGCGAAGTCTATTGGCCTCAATCCATTATCGAACGTTTCTTCGATAAAAAACAAAATTGTTTGCTAAAACAAGTTTTTGTCGGCTAAAAATTGGGAAGCAGACATTAATGCTGTAGTAGCAAACATAAGCTACATCAGCAAACAAAATTTGCGGTTTTAAGGACAAAAATCGGTATTCGGTTTTTTTTGAAATTTTTTTGGAAGAGATGATATTAATTTGTGGAATATAACTGTAAAGAAGCTACCTGATATATCCATTGGTATACATTTTGAAATATGGCTGAGCTCGCTCGCATTTTTATACCCATTTCATATATTAATTTTGTCATTCCGTTTGCAACACTTCGTAATATCCGTATATATTCTTGATCGTCGCAAAAATCTAATCTAAATCCGTCTGTCTGTTGAAATCACGATACAGACTTTAAAAATACAGATATTGAGCTAAAACTTTCACAGATTAATTTTTCGCCGAACTCTGGATACCCTCCACCTCGGGTATATATGCAAACCACCTTTCGTCTTAATAGCAGCTATATGGAAACATGGTCCGATTTGCACCAAATTCGACATGGACATTGATACTGGTCTAATAAGTACAAGCCGTTTTTCAATTTTGTAGAACAAAATATTGGTTTTTTTTTGGTAGCTATATACAAATATGGACCGCCCTGAACCATATACGGCACGGATGTCGAAAAGCCTAACATAAGCCACTGTGTCAATTTTCAGCGAAATCGAATTACAGATGCACCTTTTAGGGGGCCAAGACTTTAAATCAAGAGATCGGTCTATATGGCAGCTATGTCCAAATCTGGGCCGATCTGGGCCAAATTGAAGAGGGATATCGAAGGCCCTAACACAACTCACTGTCCCAAATTTCGGGAAATCAAACAATAAATGCGCCTTATATGGGCGTAGAACCTTAAATGGAGAGATTGGTCTATATGGCAGCTATCGTGATTTCGACAGACGGACAGTTGCTGGAAGTGACAGAAAACAATATATTTAAAATTTCTGTCAAATCGGACGTAATCGGTTTTTACGGGAGCTATATCAGTTTATAAACCGATATGGACCGTACTAGGCACAGTGGTTGGTAAACATAACAGAACATTACGTGCAACATTTCAGCCAAATCGGACAAAAATTGCGGCTTGTTAGGGCTCAAGAATTAAAATCGAGAGATTGGTTTATATGGGAGCTATATCTAAATTTGAACCCATATGGCCCATTTGCAATCCCCAATGACCTATTTTAATGTTAAGTGTCAGTGCAAAATTTCAAAGGGCCAGCTTTACGCGCTCGACCGCTATCGTGATTATGACAGATGGACAGACATGGCTAGATCGACTCAAAATGTCAAAATGATCAAGAATGTATATACTTTATGGGGTCCTAGATCAACATTTCGAGGTGTTGCAAACGGAATGACTAGATTAGTGTACCCCCATCCCAAGGTGGTGCGTATAAAATAAAAACGCTTGCAAATTATTGAATTTTATTTATATCAAGTTACGAACCGATTTGAACCATACTTGGCTAAGAAGTTAGGACAAAACACTTCATGCAAATTTTCAATCAGGTTATGATAACTGTGCTATACTTGGCACAGTTGTTAATGGTCCAGCAAAACTTCAGCCAAATCGGATAATAATTGCGCCCTCTAGATACTCAAGAAGTGAAGAGTCCAGATAATCAGGTTGTGGACTGATTTAAACCATACTTGTCACAGTTTTGGGAAGTCATTTTTCATCGATATGTGCAAAAAAACGGGAGACGCCCTTGTACAAAATTTCAACCAAATCGGATAAGAATTGCGCCCTCTAGAGGCTTAAGAAGTATAATCAGGAGAGTGGTTTATATGGGAGCTATAACAGGTTATGAACTGATTTGGACCATTTTGGCACTGTTGTTGCGAGTCGAAAACAAAACACTACACCAAAATTCAGCCAGATCTGATAATGGCAACCTCTAGAGGCTTAAGAAGTCAATATTAAAGATCGGTTTACATGACAACTATATGAGGCTATAGACCGATTTGGGTCATACTTGGCAAAGTTGTTAGAAGTAAAACAAAACACCTCATGCATTCAGCCTAATCGTATAAGATGCGCCCCTAATGGCTCAAGAAATCACCTATATCATAACATGGACCGATGTGGCTCATTTACTATCCCAACCGACGTACATTAATAAGAGGTATTTGTGCAAAATTTCAAGCGCCTAGCTTTACTCCCTTAAAAGTTAGCGTGCTTTCAACAGACATGTCGGACATGGAAAGATCGACTTAAAATGTCATGACGATCAAAAATATGTGTATTTTGTGGGGTCTTAGACTAATAGTGTTTCAAACGGAGTGACGATATTAGTATACCCCCATTCTATGGTGGAGGGTATAACAACTAAAAACCTGCCAAGTTCGGTCGAGCTGTGTCTTGGGGACCCACCACCATGGATTCCGCTAAAAGTGTTCCTTCACTAATTCAGTTAGTATTTGAATAATTATTTTGAAACCACCAAATCGAGAGTTGAAGGCAACTTTTATGGCCTCAAGAAATCATATCGAGGTATCGATATTCAAGGAGGCCTATATCAGTATAAAAACAGATTCAGACCATATTTGGCACAGATGCTGGAAGTCGTTGTGCCAAATTTCAGTCAAATCAGGTGAAAATTGAGGCTTCTAGGAGCTCAAGAAATTAAGTCCGTTGATCGATTTATTTGGGGGCTATATCAGTATTTAGACCGGCGCAGAAGTCTTTGGGCCAAATTTCAGCCAAATCAGGTTAAAATTGGGACTCAAGAAGTCAAATCCGGGGGTCGGTTAATATGGAGGCTATATCAGTATATGGACCTACTCGGATCATACTTGGCACAGATATTGGAAGTCGAAACAGAGGTCTTTGTGCCAAATTTCAGCCAAATCGGTTGAAAATTTAGACCTCTTAGGGCGCAAATCTTCGCCCGATAAAAAGTATACGTTCGAACGCTATCGTGGTGTCGACAGACGGGCAAACGGACATAGTTATATCGAATGAGAAAGTGATTCGAAGCCGGTCGGTATACTCATCAATGGATCTAGCTCTTCTCCTTCTTATCGCTGCAGAAAATTACAAAAATGTATAATACCCTGTACCGCAGTGGTGGTGTAGGGTATATGAACAAACCTAAATAGATAAATTTATTACATCCATACATTGAGCCATATTCTGAGAAGTTGTTATGGAATGACTAGTGGCATTTTCATTGGTTATCAAAATGCCGTCTTTTAGGTCTTCTATAATGCAAGATGCGAGAAGTTGAGTGTGTATGTGTATGAGCTCTCTTGAAATGGTGTGAAGTTAAAGTTAAAGTGATTTGAGCCAAAACATGAACCAGGAATGGGTGAAATTGAAACAAAAAATTTAAATCAATAAATCTCTCGCAATTTTGGGAACAGAATCAATCAAATTTGGTTAAAATATTTAAAGGGAGCATTTCGGTGGTGACGCGATTTCTGGTTGGAACTTTTTTCAAAAACTTGGCATTGATGGAAAGCTAAGGGAAAGAGCAATTCCCTCGTATAATCCGATTTTTTGTAGCTTAAACTAAACTTTGATTCTTATTTGAACCGTTGAGTGGAGCGCATGTTTTGTTATTTCACTCCGCAAGAATTTACCTGTAAGTCGTAATAGGTGATTATTTTTAGAAGAAAAATTTAAGTCTCTCAAGAATTGCTGCAATCCATTAGGCGGTTGATGATCTGAGTCTGTTTCCAGTGGAGCGGCAGATTTAGAGCCCGGGAGTAGGCTAAGAATGGAATCCAAAGACCCAACAGCTGCGATTGCAGTATCAGGCAGTAGCATGTTGTCCGCTACTGAACCCTCGGCTGCTCCAGGCTCCACTAGCCGATAGACGACTGGTCAGCAGGGTCTTTTGACGAAGACACCTGGTTCGAGTCAGTAAGGACAAGACCGAAACTATCCTTTTTTCGCATGCCTACAATTTGCATAGGCTATCGTCCTTCCCCGACAAACCAACACGCTCTCTAAGAGGTTGGAATAATAGAAGACGCATCGCTCTCAGGTTTATTGAGAGGCTTGGTGCGAATGATCCTAAGACTCTCACTAATAGGAAGAGAAACTCCCTAAATTATGCTCGGGAGTTTGCTGCACAGGTTACCCCAAAGACTACACGTCTAGATTCGGAAACAGCAGTCACCTGGAGGGCATCCCCTGCCTAAAAGAACTAGGGCGAACAACAATAAGATGGGTCTAAGAACCTTTGCTAATGTCGGTAGGGACAGTTTGGTGATGGCAGTTGTCGAAAAGGGAGAAGAACAGGGCTGCATTCCTAGGAATAATTGGAGTGGGATAGTCAATGGATTGTCATCAGTATACTCCGATGTCCTTGCGGAATTTCCTGGGTCTCCTCCAGTTTGTGACGATGCAGTCTGGTATCGGGGTCGATACAGACAAATGGCCTTCGGGATCAACAAGAGGCCACCATAGCGCAGAGGTTAGCATGTCCGCCTATGACGCTGAACGCCTGGGTTCGAATCCTGGCGAGACCATCAGAAAAAATTTTCAGCGGTGTCTTTCCCCTCCTAATGCTGGCAACATTTGTGAGGTACTATGCCATGTAAAACTTCTCTCCAAAGAGGTGTCGCACTGCAGCACGTCGTTCGGACTCGACTATTAAAAGGAGAAACCTTATCATTGAGCTTAAACTTGAATCGAAATCCACTCATTGATATTTGAATGTTTGCCCCTGTTCCTTAGTGGAATGTTCATGGGCAAAATTTGCAATTTGCAAACTAATCAAGGGTATAGGGAATGGGAGGCACAGAGCCTGTTTTCTTGCAAAGAGTAGTCTAAATGTTTTCCTTTCAAGCACTGAAGATTTAGTAGTAGCCCGCCTTTAAATAAACAAGTCTCATTACTGGCTGGATTCCCTATATATGACACTCGATTCAGAGATGCTGCCTTCAAACCTTAAATCGCTGGTTGAAGCCGCTTCTGTAGGGAAGAAGAGCCTCAGCCAGATTTGTGGAAGTTTGGATGTCAACGAAAGGGGTGAGCTGCTTATTGAATATTTTATAAGTTGCAATCTGGCGATTTGTAATAAAGGGGATAAAGCGACCTTTATTACCAGGAACAGGCGGTAGGTTCAAGATATTACCCTTGTATCGGAAGATATAAGCGCAAGAATATGCGACTGGGATGTGTTGGATGACCACAGCTTCTCTGATCATCGTTACATTAGTTTTAGCCTTGGAGAAAATACTGGAGTAGTGGTCCCACGGCTAAATAGACAAAAGGCGGATTGGGATAACTTTCGGCACAAATTCTGCACGTCTATCCTTCTAGACCAGAAAATGAAGCGGAAACTAGAGAGAATATAGACATAGTGGTCAAGCGGATCACGAAGGCCCTGAATGACATGCTTGTGTCAGATGTCCTAGTGCCAAATCAAGCGGCAAACAGGGACCGCCATGGTGGACCCCAGAGCTGGTTGGTCTAAGGAAGGACTCCAGAACTCTTCAACAGAGCCAAAGCCACAAGAGCACCACACGATTGGGGCATCTATAAGGCTGAGCTGAGAAAATATATGGGCGAGAACAAATCCTGGGTTGACTTCTACAGCTCCGTGGAGAATATTTCTGAGGCCTCTAGACTAAGGAAGATTCTGTCCTCGAGACCTATTAGGGTCCAGCCTAATACGGTCTTGTGAGGAAACGCTAGAACTACTTGTTGATACACATTTCCCAGAAAATTCTCCAACGGACAACGTGGCGCCAGAAGGGGTTGTCACTAGTATGCATTCTTCGGAAGTTATTAGGGAAATTGTGTCTTAGCCGAAAATCCTTTGGGCGATAAGAAGTTTCGACACCTTTAAGTCGCCAGGCCCTGATGATGTTGTATTACAAGCTGTGTCTGATAGACTGGTTCCCTGACTTAGCGAGATATACTCTGCTTGTATCAGGATGTCATATATACCTATAGATGGAGGGACACGAAGGTCATTTTGATTCTGAAAGCAGGAAAACCCTACCACACGAAGGCGAAAGATTTTCGTCCTATTAGTCTGTCATCCTTTATGCTGAAGACTCTTGAGAGATTGATAGAATCATATCTTAGAGCAAAGATCCATGGAGACCGCTATCGCGGCAGCGGCATGCATATAGTAAAGGCAAGTTCACTGAGACTGCCCTTTACGACCTAGTCGTCTACATAGAGGGTTCTCTCGCTTTCAAAGAATATACAGTGGAAGCTTTTCTTGATATTGAAGGTGCTTTCAATAGTGTAAAACTGACGTCAATAATGAAGGAGTTGCAGTTTCTAGGCATCAACTAAGAAAGTTTATTAATAACTTACTTACTGAAAGATGCATAACGACAGGCGTGGGATCTGTGGATCTAAACAGATGGGTCAGCAGAGGAACACCTCAAGGAGGTGTACTGTCTCCTCTACTTTGGAATATAGCCGTTAACAATATATTATTGTCTCTGGAGGAAAAAGGCAAAAGGTAAAAGTGGTCGCGTATGCTGATGACGTGGCAATTGCGGTTAGGGGAAAGTTTCCCAGCACTCTAAGAGATATACTTCAGGAAGCTCAACGTGCAACAGCAAAGTGGGCTACCGAAAGTTGTATAAATCCGTGCAAGACAGAAGTAGTTCCTTTTAGCAGGAAATACAAGCTTCCTACCGGAAATTAAACTTCAAACAAACATTTTGGAAAGGACAAGAACGCCAACACTTGCCCTATACACCTGCAAGGGAGCCATTGGCAAAAGTTTACGGTTTAGACCGCGTTTCATCCATTGGGTATATACTGCAGTTGTCAGACCTATTATACTATATGGTGTGGTGGTCTGGTGGACGGCGCTTCAAAAGTCCACACATCAAATGATAAAAAAAACAGTTTTTTCGATTTATTAAAAAATTTTGCAACAAAATAGTTTTTATTCATAAAAAAGTCACAAGGTACAGTGCTTAGTACAGTGTTTAGATCAATTTCTATATAAACAAAAAAAAAAACAAGTATAACACAAACGGGATTTCTATAAATATTTAAAGAGGGGTAGTAGGCTCATGTGTAGAACTCGGGAAACCATGACGTCAATCGAGTACGCTTTCAAAATTATCTTCTCAGCTCATACACACACAAAAAATAACATAAGGTCGATGGGGGATTTTGGGGGAGGGAAGTACTTGGATTGTGGAAGGGAGGGATTGGAAAAAAACGTAAATATAAAAATTAATAATTATTTTAAAGTTGCTTTCTAAGAGTGCAATAAAAAAATTGCACCCTCATACAATTCGGTTTCTCCTTTTTCAAGAACTGACTAGATTCCTAGATTCATCTAGCCCTAGACAACTACTTCAACGATCTCAATTGTTTACAAGAATAATAAAACTTTGCTAAATTAGAAAAGGGCAGTGATGGTTTCTTATGAACGAAATTCACCAGACGCGACTGTAGCTGGTCTAGAGTTAGAAATTGAAGGGAACGCCTGGTTTGGGGTAGTCATAGCCCTTGAATTCAGTTGTTGTCTCGATCTTGCGCGTGGTAGGGGGTTGTGTGTAGGGTGGGCGCGTAGTTGGTCGTGGACCAGGGGTGGCCTTGGTTGTAGCGGGTGTAGGGGGCTTGTTTGTTGGTGGAGGTGTAGCCTTAGTTGGTGGTGGGGGTGGTCTTGTGGGAGTTTTAGTTGTCGGTCTGGGAGTAGTAGTTGCTGGGGGTAGATAAGTGGATGGAGGCTGTGTAACTCGTTGGGTTGGCTTAGTAGGAGGCTGGGTGGCGCGGGTTGTTACCACTCGGGGAGTTGTCCTAGGTGCTGGAGGTTTTGTTGTGGGTGGAAGATAAGTTGGTCCAGGTGTTGTGGCAGTGGGACGTGGAGTTGTCACTGGAGCACGTGGGGTGGTACGTGGGGCAGCGGTAGTGCCCTTAGTTGTAGCAGGAGTTGGGGGTTTGTTTGTTGGTGGAGGTGTAGCCTTGGTTGGTGGTGGGGGTGGTGGTCTTGTTGGAGTTTTGGTGGTTGGTCTGGGAGTAGTAGTTGCTGGGGGTAGATAGGTAGAGGGAGGCTGTGTAACTCGTTGCGTTGGCTTAGTAGGAGGCTGGGTTGGACGGGTTGTTACCACTCGGGGAGTTGTTCTAGGTGCTGGAGGTTTTGTTGTGGGTGGAAGATAAGTTGGTCCAGGTGTTGTGGCAGTGGGACGTGGAGTTGTCACTGGAGCACGTGGGGTGGTACGTGGGGCAGCGGTAGTGCCCTTAGTTGTAGCAGGAGTTGGGGGTTTGTTTGTTGGTGGAGGTGTAGCCTTGGTTGGTGGTGGGGGTGGTGGTCTTGTTGGAGTTTTGGTGGTTGGTCTGGGAGTAGTAGTTGCTGGGGGTAGATAGGTAGAGGGAGGCTGTGTAACTCGTTGCGTTGGCTTAGTAGGAGGCTGGGTAGGGCGGGTTGTTACCACTCGGGGAGTTGTTCTAGGTGCTGGAGGTTTTGTTGTGGGTGGAAGATAAGTTGGTCCAGGTGTTGTACCAGTAGGACGTGGAGTTGTCACTGGAGCACGTGGGGTGGTACGTGGGGCAGCGGTAGTGCCCTTAGTTGTAGCAGGAGTTGGAGGTTTGTTTGTTGGTGGTGGTGTAGCCTTAGTTGGTGGTGGGGGTGGTGGTCTTGTTGGAGTTTTAGTTGTTGGTCTGGGGGGCTGAGTAGCGCGGGTTGTTACCACTCGAGGAGTTGTTCTAGGTGCTGGAGGTTTTGTTGTGGGTGGAAGATAGGTTGGTCCAGGTGTTGTGGCAGTGGGACGTGGGGTTGTCACTGGCGAACGAGGGGTGGTGCGTGGAGCAGCGGTAGTGCCCTTAGTGGTAGCAGGAGTTGGTGGTCTATTTGTTGGTGGGGGAGTTGCCTTAGTGGGAGGTGGTGGTGGTGGCCTAGTTGGAGCCTTGGTAGTTGGTCTTGCAGTTGTGGTTGCTGGAGGGAGGTAGGTTGAGGGTGGTTGAGTAACGCGTTGGGTTGGTTTAGTGGGTGGTTGTGTAGCCCGAGTTGTTACAACGCGTGGAGTAGTCTTGGGAGCTGGAGGTTTAGTTGCTGCTTGAGTTGGAACGGTAACTTTGGTTACTGGAACATCCGGCGGCAAATATGTTGGCCCTGGAGTGCTGCGACTAACTGGCCTTGGAGTAGTTGCTGGAGCTTTGGTAGTAGCACGAGGAGTAGTGCGTGGAGCTGCAGTAGTGCCCTTCGTTGTTGCAGGTGTAGGAGGCTTATTAGTTGGAGGAGGAGTTGCCTTTGTTGGAGGTGGTGGGGGTGGTCTCGTTGGAGCCTTGGTAGTTGGTCTAGGAGTTGTGGTTGCTGGTGGGAGATAGGTGGAAGGTGGTTGTGTAACGCGCTGCGTTGGTTTAGTGGGTGGTTGAGTAGCCCTGGTTGTTACAACGCGGGGAGTAGTTTTGGGTGCAGGAGGTTTTGTTGTAGGTGGCAGGTAGGTTGGTCCAGGTGTTGTACCTGTTGGACGTGGTGTTGTAGCAGGAGCACGTGTAGTTGTACGTGGTGCGGCAGTGGTACCCTTAGTGGTGGCAGGGGTTGGGGGCTTATTTGTTGGTGGTGGAGTTGCCTTTGTTGGAGGAGGTGGTGGTGGACGAGTTGGAGCTCTAGTGGTTGGTCTAGGCGTTGTTGTTGCGGGTGGCAAGTAAGTGGAGGGAGGTTGAGTGACACGTTGTGTTGGCTTAGTGGGAGGTTGGGTAGCACGAGTTGTAACTACTCGTGGAGTTGTCCTGGGTGCGGAAGGTTTTGTTGTGGGTGGCAAATAAGTGGGTCCGGGTGTGGTTCCAGTTGGACGAGGTGTTGTAACTGGGGCGCGTGTTGTTGTCCTTGGAGCAGCAGTGGTACCTTTAGTAGTGGCAGGTGTTGGAGGCCTATTAGTAGGGGGTGGGGTTCCCTTTGTTGGTGGTGGTTGAGGTGGGCGAGTAACACGTTGTGTTGGCTTGGTGGGGGGCTGAGTAGCCCGAGTTGTTGGTGCCTTTGGAGTGGTGAATGGAAGTCGGGGAGTAGAGGTGGGTGGTAGATAAGTTGGTCCTGGGGTGGTTGTAGTGGTAGCGACACGTTGCGTAGTGCGTGGAGCAGCTGGAGTTGTTACAACTGGGCGACGGGTAGTTGCCCTTGTTGGGGGTTGTGTAGCCCGAGTTGTTACAACGCGTGGAGTAGTCTTGGGGGCTGGAGGTTTAGTTGCTGCTTGAGTTGGAACGGTAACTTTGGTTACTGGAACATCCGGCGGCAAATATGTTGGCCCTGGAGTGCTGCGACTAACTGGCCTTGGAGTAGTTGTTGGAGCTTTGGTAGTAGCACGAGGAGTAGTGCGTGGAGCAGCAGTAGTGCCCTTTGTTGTTGCAGGTGTCGGAGGCTTATTAGTTGGAGGTGGAGTTGCCTTTGTTGGAGGTGGTGGGGGTGGTCTCGTTGGAGTCTTGGTAGTTGGTCTGGGAGTTGTGGTTGCGGGTGGAAGATAGGTGGAAGGTGGTTGTGTAACGCGCTGGGTTGGTTTAGTTGGTGGTTGAGTAGCCCTGGTTGTTACAATGCGTGGTGTAGTTTTTGGTGCAGGAGGTTTTGTTGTAGGTGGCAAGTAGGTTGGTCCAGGTGTCGTACTAGTTGGACGTGGTGTTGTAGCAGGAGCACGTGTAGTTGTACGTGGTGCAGCAGTGGTACCCTTAGTGGTGGCAGGGGTTGGAGGCTTATTTGTTGGTGGTGGAGTTGCCTTTGTTGGAGGAGGTGGGGGAGGACGAGTTGGAGCCTTAGTGGTTGGTCTAGGTGTTGTTGTTGCGGGTGGCAAGTAAGTGGAGGGAGGTTGCGTGACACGTTGTGTTGGCTTAGTGGGGGGTTGGGTGGCACGAGTTGTCACTACTCGGGGAGTTGTTCTAGGTGCTGGAGGTTTCGTTGTGGGTGGCAAATAGGTGGGTCCAGGTGTCGTGCCAGTTGGACGTGGAGTTGTTACTGGAGACCTGGTAGTTGTACGTGGAGCAGGTGTGGTACCCTTAGTGGTAGCTGGCGTAGGAGGTTTATTTGTTGGTGGTGGAGTTGCCCTAGTTGGGGGAGGTGGTGGTGGTGGTCTTGTTGGCGCCTTTGTGGTTGGTCTGGGGGTGGTAGTTGCGGGAGGTAGATAGGTTGAAGGTGGTTGAGTTACACGTTGAGTTGGCTTAGTTGGTGGTTGGGTGGCCCTTGTTGTTACAACGCGGGGAGTAGTTTTGGGTGCTGGAGGCTGTGTTGTGGGTGGCAAATAGGTTGGCCCAGGAGTTGTAGCAGTTGGCCGGGGTGTAGTTACAGGAGCTCTTGGGGTAGTACGTGGAGCAGCAGTGGTGCCTTTTGTTGTGGCAGGTGTTGGGGGTTTGTTTGTGGGTGGTGGAGTTGCTTTTGTTGGAGGTGGTGGAGGTGGTCGTGTGGGAGCCTTAGTAGTGGGTCTAGGAGTAGTTGTTGCCGGTGGGAGATAAGTCGATGGTGGTTGAGTAGCTCTTGTTGGTGGCCTCGTAGGTGGTTGAGTAGCTCTTGTTGGTGGCCGAGTAGGTGGGCGAGTTGTTGCTGGTGGTGCGCGTGTTGGAGGCTTTGTAGTTGCCGGTGGCAAATACGTGGAAGGAGGTTGAGTTGCTCTTGTAGGAGGTTTAGTTGTTGCTGTTGGTGGTGGCCTGCTTGTGGGAGGGGGTGTTGTTCTCGTCGATGGGGGGTATGTAAAAGGATTATCTGGTGGTGGATAGTCGTAGCCGTTGAAAGCCCGGACCTTTCTCTATATACAAAAACAAATTATAAAGAAAAGAAGAAGAAAAGAAAAAAAAAACAACATATGTTTGGGTTACATTAAGCTCTGCAATCTGCAAAGAAATTTGAACTGTTCTTGTAGTTAATTTAAACATACCACAACACTATCATCACTGTCGGCATATACGCCGATGACGCATAGCGCCAATAATATAAATGTGCTCCTCTGGAAAGAAAACAAAAAAAAAAAACAAATGGATTTCATTACAACCGATTCAATGAAACAATAACAATATTCTTTATAAAAAATGATTTTTAACGGCCTTCATATGCGATGTATTACTTATGTTAATTTCCCTTAAATTATATGGTTTAGAGTTTGTACGTGCATTTGAAATATCAAAGGTTTAGCTTTTCTTCAAAATGGGGTAAAGTGTGATCACCTTCGGTTTTGTTACACCCAGTAAAATTAGTCTGCTGATATCAGCAAACACTGCTGATATTAAATTAAAATTTTCAAACTATAGAACAAATTCATTAAAAATTTTTAAACTTCAAAGCAACAATTGAGGCATTTGCTATATATTAATAAAAAAGTTTGCCTATTTTAGACGTTTTTTTTTTTGGTTTAAAATATATTTAATAGTAGTAGTTATTTTGTCTGCTGCTATTGAAATTCGATCAAAAATAAGCAAATTGAAGAAAACTTTAAAAAATTTTAAATCATATGCTTGTAAAATTTTGAAAAATGGTTTTAGATATTTATGACATTTTGGAGCTTTCTTAAACGTTTGTAAATTTGAAAACAGCAGAAAAAGTTTGCTGTTCTAGCAACAAATTACTGCTGTCCCATTTTTAGCAGATTTTCTGCCGTTTCAGCAAACATATTTGCTGTTTTTGCTAACAAATTTCTATGAGTGTACAGTTTTTTCTGGAATTTTCTAAAAACTTAGTTCAAATTCATTTTTCCCAAGCCAATAACAACTTTCTCATACACGAATATTTATGCTATTTGATAGAGCTTATCATAGCAACGCCAGGAGAAGTACTAACAAAATACGTCTCGCATTTCAAGTTCAACCAGCAATGTGTGTGGTGCCAATTATAATGAATTCATAAATTTTATGGCAAAGTTGCTTTTATTTGCATTAGAATTGCGTAACATCTCAAAGATATTCCATTTTTAAGATCGGGGCGACAGCATCGCCAAATAAAGACAGTATTGAGTTTTAACAACATTGTATTGGTTTCTTTTTCTGCAGAATTTTACTTCCTTCTAATTAGAATAATTTGCCAAATATTTAAGGAAACGAATAACCTGGGTTAGACTCTGCAAAAATTCCAATTTAAAATAGAATTTAGATAGAATGATGTCCGCATTCCTGCCATATTGAGAAGAAATTATAGGTTTTTGTTTAAATTGATGGCTATTCAAAAGCCTAATAGTTGGGACGTCTGTTTAGCACTCAGAACCCCTGCATTTAAGACAAGGGAGACTAGGTGAACAGACTTTCCGAACTATTCAAAAATGTAATGCGGTGACTGCTTACTTTTAAATTTAAAACGATTATTTCTAACTGCAAGATAACTCTTTACAAACATAAAAACTAAACTAAAGTGGTAGTCAAAATTCGACTCTATTTCAGTTTCTGATTTTGCGATTGAGAAATAAAATGACTTCAAAAATATACATATTTTCTTTTTTTAATTAGTTTCAAAACCCGATCTGAACAAGCTCTCAAATGCTGTAAATTGAAATCACCACCATTCAAGGAAAGATTCCAAAGTTTTGAAGCTGGCACAGCACGACCGCTTGACATGATAAAAGCTAACAGGTATACTCCACTAGATAACCACAGGCATATTTTACTCCACTTTTGCACAATGGCAAATCATTGAACTGAGTAAAACTGTATTGTTTGCCTTTAAGGAAGCCATTGTCTGAACTGAAGGACATTCAGAACCATGCCTCAAGAGGGAGATGGAAATGTATGACTAGTGAAGCAACATGCCGAAGTATTTAGTTCTTGGAAATCCTTATGCAATCTGGTGAGAGATTTATAGAGCTGCGGTAAGCAATCGCTACATATTATTGTCAATGTACACATAAACATGGGACCGCTATCTTGGCAAATGTGTAACTGTGCCCATCACTGATAGAATATAACTAGTATATACAAAATTTCACGGCAAAAACAAATCAGACCTAACCACTGACGAGTGTATGGCAAATACATGGCCAAACTAATATTAAGAGAAAATTGCAGTAACCCAGCTGAGCAATGGAGCCACGATACTATGTGCCAGTAACAGCAAATACGTGTTTTAACCATTGTATATACGATTTCTTGGGCTCATATAGTGAGATATAGCAGGAGAGATAGTTGGCCCTAACAATGCTTGTCACTGTTCATCAGATATTCGATTGAAAATTTCAAGGCAGTTTTCCACAGTCCGATATGTTGAAAGGTATTTCAAGTATAAGTATGAAACTGAACGCCTGGGTTCAAATCCTGGCGAGAATATGACATTTGTGAGGGACTATGTCATTTGAAAAAATGGTATGGCAGCCATGTAAAAACTGACGTATCGTACTGCGACACGCCATTTGGACTTGGCCCTAAACAGGAGGCCCCTTACCATTGGGATTAAACTTGAATCGGACAACACTCAGTGATAGGTGAGAAGTTTTTCACTGATCCTTAATAGAATGTTAATGGAAAAATTTTAATGTTTGGCGATGATTCTTAGTTTATTATAGAAATTCCAATAATAATGTCCAGTACCAATTTTATCAACGGAATTTGATTTAGTGCCGTAAAATTCAACAAAAACTTAGCTGCGTAAAACTAAAAGATATGATTGGGGAGCAGAGGTGATCTCTTAAGCAGAGTATTCTGTGCAGCTAAATAAATAATAATAATAAATGAATAAATAATAAATAAAAATCAAAATATTATTATTTTTTAAATATAATTATATGCATTTTTTTGGTACCAGTTCAATCTTACATTCGTATTATACGAGAACTAAATGTATTTAAGTGCTCCTTTAAGCCACTTATGGAGTGGTATGTAATTTGACAGTTGCTCACGTGAAAAGCCGAATAGAATACCAACCGTTAATTAGTAGTGCGCGAGTCCATTACAGATAATTTGCAGTCCATTTCATAACCACAATAACTACAGACCAAAGCCTGTTGCGGAAATAGAAACCATGACCTACGCGGTGGTTAGCCCAGCACATTCCCAACTCGTATAATGGCGTGCTCAAATATTCCTAAACTAGACCAAGGTTTTTATTGCGATGTAAGAGGTAATTACCCCTCTAGTGAGATAACTACCTTCTCTGTCAAGTGGTGCCGCTCTGCGGCACGCTGTTCGGAATTGTCAATAAAAAGAAACTCATTGATATGTGATAACTATCACCGCTGTTCACTAATGGAAATTCCATGGGTAAATTTGCATATACCGATTGACACTAGGGTATTTGCATATACCGATTGACACTAGGATGGGTACATTCTTTAATCTACAAAGCAGTTATCAAAAGCGCAAATTACGACTAATTCTACGAAAATTTGTCAAGAAACCGTGGGTTTCAAACCCATCATCAACCAAATACTACCTTCCGGTTTTAACGACAAAGTCCGTCCGTCAGGTTGTATATTTATATGGGAGCTATATTCAAATAAAAACCGATATAAATGAAATTAAGCAGAAGCTTTCAGATGGATAAAAAAATATACCATAAAAAGTTTCGTGCAAATCAGTTCAAGATTGTGGTCACTAAACCGATTTTTACGAAATTTCATAGCTTTAGATTAAAACAAGTAAAAAGGCGTTAAGTTCGGCCGGGCCGAACTTTGGATACTCACCACCTCGGGTATATACGTAAACCACCTTTCATTCCGAATCTCGATCGATCTGGTCCAAATTGACGAAGAATGTCGAAGGGCCTAACACAACTCACCGTCCCGAATTTCAGCAAAATCGGATAATAAACGTGGCTTTTATGGGCCTAAGACCCTAAATCGGAGGATCGGTCTATATGGCAGCTATATCCAAATCTGGACCGATCTGGACCAAATTGACGAAGAATGTCGAGTGGCCTAACACAACTCACCGTCCCAAATTTCAGCAAATCGGATAATGAATGTGTCTTTTATTGGCCTAAGACCCTAAATCGGAGGATCGGTCTATATGGCAGCTATATCCAAATCTGGACCGATCTGGGCCAAATTGACGAAGAATGTCAAAGGCCTAACACAAATCACTGTCCCAAATTTCAGCAAAATCGGATAATAAATATGGCTTTTATGAGCCTAAGACCCTAAATCGGCGGATCGGTTTGTATGGGGGCTATATCAAGATATAGTCCGATTTAGCCCATCTTCGAGCTTAACCTGCTTTTGGACAAAAAAAGAATCTGTGCAAAGTTTCAGCTCAATATCTCTATTTTTGAAGACTGTAGCGTGATTTCAACTGACAGACGGACAGACGGACGGACATGTCTAGATCGTCTTAGATTTTTATGCTGATCAAGAATATATATACTTTATAGGGTCGGAAATGGATATTTCGATGTGTTGCAAACGGAATGACAAAATGAATATACCCACATCCTTCGGTGGTGGGTATAAAAACTGATATGTGAAGACTGGATAACAAATGCTACTCCCACCTTGATTACAAAAAAGAGAGACATGCAACCCAGCGGGAAGAGGAAGCGACTTGGAGGCCTGATGTTATTCCTATTTTCTGCTCCCGCGAGTGCCCCATATATAAATATATGGGGCACTTCAGAAAGAATACAAAACAGGCGGTAGAGGCATCTCTTGTCAAACATTTAGAAGTTGCAACGTAATCCCCTTGCAAGCTTCATTTTAGGAGGCATACGGTCCTTCTATTAGAAGGCCTAGATGAGTTATTATCAGACCTGATTTTAGCAGGTCTTGCTAGTTTCGCCACTGGGAAATGATATGCAAAGAAGATATAGACAGAGGAACATAGCCATATCAACTAATTTATCGTCTAGGCATCGAAGATAAATTAGTGGCGGATAGCCATTTTTGTAAAAAAGTGGAAGCTCGATTTTCACTTTAGCCTCTTGGTTTCTTGGAAAAAACTTCTCAAAAATCTATGGAGATTTCGATAACCACTTGGAGGTTTTTTTGACCTATCCTAATGGACACAAGCTTCCGATTCGAATTTCGAAACCACAGTCTGATTATTATTTTACATCACAGACGACTCTCCTCCCAAAAAAGTTTAAAATTTAGAAGTAGAGATGTTACATTTAAATTTTGAAAATTTGAAGGCGCCCCCCTTTTTTAAGACATTTCCATTTCGTTAACTAAGGTACAAAGTTTTCCGTGTCCTAATGTCAATTTCCTAACATTCAACGATTTTTTGTCATTCATCAATGGTTTTCGCCTTTAGTAGTACTCTCAATGACCTTTTAGTTGAGTCCCATGCGGACTTATTGAATTTCATGTTCATTTCAAAGGTTTGGGGTAAAGTGTCTAAGGATTTTTGACACTCTACCCAAAATTTTAATTTTGATTCGATACCCATATTGTTGTTATCATGTGAGATGTCAGCTTGGGAGGTTTTGGGGATGGCGTTTTTCTCCCCAATCAGTTGAACCCAAAATTTTACTTTAGATTCGTGTTTTTGGGTTACCATAAGGGTGAAAACTAAATTATGCTTTAATAATGTAGGGTATGTCTTGGGTTCACCCCCTTCGGATGTCAAAAATGTAAGTCCTTTTCTAAAACGGTGGCCCAAAAATTTTCACGCCGTGAAGATTTTAGGAATATCGATTTAAACGTTTTTGATATTATTCAATATATTGACCTAGACCCTCGTTAGTATATACATACTTCATCGTTTTCACATTTTAAGTCAATCCAGCCATGTCCGACCATCCGTGGAAATCCCGATAGCGTTGGAACGAGTAAAGATATCTGCTTGAAATTTTATACAGATACTTTTTGTTGATGTAGTTCGTCGGGGATTGCAAATGGATCTTATCGGTTCAGATTTGGATATAGCTCCCATATATGGATGTCCTTCGATTTGACATCTTGAGCACCTGAAATCCGCTATAGCTATCCAATTTGGCTGAAATTTTGCACGTACAGGTTTATGATGACTTCCAACATACATGGTTAATTGTCCAATTCGCTCTGCAAGCTATTATAGCTCCCATAAAAACCAATCACCCGATTTGTCTTCTGAAACTACTGCAGCCTTATATTTTTGCCTGATTTGACAGAAATTCGGTATGTAAAATACATAATCCATGGTGATGGGCTGGCAAGATTCGGCCCTTCCGAACTTGGCACGTTTTTACTTGTTGAGTCTATGTTAAATTAACGAACAAGTTAAACAAACAAACCTAACACAAGTGGTGTAGAGCATACGAACCGCCCAAACACATGTTTTTAAACGCCAGAACCGATATGGCAACATCTTAATTAGCAGCGGGCTGTCCACCTTTATTATTTATTATAAACTTATTATAAACTTAATAAACAACAACTTGTTTGAAAGTCGCTCTTCATAAAAACAAACCACATTAAACCATGATGTCCGACATTGCAATTTTACAGCTGGGAAACTGTAAAAACATAAAAAAACGTTTGCATTGCCGTATGCCAATATTGGATTAATAAGGTAGATTCGTTCCCAGTTTATGTTCAATTATCGGCATTGAAATTGAGGCTGGAAAATGTTTCGAATCTACTTGGAGGGTTTTCACCCAAAAAGGTTTTCAGAATAGTTTCCGAAAAAAAAACACAAATGTTACATTAAAATTTAGGGTTGGGGGCTGCCCAACCATCAAAACCGCCCAAACAGAGATAATTGTTTGGGAAAAGGTATAAAACTTAGGTACCAATTCGGGATATGAGGATATGTAATGCGATCAGGACAAAAAGAAATTCAAATAAAAGACATCTTGGAAGTAAAAAAAGTAGAGTTGTGCAAAACACATATAAAACCAGTTAGGGAAAGCAAATGTTGAGCGGTACGGATTGTGTTATACCCTACACCTATCCTTTAAGTACAAAGTGGGAGCTAAATCTAATTCTGAACCAATTTTGATGGACCTCGGCGGATGTTTTCAGATGGGTTATTAAACAATGCGTATCAAATTTCGAGCAAATATGTTCAAACTGTAATAACTACGGTTGACAAATGACAACATTATTGTAAATCACCCAAAATCCGACGAACATATATATGGAAGCAATATCTAAACCTGAACCTATTTCGAGCAAACTTCTTAGATATAGTGGTAGTCGTTGTATTTTGGTAAGATTGGTCGATAAATGCGCTTTCAGAGGCTCTAGAAGTAAAAATCGGGCGATATACATATATGGCAGCTATATCTAAATCTGAACCGATTTCTATGACATTCACCAGTAACGTCGAGAGTTAAAAGCAACTCCTTCCTGTCCAATTTCGATAGAATCGGTCAACAAATGACCACATTTTTGCAACATTAGTCCAAATCGGACGAACCCATATATATGGGTGGTATCTCCTCATCTGAACCGATTTTTTCCAATTTCAATAGGCTGCGTCTCTACGCCAAAGAAAAATTATGTGCCAAATTTAAAGACGATCGGATGAATATTGCGACCTGTAGTTTGTACACAAATTAACATGGACAGACGGACGGACGGACAGAAGAAAGTAATTCTGAGTCGATTAGTACACTTATCAATGGGTCTATCTCTCTTCCTTCTGGGTGTTACAAACAAATGCATTAAACTATAATATCCTGTACCACAGTGTTGGTGTAGGCTATGAATATGATGAGAGTCCTTAAAACTTGGCATTTCTGTAATATGTTTTTTCATTATCATTTAACGACTATACATCTTTCAGAATGTGCTTGGAATAATTTCCTTCATACAATTAAAACTGATTAAAATCAAAAAGGACAAATTGTGATTAGAAAATGAACTAATGTTACCCAATGAAATTGAAAAAGTTCTCCAAATCGTTATTTCTGTAGAATTAGCTCGTTTTGCAATACATTGATTTGAAAAGCTGATTATTATACTTTGCTTAGAACCCGGTTTTTTTTAAACCAATCGGATCACCCTTAGATAGATACAGGCGCTGATTTGTTGCCTTTAGGCATGGCGTTGCTTGTATTCGACGATTTTACTGACTTAAAATTCATATCGAACAAAGAGTTGTTATCTGGTTTTTAATTTGCCTTTTTTAGAAAATTAAATGCTACCATTTCTATACACAGTATTCTAGCAATGCCAGATCTTTGTTTCATCAAGTTGGGAGAAAAACATGTTAAAATGCCATGAAAGAGCCACCCGGAAGTGTGGTGTCTTCAGATACCGGTTGTTGATTGGTGTTGCCCTACAACTTTCTGAAAATGTCGCAATATGAGAAGATGTCTGCTCCGCAGTTCTAGAACATACAAACAGATTCAAAACCAAAAAATAAAAAAAAAACAAATGAAATTTAATCCTAAAACTAACCAATACAGATTATCAGCGGTTATCTCTTCGCAGTCCGAAAGATACTAACCATTTTTTATTAATATATTCTAGAATTAATGAATGATGCCTATGGCTTTGTCCAAAGATGATCACAAGTATTTTACGATATTTTACTCGAGTGGCTAAGCATCTGGGGGAGCTCGAGTGTTCGTTCGTCTCCATAGTCCACACTATTTGTCTTGTGTGGCATTAAAAGCTACTAAGCTGTGGTGTGGTGATGCTAATTATTACGTTTTTACCTTGACTATTAATCAAAACGCTTTTTGATGGGTAGCTATCATGGAAACGAGTTTCTTTACGACAGAAATTCCCCCCTCTCAGTATGCGTTGCATACGAAATGTTTTTTCTTCTTCTTCAAATATTGTTTTGCATTTGGATATTCAAATGCTGGTGATATTGATATGCAGAAATGCCATATATTATTAATTATGTCATTTTAATTAGTTCAAGGACACAGGTCAACGAAGAATTGACGTGTATGCATTCCACAGAATTGAAAGAAAATTCGTTCGCATTGTACATGAAGAAGGCAGTACTGAGTCAGCCCATCAGTCAGTTTCACCCTTGCCCGAAGACTAATTATCGAATAATTTATGGTCGTCTGAAATTTGATGAGAAACAAGACAAAATAATATTCTTAGCAGTTTGACCCTTTAAATTGAGAATGCGGAAGTTTTTATGGGAACTTTTGAAAAATGCTGTTGATTTGCTGATCTCCGGTTTGAAGATTGTTTGTAATTATGTGTTTGCTTATAGATATAGAATGAAAAATTAACCAAATCTCAGAGCAAGTACAACATCCTCAATCTAAAACATATTATGATTTTAATTAAGCCATGACAGGTTTTGCAACTAACCCAGAACTCATTCTTGGTCTTTTGTTTGGTTCAAAAGCAAACGAGTTAAGTCATACTGCAAAGAATTTTTCCTGCAATATGGGGTCTTTATGACAATACAATGAAGCGAATTAAACATACGACACGAAAACCCATCTTCATTATAAAAGATTATGCAATGATATTAACAATAACCAAAAATTGGTTATAGTTAGAAGCAAAAGAAGATGAATGGTCTTGACAAAAGCAAAATAAGTGTCATTTGAAAAGGAAACTCAAGAGGTATGGAATAGATTTGCTTTAATGCAAATTTCGTTTGCTAATGAAGGCAATTTATGGGTTATGTGAAATAGGAGGGAACATTTCACCAATATTTCATTTCATCAAAATCACCGCCTGCGCTGTAGAATATGGGCATAGAAATGAGTGTTGGAAAATCCGAAAGTCCAGAATAAAAAAAAAAACAAGTATGTTAAGAACAGCAAATACACAATTCATGCCAAATTTTGTGGAGATTGGTTGAAAATTGAAGTAACTACGGCCATTTAAGCGCAAATCGGGCGATACATATATATGAGAGCTACAATATATCCAAATCTGAACTGATTTTAATGAAAACTTGCAGATATGTTAAGACCTGTATCAAAACTTTCCGTGCCATGTTTTGTGCAGATCGGTTGAAAATTGTAGCTACTACGGCCAATTAGAAGCAAATCGGGCGATACATATATATGAGAGGTATATCTAAATCTGAACCGATTTTGATGAAATCTTGCTCAAAACTGTAAATCGGGAGAACAGTCTGTATGGCTGCTATATCGAAATATAGTCCGATCGGGACGATATTCAACAGAAAGATGAAGAGGGGTACCAAAGCTCACTGTTTAAAATTTCATCAAAATCGGATGAAAAATGCACCTTTTATAGGCGCACTACTCTATATCGGGAGATCGTTCCATATGCCAGATATATCTAAAGATGGAACGATTTGGACGATATTTAACAGAAAGTTGTAGAGGAGTACCAAAACTCACTATATCAAATTTAATCAAAATCGGATGAAAAATTTTCATTTTATAGGTTCAATACATTATATCGTGAGATAGGTCTGTATGGCAGCTATATCCAAATATAGGTTGATCTAGACGACATTTGCTAAAAATGGATAGGGGTCTACCAGAACTCACTGTGCCAATTTTCATCGAAACCGGATGAAAAATTACCAATTTCTTGCCTTAAAACTGAAGATAGGTCTATTTAGCGACTATATATAACTAAATTCCGATTCTATGAGATAAAAAAATAAGTCAGATTTTTATACAAAAAATTCGAATTCACCAAAACATTTTTGGATTTTATTTTTATATTTAAGATATCAGCGAAATTAAAAATACACAGCTTTTGGGTATATATGGGTAAATACCCGGGTATTTACCCAATTTACCGGGTAAATACGTTTTGGGTATTTACGCATCTCTACCCATGAATATTCCACTAAGGAACAGGGTCAAACTTCTATCATATAAATGAGTGCTGTACAACTTTTTATAGCCGAGTCTTAACGGTATGCCGTAGTGCGTCACCTCTTTGTGAAGAAGTTTTTAAATGGCTGTCATACTAAATGGTACAGTTTCACAAATGTAGCCAGCATGAGGAGGGGAAAACCATCGCCGAAAATTTTTTTTCTGATGTTCTTGCCAGGATTTGAACCCAGGCATAGTCAGACACGCTAACCTTTGCTCTACGGTAGCCTCCAAGGTATATATGGCAGCTATATCCAAATACAGCCCGATCTCAATTATACTCGGTACAATCGTCAAGGGGCCAAAACAGGGTGATCAGTTAGGATTTTGAAAAACGGTTTTCAATTTTTTTGAGCTCAATATACCAATCGATTTCTTGAACCATTTCTTAGGTTTTTGATAAATCGGTTTCTTGCCCAAATTAACCGGTTTCAATGGTTCATTTTCAACCATATTTGGATTATTATCACCTCAATTCTCATCCGATTTGACTGAAATTTGGAACAAAGACTTGTGTTTTGAGTTTCAACATTCATGATACGAGTATGATACGAATCGGTCTATAAACAGATATAGCCCCCATATTAACCCATCTTCTGATTATACTTCTTGAGCCTATAGAGGGCGCAATTCTTATCGGATCTGGCTGAAATTTTGCGCAATGACTTCCACTTTGGTCTCCAACAGCCCAACTAAATATGAGCCCATTCGGTTCTTAACTTAACTTTCTTAACTTTTTATACGTCATTCTGTTTGCAACTCCAAGAAATATTCCCCTGAGACCTCTTAAAATATGTATATTCTTGATCGTCATGCCATTTAAAGTCGATCTATCCATGCCCGTCCGTCCGTCCATCCGTTTGTCTGTCGAAAGCACGCTAACTTTCGAAGGAGTAAGCTGGCCGCTTGAAATTTTGCACAAATACTTCTTATTAGTGTAGGTCGGTTTGGATTGTAAATGGGCCATATCGGTCCATGTTTCGATATAGCTGCCCTATAAACCGATCTTGAATCTTGACTTCTTGATCCACTAGAGAGCGCAATTCTTATCCGATTTGGCTGAAATTTTGCAAGAGGTGTTTTGTTATAACTTCCAACAACTGTGCCAAATATGGTTTATACTTGATACAGCTGCCCTATAAACCGAAACCTGAAATTTAGTACAACGAATTCTCTGATGAACTTCACATTACGTGTCAATTATGGTTTGAATCGGTCTATAACCTGATACAGCTCCCATATAAACCGATCTCCCTATTTTACTTCTTGAGCCCCTTAAGGAAGCAATTTTATTCGAATTGGCTGAAATTTTACACAACGACTTCTACTATGGTCTCCAATATTCGGTTCAATTATGGTCCGAATCGGACGATAACTTGATATTATAGCTCCAATGTCATAGCAATTGTTTCCTTGTATCATATGTTTGCCTAAAGATAGATTCCGGAAAGAGAGCCCGACAAATGCGATCCATGGTGGGGGGTATGTAAGATTCGGCTTGGCCGAACTTAGCGCACTTTTACTTGTTTTGTATAATGAGATATCAGGCAAAGAACTTGACAAATGCGTGCCATGGTGGAGGGTATATAAGATTCGCCTCGGCCGAACTTTGCACGCGTTTACTTGTTTTTTCTCTCATTTTCTTTCCAAAAATCTTCTCGTTCATTTAATTTTTTTTTTTACAACCCCAATATAAATTAAGCGGCAGTAATTTTCAGCAGACAACAGGCTTTTAAGCAGTCAGCCTGATGTTCTGAAATAGCAGAATTACTGCTGTAATAGCTGAACTATAGCTATTATAGCAGAACTACTACTTTATTAGTAAAAGTACTGCTGTAGTAGCAGCAATATGAACTACTAACAGTCAGCAGACAGTGTTTGCTATTTTCAGCAGACTTTTTTCTACGAGTGTAGTAGTTAGTTTGTCTGCTGTTATTTTTAATATTTAGAAAATTGGAAAAATTGTACGTTATGTGCTTGCAAAATTGAAAAATAAGATGAAATTTTTTTTTTTTTTTAATATTTTGTTAATTTCTCTTTCGAGATGAGCTTAATGATCGAAAAATTTATACAATGGAAAAATGAAAGCCACAGGAGATACACAACACCAACCATGATTTGACGCGTTTCGACCTCTTGGTAAGGAGGGGGGCTATCATCAGAAATCTTTAGGTGTGAGGGCTTCAAAAGTCGTATATTGGCAGCTAGTATTTATATCAAGAAATTGAGAAAGAAACTCTATGAAATGCTTGTAACACACTAACCAATCCTGACACTTTGTCCTACTGGCTGTGTCACTTTTTCAAATGTGTGTGTGTTTTGTTTTATTGCAGTATAGGCTTTTTTAATAGTTATGATGTTTTTGGGCTTCATTTACTTTTTACTATTTGAAAACAGCAGAAAATGTTTGCCGTTTTAGCAAAAAATTACTGCTGTCCAAATTTTTTTATATAAAACCAAATCAGTTGGACAACCATTGGTTTGGTAGTTACCCCTGTGGTAAATACCAGCCAAAAAAAGAATAATCTTGAATGCATAGACTACAAAAAGAACAATTTTTATTTCAAACACCGAAGGATGGGGGTATATTCATGTTGTCATTCCGTTTGCAAAACATCGAAATATCTATTTCCCATCCTTACACAGTGACTTATGTTAGGCTTTTTGGCATCCGTGTCCTAAATGGTTAAGATTAGTCTATATTTGGATATACCTACCAAAACAACCAATATTTTGTTCTACAAAATTGAACAATGACTTGTACTTATTAGACCTCTCAATATCCGTGTCAGATTTGGTCCAAATCGGATCATATTTCGATAACGCTGCTATGGGGGCATGAATTATGCATTTTTCACCGGATTATGACGCAAGGTGGTTTACATATATACCCGAGGTGGTGGGTATCCAAAGTTCGGCCCGGTCAATCTTAACCCCCTTTTTATTCTTGTTTATTATATCTTTATATGTTAATATATTTATTTTGTTTATTTTTTTTATTTTTTTTTTTTTCTTTGTTAACCTTGTTCTTCATTTCAGTGTTCCCTATTTTTATTTCTGTCTTGTTCTAATAAACTTCTCTAAGCTTTTGTTTCATTTTTTACTTTCCGTTTTACACTTTCACAGTTAATACCGTTTGAAAACCATACATTTATACAAAATATGAATTGCAAATGATGGCGAGGTCAAGGTCATTCGAACAGAGAAATATTTGCCATTAAGAATTAATAGGACCACTTTGGCAGCATTTTATTTAACGGAGAATATTGCTATAAATATTCATCAAGTCGTAAATTGGCTTAAGGCGAATGTAAAATGGATTATTTAGAATATTTAAGCTGCAATTTCTTTCTAAAACTGACTTAATCAGAGAAGCATATCGGAAAAGGAATGTCAACATTTGAATAAACATGTAGGCATAATATATATATATGTATATATACCATGGAATAACTTTCTGTCTGATATTGTAGGTATTACAAAATGCATAAAACCATGAGGGGTTTTTAAAATACTCTTTCTATTTCTTTTATCTAAGAAAGCACATTTTTTAATAATCTCTTTTGAGACATAAGAATAACGGTATATATTAGGTCATCATGTAATTTCAGCCCACTTTTGAATGTAAAACCAGTAAGGAAAGGCAAAAGTCGGGCGGTGCCGACTGTATTATACAGACTGGGAGCTTACTCTAAACCAATTTTGATGGACCTCGTTTTCAGATGGGTTATTAAACAATCCATATCAAATTTAGTGCAAATATGTTCGAACTGCAACTGAGATCATATTATTGAAAATTATCCAAAATCTGACGAACATATATATGGGAGCTATATTTAAAACTAGACCGATTTCTTTGAAATTCACAAGTAATATTAAGAGTCATAAGAATCCTTCCTGCCAAATTTCGAGAAATTCGAGAATATAGTCAAATGACCATTTTATTGCATTATTAATGCAAATCAGATAAACATATATATGGGAGCTTAATCCAGTTCTGAACCGATTTTTTCCAGTTTCAATATGCTTCGTCTGTAGGCCGAAAAACATGCATGCACCAAATTTTATGACGATCGAACGAAAATTGCGACCTGTACATTGTACACAAATTAACGTGGACAGACGGGTAGACAGACATAGCTATATCGAATCAGAAAGCAATTTTGAGTCGATCGGTATACTTATCAATAAGCGTTACAAACAAGGTCTAACGGTATAACAAGTAGAATGGCATTATGTTTGGCCTGGCCGAATTTTGGATATCCACCACATTTGGTATATATGTTAACCACCTTTCGTCATAATACAGTGAAAAGTGCATCATTTATGAACCCACTGCAGCTTTATTTAAGTATGGTCTGATTTGGACCAAAATCGAGGCATAATAAAACTTCGAGTGGTGTAATAAATACAATTCATTGTTGATAAAACAGAACATAGATTACTTTTCATAGGTAAAATTCAGACAAATCGGATAACATGTGCGCCTTTTAGGTACCCATGACCTTAAAACGGGAGCTCCCTCTATATGGCAGCTATATCCAAATATTGGTTGCCCAAAAAGTAATTGCGGATTTTTCATATAGTCGGCGTTGACAAATTTTTTCACAGCTTGTGACTCTGTAATTGCATTCATTCTTCTGTCAGTTATCAGCTGTTACTTTTAGCTTGCTTTAGAAAAAAAAGTGTTAAAAAAGTATATTTGATGAATGAACTTTAGTTCATTCTAAGTTTTATTAAAAATGAATTTACCTTCTTTTAAAAAATCCGCAATTACTTTTTGGGCAACCCAATATATACCGACGGGGGCCATTTTGAATGCGGATGTAGAAGGGCCTAACACACTCACTGTGCCTCATTTCAGCGAAATTGGGTAACAAACGCTGCTTTTATGGGTCCAAGGACACAAAACGGTAGATCGGTATATATGGCAGCTTTATCCAACTTTAGACCTATTCGAAGGTTCTGACACAGCCTACACTGCATAATTTCGACGAAATTAGGCAATAAATGCTCCTTTTATGGGTCCAAGTCATTAAATCAGAAGATCGGTATATATGGTAGCTGTATCCAAATATAGACCGATCGGAACCATATAGAGAACGGATATCGGAAAGCCTAATATAGATTCTTGTGCCAAATTTTAGCGAAATCGTCTAACGGAGAGTCTAACGGAAAACATTGTGCAAATTTCAGTGAGAAGTTTGCCCCTGTTCCTTAGTTAAATGTTCATGGGCAAATTTGTATTTTGCAATTGCAATGCTGGCCACATTTGTGGGGTACTATGCCATATAAAAACTATTCCCCAAATAGGCGTCGCACTGCGGCTACAAAGAGGTTGCGAGCGAAACCAAATATAACACATTGGTTAAGTGTCAAAGAATACACAATGATTGAATTTTTTGCATTGAGGGTGCTTTCAGTAATGTCATCATGTCAATCATGAGGTAGCTGGAGCTTTTTGGCTTCAATACTACCGCAAGGAAATTCATTAATAACTTACTTACTAAAATAAGTATTACGACAGACTTGACATCCGAAGATTTCCCAAGATGTGCCAGCAGAGGGACACCTCTATAGCCATTAACTATACATTATTGTCTCTGGGAAAGTTTGCCGGCACTCTTTGCAAAGTGAGCTACCAAAAGGAAGCTGTTCTTTTCCGCAGGATTTGCAAGTTACCCACAGTGAAATAATATCAGCAAATCGGATGTTCAATTCGGAATTTTAATACAGGCTTTTTGCGCCATGAACGGACATGCTAACCTCTGTTCCACGGTGGTCTATTGGCCGGTATGTATTGATATTACAAAACTAACACTCCATGTTAATTTAGTTCTAAATATCAATGTGCGAGTTGTCACTTGCCATGCGATATCTGCAAAGTTTTTTTCCCGCCATGATGCATATTTGTTGTGCTTATCTAAATATTCCATTAACAATTTTGCACAATGGTTTTTGTGCTCACTGTGTGTGTTGCTTTTATGCTATTAGCCGAAATAAAATATTGATGAACGCATTATCGATTTATTGTGCCCCTTCAGAATCAATGACCCTGTTGCTGATAAAATATTCAAAGTAAGCTTACTGCTAGCTTTTGCCATAAACAATCGATGTTTGCCAAAAGCCGAAAATAGCGAATTACAACATGCTATGTGTGGAAAACTGTGCACCGGAGAGACATGTATTTCGGTTTCGAGTTTATAGCTTCCTCTGCACAAACCAATGTCTACGCATCGTCCATTATTTTGTCTCTTTTTTTTTTTTTTTTTTTTGGTTAAATATTGCCCTCTTTTCTCTTTGATTGATGATTATAAAAGGTGGGATGGCAAATGTTGGCTTTTAAATATTTTGTTAACACTCAAAGGCTTTTTATCTGAGAGTATGAGTAATTTATGCAGTTTTCTGTGAACATTTTAAACGATTTAATTTGCGTGGTCACTCTCAATCAAATAATATATCCATATAACGTTCAGACCATTAAATTCAAACGTAGCTGAGTATCAATTTTTACCGAGAGCGCTAAAACACCGTGTAATATGTAAGACTTTTGTAATAAAATGACAAAGTTGCATTATACTACATGGGACAGGGCCCTTTGGTTGGTTGTTTTGCATTTATAGTTGATTACTCTCTGTGCAGAAGAGACTTGCAATTGATGTTCTGTGCATGAGTACAGATTCGGTGGCCTATACATACACATTTGTAAGTGCATGATTAAAAAACTTATAAATGCCATATGGAAGATTTTTAAATGACAAAAGTGTCGTAGCTTCATTCAAGTATTGCATTTTTATGTTTAAAAACAAATAATTAATTCCTTGTATTTATTTCGCAACGTTTGTTATTTTACAAATCTCGGAAACTTTTGAGTTTTATAATTAAAGTTTAAGAGATGTCGCCAATGTTGAAGCAATGTAATAAATAATTTGCAAATGGCATATTTTTTATTGCGATGAAATCAATTCTCATTTAATGGAAAATTTATGGAATAACTGAGATAAGTAGTCATATCTCGGATATCCTTAATTGAGATATTTTCATATCATTTTGAAAGGACAAAGACAAAACCTTCTAGTGGTAGCTTTAAATTTACATTATTTTTCAAGTGGTCAACATATTATTTAGCCCTTTTGACTTAAAAGAATTGACCTTTAAGGCCATGCATATATTTTGTTTGTACTATCTGGGTCTCTTTCAAGGATAGCAACAAAATCTGGTTTCAGACCATGGCATACCACACACTTACCACGCATTGATGATGTTGTCCAATCTGAATAGTTTGGGACACAATACAAACTTCAACAAATTCAATGAAGGACAATGAGACACAAGTAATTCATGCCAATGTTATAGCTATAGCCACACCCAGCGAATGAAATTGAAAATTAAAACAAAAGACTTAAGACACATACACACAGATAAATTCGCTATCACTCTGCTCTGCAGCAGCGCCATGCATTCAGTGCAGCGAATTTGTTTTTCTTGCACTCGCTGCCTCACTGGACATTTAAGGTAAACCGGGTATACATGAATTATTATCGATATGTTGGCGTATGTACATAAATACTTATAGAAACAACACCTCTTGACTAATTGCCTAAATCTGTCAATTAAATGTCAGTTTTAAGTAGAAATACAATATTTATTAGCAACTTTGTTAAAAACTATTTGACAAAATTCGTCGAATAATTAGAGAGAAGAATATGGGGATAAAACATAATTGGACATAATCGTACGCGAAATCGCCATTACAAGAAGAAGCGGCAAAGGTAACATTAACATTTATGACAAGTGCCATAAAAAAAATTAACAAGTGTCAAATGTGCTAGCGGAACTTGATGTTGGTTGGTATTGGTCTAGGGGATATATAAAAATCATAAAATTTCTAAGCAATGGAAAATACACCCTCAACTAAAGAAAAACGAAGAATTTAGTGAGCAGAACTATACACTCAGAGAAAAAAGTTGGTAAAAATGGCAAATATGTTTGCTGTTACAGCAGAAAGTCCGCTGAAATTGGGACAGCAGTAATTTTCTGCTGTTTTCCACTGACAAAAAGTAAAAAAGACTCAAAAATCTCATAAATATTTAAAAAAATTGTACAATATATTCCATCTTATTGTTAAATTTTGCAAGCATTAAACATAAACTTTTTCCAATTTTTCTACAATTTGCAAATTTTCGAACGCATTTAAATAGCAGCAGACAAAATAACTACTTATATTGTATTTATGCTTTACAACAAAAAATTAACGCCTAAAATTGGGATTGTTTTATTATTATTTTATTTCAAATGCCTGAAATGCTGTTAGGAGTTCACTAATTTGGTATGGATTCATTCAAAAGTATTCCAATTAAAGATAGGCAGCCATTTTTTGCTGACATCAGACCTATTTTTTTGGGTGTAAATAAGAAGTCAAAAATAAAAACTTTGTAGAATTTTGGCTGCTACACTCAACGAAGTTCGTTCTTCAAAATAGGAAAAAATTTTTGCTAAAGCAACAGTTTTTGTATGGTGAAGACGGGCTGCTTTTTTAGTAAACATTTCCGTCTGTTATTTCAACTAACATAAGCTGCTGTTTCAACTACAAAATCAGCAAAATTTTATTTTATTTATTTATTATTAGTAATTGCGGATTTTTTAAAAGAAAGTAAATGCATTTTTAATAAAACTTAGAATGAACTTTAATCAAATTTACTTTTTTTAGACTTTTTTTCTAAAGCAAGCTAAAAGAACAGCTGATAACTGACAGAAGAAAGAATGCAATTACAGAGTCACAAGCTGTGAAAAAATTTGTCAACGCCGACTATATGAAAAATCCGCAATTACTTTTTGGGCAACCAAATATTTTTTATTTATTTCATTTTTTATTCTCCCCCTAACAACTCCTTCATAAATGGGGCAGCAAACATTTTCAGCCAACAGTAGACTTTTTAGCGGGCAGCTTACTGAAGGCTGAAATTGAAAACATTTTGCTATGCCAGCAGAACTACTGCTGTAACATCAGCAAAATTGACTACTTACAGTCAGCAGACAGTGTCTACTATTATCAGCAGAAATTTACTATGAGTGTAAGGAACTGTTTTGATTTTCAGTTGAAAAGATGGAAATTAAAAAAAACAAGTAAAAGCGTGCTAAGTTCGGCCGGGCCGAATCTTATATACCCTCCACCATGGATCGCATTTGTCGAGTTCTTTTCCCGGCATCTCTTCTTAGGCAAAAAAGGATAAAAGAAAAGAGTTGCTCTGCTATTAAAACGATATCAAGATATGGTCCGGTTCGGACCACAATTAAATTATATATTGGAGACCTGTGTAAAATTTCAGCCAATTCGTATAAGAATTGCGCCCATTGGGGCTCACGAAGTAAAATAAAGAGAACGATTTATATGGGATCTGTATCGGGCTATATAATAATTGCGACCTCTAGGGGTCAAGAAGTCAAGATCCCAGATCGATTTATATGGCAGCTATATCAGGTTATGAACCGATTTGAACCTTATTTGACACAGTTGTTGAAAGTAAAAATAAAATACGTCATGCGAAATTTCAGCCAAATCGGATAGGAATTGCGCCCTCTAGAAGCTCAAGAAGTCAAATCCCCAGATCTGTTTATATCACAGCTATATCAGGTTATGAACCGATTTGAACCATACTTGGCACAGTTGTTGGATATCAAAACGAAATACTTCGTGCAAAAATTCATTCAAATCGGATAAGAATTGTGCCCTCTAGAGGGTCAAGAAGTCAAGACCCAAGATCAGTTTATATGGTAGCTATATCAGGTTATGGACCGATTTGAACCATACTTGGCACAGTTGTTGGGTATCATAACAAAACATGTCGTGCGAAATTCCATTCCAATCGGATAAGAATTGCGCACTCTAGAGGCTCAAGAAGTCAAGACACAAAATCGGTTTATATGGCAGCTATATCAGGTTATGGACCGATTTGAAGATCAAGGATTTTCTCAGATCATGAATCCACACTTGAGAGACTAAGGGACTGTAATAGCTGTTGTAAAACCACTGACTGATAGATTGGATGAGGCTGATGGCGACCGCAGACTTGCAGTATCCGTACTAAACAACTGTTGTATCCTACGGATTTAACAAGTTAAAACTGATGATCTATAGTAGCGGTGGGGTTGGGGAATGAGGAGACGACTTTTGCTGGTGGATTGCAGGAGACTGAAAATCCCCCTACCACGATCGAAGCAGAAGGGAAGAGTGGTTCCACTGAGGAAGAGTGATTCCACTTCTTTCTCAACTGCCCCTAGATGCGGAAGCAGAGTCTCCATGACAAAGTCGAATGAACTCCTGGCGCATTCAGAAGACGAGGCTAATGCAACAGAGGTAGAAGTTCAGAATCCTGACTACTATCGAGTTCCTGTAGATAAGTCTCCACTATTGTAAGGCTGCTTCGGCAGCACTAAGGGTCCTTCTGGTGGCAGGAGTATTTGGCGTTGTTCTAATCCAGGAACCATTGTTTGGCGTTTAGATATGTCAAATATTTGACCCAGCTTATTTTATCATTTTCTCCCAAAATATGTCAAAGTAAATTCTTGATTTTGTAATCACATTAGACACATTTACATGACACATTTTGTTTGTTTGTTCATCAATTAGCGTTGACCATAAAATTGTAATATCCCTTGACTAAATAGAAAAAAGGCGGATTGGGATAAATTTCGGCGCACATTCTGCACAATTATCTCCTGTAGACCTGAAAGCAAGTGGAAACTGCGGAGGACATAGACATAATGGTCAATCCAATCACGAAGGCCCTGAATGACTCGCTTATGTCAGCATGTCCTAAGCGAAGCCAAGGGGCAATCAGCGAACCCCGTGGTGGGCTCAAGAACTGGCTGATCTAAAAAATGGCTGCAGAAAACTCTATAACAGGGCGATGGCAACAAGCTTACCACACGATTGGGCCGTCTATAAGGATGAGTTTAGAAAATATACAAGAACGAACTGAGAAGGCTCAGAACAAATCCTGGGTGGAACTCTGCTGCTTGTGTCTGAATCGAAATTCATTTGAGTGACAAAAAGCATCGACTCCTTTAAGTCACCAGTCGCCTAATGATGTATCACCGGTTGAAGTACAAGCTATGCGCTATAGTTTGGCGTCTTGGCTTAGGGAAACATATTCTGCTTGAATCAGCATAACGTATATACCTGGGGAATGGAGGGACACAAGGGCCATTTCATACCAAAAACAGGACAACCTTACCACACCAAGTGTGTCATTCTTTTAGCTGAAGACTCTAGAGAGGTTGATAGAAACATATCTTGGCCAAAGCATATAGTAAGGGCAAGTCCATTGAAACAGCCCTTTACGAACTAGTCGTCTACATAGAGTGTTCTCTCGCTGTCAAGGAATATAAAATGATAGCATATCTTGATATTGCAGGTGCTAGCAATAATATAAAACCGACGTCAATCATGAAGGTGCTGGAGATTCTAAGCATCAGCAATACCAAAAGAAAATTTGTTAATAACTTTGCATTATGGCAGGCTTAGGATAGATGGGTCAGCAGAGGAACACCTCTAGGAGGTGTACTGTCCCCTCTACTTTGGAACATAACGATAAACAATATATTTTTGTCCCTGGAAGAAAAAGTTGTAAAAGTGATCGCATATTGTTGAGAACGTGGCTACTGCTGTTAGGGAAAAGTTCCCCAGCACTATTAAAGATAAACTTCAGGAAGCTGTAAGTACGATAGCGAAGTGGGCTAACGAAAGTCGTCTAGGTGTAAATAGGTAAAAGAGAGTCGCAGTTCTTTTCAGCAGGAGATACAAGCTACCTACAGTGGCACCTGTCTCGTTGGGAGGAGAGAATGTTCCATTTACTAAAAGCGCGAAATACCTGGGTGTTTTGCTAGATAGGAAATTGAACTTGAAATCCAACATTTTGGAAAGGGCAAGAAAGGCAACTCTTGCCCTATACACCTGCAAAAGAGCCATTGGTAAAAGTAGGAGGTTCAAATCGCATATCATACACTGGGTATATGCTGTAGTAGTCATATCTACAATGCTACGTGGTGTTTTGGTCTGGTGGACGGAGCTTTAAAAGTCCACCAACTGTTTAATACTCAGCCGGATCCAAAGAATGGCTTGTTTGTGCATCACAGCCGCACTGAGGACGACACCATCTGATGCATTGAATTTAATCGCCGTATAATCGAAGAGCTATCCTATCGGATACCTAAAACGACACTTGAGGTCGAGTGCGAGGCACTGCTGCCAGCGGCACAGTCTTGGATTGACGGAACCCTAACATTGCCATCTGGAAAATCATTTTACACGGATGGATCAAAGCTAGAGGACAGAGAGGGCATGCAAGTAAGGGGAAATGATAAAATAAATTAATTGACTGTGAAGGCCAGAGGACTGCCGTCAATAAACTTGGTTAACCCTAAGCCTTTCGGGTCGATGCAGTCCGAGTTAATATCGTCGGTAGGACAATGAAAATCCTATGGGGAAATCTGGATTGTGAGAAGACGAGGCTATTACTGAAAGGAAGTAAGCAGGAATTCAGTAAGGCTTTCGGTACACATAGGAGTACGAGCTCACTTATGTAAAATCGGTGCGGCAAGTGACAACATGTGTGTGGAAAGATGACTTAATCTAACACAACCTAAAGCCTCTGGAAATTGTGGCTTGATAAATTGCTGTGACCACTACTCTTATTGTGTTATCCTTGATTCAATGTCCGATATTGCAGGCTTGCAGGCGGTATGGATTACACAGTGCCTGCGTCGCTTTTTGACAAAAAGTACTGTTACACAATTCATGATAGAACTGATTTGAACTACCGATTTGGAATAAACTCAGAAGTACCAAAACAGGTCATATCAAAAAGTTTACTCCAACACTGTAGTGTGTATCAAGCGGTCATCCTTGCAATTAAATAAGTTGTAGAATAGCATATAGACTCCTTCTGGCAACCAGAAGGAGTTTTAGGTTCTCAGAAGGAGTTTTAGGTTCTCACTTCGGCCCATTGAGGACATCCAAATATGGTACGATTTAGTCATTCGCGATCGTCTTAGAATTTAACAACGATCACTAATATTTACTTTGTAGGGTCGCAAATTGATTTTCGATGTGTTGCAAATGAAACGATTAAATGGATAGTCCTATCCTAGGTCAAATTTTTTTTTATTTAAAATCAGCAATGTGTGTTGCAGATATCAGTAAACTTATTTTTCTCTACACAAATAGAGAAAGTTTGTTGATTATATATATTAATCGGATCGTCGTAAAATTCAAAGTCGATTTAACGATGTCCGTCTGTCCGTCCGTCTGTTGTAATCACTCTACAGCCTTCAAAAATTGAGATATTGAGCTGAAATTTGGCACAGATACGTCTTTTTGATGCACGCTAGCTAAGTTCTTGAAATGGGCCAAGTCAGATCATATTTGGATATATCTGCTATATGGACCGATTTTCCGATAAAGGTTCTAATGCCCATAAATGCTTTATTTTTTCATCTGATTTCGCTGAAATTTGAAACAGTGAGTAGTTTTAGGCCTCCCGACATCTCACCCAAATATGGTACATATCGGACTATATACAGCACATTGAAAGAACTGCAGACGGTCTTACAAGTAGGGATGGAAATAGTAGAGTGCCGACTATATATTAGGATACCGACCCTGATTGAATGCGTGATGACTGCAGCATTTTCCGTTGGCAGGGGTCTTTGCTATAACTAGGGTAGCAGAGATTGAAGGCTTCAGTTGGCACGATTATAAGATCTAAAGTTTTGGGGTCGCTGTCGAGAGGTCTTAAACTGTCTTCAGAGGAATCACAAACTGGCTTTATGCTGGGTTCCCGGACAAAAGGATACCATAGGAAATGAGAAGGCGGACATGCTATCGAGATCGGGTGCAAGCCATCAATATTGGATGTATACCCACCACTATCGAAATTTTCCATGGAATTAAGGAGCGTTATAAGGATACATGATTAAATCGCTGGAATTCAACAGCCGGTTGTTAACAAACATAGCTTCTGTGGGACGAACGCTCGAAATAGAACATAGATAGTCTGTTGTCAACGGAAAAGACACATCTGAGTAAGGTTATCGAAATTACAATATAACAGGACATAATGAGTTATGTAAACATATGTCTAGTATTGGCAACAGAAATGATGACATCTGTCGTTGTTGTCATGAGATCGACGCCTCGGTGTACACCTTTCACGTTCTTTGTCAATGCCCTGCTTCATGTCAAAGTAGAAACATGACACTGGGTTATGTTTTCTTTCAGGCACTAGAAGAACTGAAAGGCGTAAATTCGTACAGGATCAAGGCGTTTGCTTTTTCATCTAGGTGGCTCCAGAGAGTACATTAAAGGACGGTTTGCTTTGTGAAGTAAATTTACCGGAAGGAGAAGATGAGAAATCACAATGGGCCTTAATCTGGCCAACGTGGGTGTCTAGATGATAGGGTCTTGGCATCATCCTAACCCAACCTATCCGTCCGAAATGCATTGAGAGAAGATGCATCAGACATTTGACTTCCAGACTTTAGGGCAGGTGCACCCGACATTTGTCTTTCAGAATCAACAAAAAAAACTCAAATTTGGAATGTATTGATACGGGTCCTTTTTATATTGCGCCATCAAAATTTTGAGGGCAGGTTCATCCGACAACCCAAATTTGGAAGATACAAATTTGGGTCCTCTTTATATTAAGCCATCCATATATACATTATGGGATTGAAAATGTATATTTTGATGTGTTGCGAATGGAAAGACAAAATGGCCAATTTGGTGGCGGATATAGACAGGTTTTGATCACGTCTGAAAGGATTTTTCTTAAGTTTAAGCAGGAATTTTCTTGGGTGGCAACATTGATTGTGAGGTGTGTTCTTGGTTTCACTTTTCTTCGACTGTTTGAAACAACTCGAAATAATCACGCCAATAACGATTCAAAATCAACATTCCTTAGATTTAACTTCAAATTCTTGATATGAATGAAATTGTTTATCTCTTTTTTCGTTTGGTAATCGCAATTCGTAATGGAAGGCGAAAGCAAAAGTGAAACCAAATACACAGTCGAATATTCTATTCTAATGCGAATCCACTTAAAGATGATTTTCTTCGGTTTCGATATTTCAACTTATTTTATCTATAAGATAAAAGGAGTATGAAAGACTTGGAAATCAAATACACTGTAATATGGTATATTTTGGAAACAAAAATATTGTAGATCACATATTCAGAAATAAGAAACATTTGGCTTTGTTTAAGTGCGCAGTCTATTATTAAATTTGTTTCATACTCGTATTCGAATTCATAGAAAAATTAATAAAAAATCTATTATAACTCGGGTTTTAAAGTGATATCGAGTGGGTTTCTGATACCAGGTTTACACTTTGTCATAGCCATGATATGGTAATATGTCAAGCCATCACTCAATTCATAACCCTTATTTTTTAAATTGAGTTCTTAGAAGTGTTTATTTTCCACTGCTTGTTTTTGTAGTTTTTATTTTGTCTATATATAATGCCACAATCTTTTTTGTTTACATTATTCACATGTCCTTTAATTTTCACAGTTTATTTAGTTTTTAATTTTTCTTTTTTTTTAACAACTGACACATATTTCTTTGACAACAATAAATCTTGCAAATAGAGTTCATGATCAACAAGTTGTGGCATTTTATTAGAATTCATGTTTTCTATTTTCTAAATTTAGAGTTTCAATTTGGTGTTGCCAACACACAACCGGCTGCGAATTATGTGCACTTTTGTGTTATTTTCCAATTCAATTTCAATTGTTATCACAATTATCAACATTAGCACTGTTCATGGTCTGTGTGTGAGTTTTTGGTTTTTCGTTAGCGTTTTGGTAAATTACTACGATTGATTGATTTAATGTTTTTTTTTCAATTTTTTTGTTTTTTTTTTAGTTTCAATTGAAGATGTTTTGGCTTAATAGTTTTGCAAGCACTTTGAGTTGTTCATAAGTTTCGGCGTGATACAGGGTGCTTGATTTTATGCTAAATGTCAACATATGCTTGCACAATTGATAGCTAGGTAGGTATGTATGTGGATAAATGGATGTGTAAATATTTAAATGAATAAATATCCCATGGATGGCTGGGCAGCTGGCTGCACAGATGGTTAATGGTAATCAAAAAATCCACAAATACATTTATGATTTGTTTTTGAAAAAAATCAATTTTTTTTTATTTGCTCATTTTTAAATATTGGGGTTTCTTGCATCACTTGTAACAGTCACTTAATTTAAATTAAATCGTTTTTGGGTTATTCTCTTTGCGCATTATTATTACCATTATCGAGCACACTTGTTTGCAATGATTTATTTTTCTCTTTCTTTCGCTCTTTCTTGTTTCGTTGAGTAATCCTTTTATATGCTATGGTTGCTGCGAGGTAATCCTTGAGATGCACTGAATTCGTATCAGAATTCAATATTGCCAATTGAACTCGATCGATTCTGAACGTCCGCACAATCAAATTGGTCTTGGCTTTGTTTCTAGCTGGGCCAGAAATTTTTTGTGGGAAGAAGAACTCCTCTGTTGGTTTCACTTTTAAGGTTCGAGTGTGGGTTACCAACTAAACGCTAAAAACCTAGAGATTTTCTATATATACCCCAGTGGTTGGTGTGAGTGAGTTTTTGGCTATAAGCATGGGCGACAACTGGCTGTGATGGTGGTGGGTAACACTTTGACCGATTGAAGATCAACTTAAGCGCGCAAATTTTTAAGCGCTCGCTCTCTTTGATGCTCATCAGATCAGATTGTGCAAAGAGTAGCATCTTCTTCTTCTTCGAATATTGTTTTTGGCGTTGGCTGAATACCTTTGTTGTTGTCAGCTTCTAAATACAAGAACAACAACTACCAAAGGCAATAGCGTTCGAATGACTACCAGCCAACTAGCTAGCTGCTGGGCTGAGCGTCTTCACAAGCCAGCCAGGTTTGGTGGCTAAACATCGAGACAACTCGATTATCTCGTCTGGACACAACACACCAGTGGCATCTTTTTGTCTTTTTTTTTTTTGCTTTTGTTTTTACCCTTCATCAGCCAGACTGGAGCGTATATTTATTTTGTCAAAGCGTATGGGATAGCTGGTGGCTACAAACCACATCAATAGGCAACTAGCTGTTAAAATTTTGCAAATTTTTTAGTTTGTTATAATTTCGGGTGAGGTTGATTAGATCTTCTTTGAAAACAGTTTCAATTATAGAGCTAATTCGGAGCAATCTGGTTTTTCATTGTTAAACAAAATAACAAAACACAATTATTTTAATCATTAACTTTAGAATAACATTAGAAAACTGCGGTAACTTTTTTTGGGTTGCATAACATAGAACAGATTAAAGATATTCCTTTTTTTCTATAGTATGCGTAAAGAATATACCATACTAGCCGAATTGGGCCCTCTCTACTGTGCCTACTCTAGCTCTCTTATGCCTTTTATTTGATACCTTTATTGCCATGTGCCGCAGTGCGACACCTCTTTGGGGAGAAGTTTTAGCATGTCATCGTACCTCACAAATGTTGTCAATATTATTTACCGGTCATCGGGCAGCACTCCGTGATATGTGAGAAGTTTTACCAAGTTCCTTGGTAGAATGTTCATGGTCAAATTTACATTTGCAATATTACTACATTGTTCGAGAAACATATACCATCACTCATAGAAAAAAGTAAAAAGGCGTTGGGTACCCACCACCTCTGGTATATACGTAAACCCACTATCGTCAAAATCCGGTGAAAAATGCATACCTTATGCTCCATAGCAGCTATGTCGAAATATGGTCCGATTTGGACCAAAGACTAATAATTACAGGTCATTGCTCAATTGTGTATAACAAAATATTGGCCTTTTTAGTAGCTATATCTAAAAATAAACCGATTCGAACCATATGCGACACGGATGTTGAAAAGCCTAACATAAATTACTGTGTCAAATTTCAGTGAAATCGGATTATAATGCGCCTTTTTAGCGACCAAGAATTTAAATCGAGATATCGGTCTATATGGCAGCTATATCCAAATCTGAACCGATTTAGACCAAGTTGCAGAAAAATGTCGAATAGACTAACACAACTCACTGTCCCAAATTTCGGCGAACTCAGAAAATAAATGTGCCTTTTATGGCCCCAAAACATTAAATCGAGAGATCGGTCTATATGGCGGCTATATCCAAATCTGGACCGATCTGAGGCAAATCGAAGGCGAATGTCGAAAGGCCTAACAATACTCACTGTCCCAAATTTCGGCGACATCGGACAATAAATGCGCCTTTTATGGGCTCAAAGCCTGAAATCGAGAGGTCGGTTTATATGGCAGCTACATCCAAATCTGGACCGATCTGGGTCAAATTGGTGAAGGATGTCGAAGGACCTAACACAACTCGCTGTCCCAAATTTCAACGAAATCGGATAATAAATGCAGCTTTTATGGGCCTAAGACATTTCACTGCGAAAATTTCAGCAAAATCTTATCTTCTTATATATAACAAGTAAAAGCGTGCTAAGTTCGGCCGGGCCGAATCTTATATACCCTCCACCATGGATCGCATTTGTCGAGTTCTTTTCCCGGCGTCTCTTCTTAGGCAAAAAAAGGATATAAGAAAAGATTTGCTCTGCTATTAGAGCGATATCAAGATATGGTCCGGTTTGGACAACAATTAAATTATATATTGGAAACCTGTGTAAAATGTCAGCCAATTCGAATAAGAATTGAGCCCTTTATGGGCTCAAGAAGTAAAATAGAGAGATCGATTTATATGGGAGCTGTATCGGGCTATATACCGATTCAGACCATAATAAACACGTATGTTGATGGTCATGAGAGAATCCGTCGTACAAAATTTCAGGCAAATCGGATAATAATTGCGAACGGTTTATATGCGATCGGTTTATGTGGCAGCTATATCTGGTTATAAACCGATTTGAACCATACTTGGCACAATTGTTGGATATCATAACAAAACACGTCGTGCAAAATTTCATCCCAATCGGATAAGAATTGCACACTCTAGAGGCTCAAGAAGTCAAGACCCAAGATCGGTTTATATGGCAGCTATATCAAAACATGGACCGATATGGCCCATTTACAATACCAACCGACCTACACTAATAAGAAGTATTTGTGCAAAATTTCAAGCAAGGGGGGCCACCCCAACTCCTTCGGAAGTTAGCGTGCTTTCGACAGACAGACGGACGGATGGACGGACGGACGGACAGACGGACGGACATGGCTAGATCGACATAAAATGTCACGACGATCAAGAATATATATACTTTATGGGGTCTCAGACGAATATTTCGAGTAGTTACAATCAGAATGACGAAATTAGTATACCCCCATCTTATGGTGGAGGGTATAAAAATCAATTTGTGTTTGTTTGTAGGTTTGATTGTTTGTTCGTTTGTTTGTTTGTATGTTTGTGTGTTCCTTATAGACTCAGAAACGGCTGAACCGATTTTCTTGAAATTTTCACAGATGGTGCATAATGGCCCCGTGGTGAAAATAGGGTACTACGTTTTTTGATATCTGAAGGGGGCGGGTTGGGGGCGGACTCTCCCCCTTACCCTAATTTTCAGAAACGCTAGAACTCGGAGATGGGTGGTGCGATTTAGGCGAAATTTTGTGTGCTCGTATATAGTACCCTAAAAATGAAAATTTGGTATCCAAATTTCGGATGGGGTACCTAGGGGGGCTGCCCCACCCCAAAACCTACCAAACATATATTTAGACCAATCACGACAATATGGGATTCAAATGAAAGGTATTTAGTATAAGAAAACGTATCTGATATCCAATTGTTGGACGAAGTGCTAGGGGGACCACCCCAATCCCCAAAACACCCCTAAATCGGCCATATTTACCGACCATGTCAATGTGGAGCTTGAATGAAAGGTATTGGGGGGTAGAGCAAGAATTGATACCCACTTTCGGCAATATGAGGCTCAAATAAAGGCATTTGGGAGTAGAATACGAATTTGATATCCAGATTTAGGACAATGTATTTAGGGCATCATCCCTTTCCCAAAACACCCCCAAAGGGAAAACATTTTTCGACCATGCCAATTGTGGCTCAAATGAAAGGTATTTGAGATTAGAAAACTAATTTGATAACCTATTTTGGCGTCATGTGTTTGGGGGATGCCTCATCCTGTAAACTCCTCTTACGCCAATGGCAATATGGGGTTTAAATAAATGGTATTTGAGAGAAGAGCACGATAGTGTTTTCTCCCCTGAAAATACAACTAAATCAGACATCATATGAATATCGGGCTGAAATGAAATATTTTAAGAATAGAGTACATCTTACATCCAAACTTAAATTCGTAGACCAATAAAGATCTTGTGGCACTTATATTGTTAAACTGTTAGTAAAGTTTGCAAGGTATTTCACTAAAAGATCTTTAATTGTCGAAAATAATATTTCAAGGAAACTTTTGTTCCATATAAAGTAGAAGAAGGTCCGGGTCAGCTAGTCGTGTGATAAATGTGACTTTTATGGGCCTAAGATCCTAAATCGGCGGATAGGTTTATATGGAGGCTATATCAAGGTATGGTCCGATATAGCCCATCTTCAAACTTAACCTGCTTATGGACAAAAATCTGTGCAAAGTTTCAGCTCAATATCTCTAGTTTTAAAGACTGTAGCTTGATTTAAACAGACAGACGGACAGACGGACGGACGGACATGGCTAGATCGTCTTAGATTTTTGCGCTGATCAAGAATAATATTTACTTTGCAGGGTCGAAAATGGATATTTCGATGTGTTGCAAACGGAATGACAAACGGTGGTGGGAATACTAGGTTTGCTGAAAATAGCGAACACTCTCTGCCAAATATTAGTAGTTAATTTTGCAGCAATTGTAGCTGTAGTTCTGCTATTATAGCAGTAGTACTGCAATTTCAGAGTAGCAGGCTTACTGCTGAAAAGTCCTTTGTTTCCTGAAAATGACTGCTGCTTAATTATGAAGGGGATGATAGAAAAAACAAGTAAGAGCGTGCTTAGTTCGGCTTGGACGATTCTTATATACCCTCCACCATGGATCGCATTTGTCGAGTTCTTAGCACAGTATCTCCTTTTTAGGCAAACAAAGAATGATGAATAAGGACGGAGGAGGAGGAGCTGTATCAAGTTATAGTTCGATTCGGGGCTCAAGAAGCAAAATTTGTAAGGGAGCTGTATCAAGCTATAGATCGATTAAGGCCATATTGCACACGTATGTTGAAAACCATGGCAGAAGCCGTTGTAAAAAATTTGTGCCAAATCGAATGACAATTGCGCTCTCTAGAGGCTCAAGAAGTCAAGATCCCTGATCGGTTTATATGGCAGCTATATCAGGTTATAGACCGATTTGGACCATACTTAGCACAGTTGTTGGAAGTGATATCAAAACACTACGTGAAAAATTTCAGTAACAATATATCAAGTTATAGTCCGATATAGTCCAATCTCGAACTTAACCTGCCTATGGTCAAAAAAAAGAATCTGTTTTAGCCCAATATCTCTATTTTAAAAGACTGTAGCGTGATTTCAACAGACAGACGGACGGACATGGCTAGATCGTTTAAGATTTTTTCGACGATCAAGAATATATATATACTTTATAGGGTCGGAAATGGATATTTCGATGCGTTGCAAACGGAGTAACAAAACGAATATACCCCCATACTTCGGTGGTGGGTATAAAAAGATATGACTTTTTTGAAAATGAAGTCAATGGGGAGGAAGTGCTTTTTGGGGTGGGATGGCTTTTTTGCCCCAAACTCATGTTATACTCTCAAATTCATGCTCTACTCCTAAATGGATTTTCTACTACAAATTCCTTTCATTTGAACTCCAAATTGCTGTGTCGGTAAATATGTACGGGTTGGGGGAAGTGTTGGGGCTGGGGCGGCCACCCCGATACTTTGCCCTGAAAATTGATAAAACAAAAACGACTTTGATTCCCAAATACCTTTAATATGAACTTCATATTGCCGTGGCCGGAAAATAAGTTTAATTAAGGTGGTCTAGGTTAGGTTGAAAAAATATGTGTCCCCGCCTAAGTACCGGTGTCTTTTAGCCACGAAAGCCGGGTAATGACATGTCCAATCACTTGCCGTACCAATTTTGCATAAGTGAGCTCGTAGTCCTATGAGTCCCGTTTTGATACCAAAAGCTATATTGACCTTCTGCGCTTTAGTAGCCCACGTTCTTAACTCGGACTGCGTTGACCCGAAAGGCTTTGGGTTAACCAAGTTTATTGACGGCAGTCCTCTGGCTTTCACTGCCAAATCGTCAGTTTTCATTCCCCCAATACTCCGCTATTGCCCTCGCAACCAAACGATACGGACCGTGCCATTCTCAGCGAAGGCGTTTATCTCCTTCTTACATTCCAAGGCTGTTCGTGACTTAACCGTCCTGGCTGTTATTGCCCTTATAGCCACTCTACAGTCCGTAAAGATGTTCACACTCGACGTCTTCGTGTTAGCACCACACCACTTCACACATTCCGTGATCGCCCGGAACGTAGACGTAGCAACATGATCTTCCAAATGGCAAAACTAGGATTCCGTCGGTCCAAGACGGTTCCGCTGACAGTAGTGTCCCGCACTCGACCTCAAGTATCGTCTCAGGTATCCGATCGGAAACCTCTTCCCTTCCTTCCAGGTTTCTTATCATCGCCTCGATTATACCGCGATTGTATGAGCTGCCGTACACTTAATCTGTATATCAATGGGTCGGATATCAATGCCCTAGTGGGCGTGGTCCTCATGGCTCCACCTATACTTTGAGACCCCCGGGGGTTGGCCCAGTCGTATGCCATCTGCAAGACCCTTTCGGTTCTTCTGGTTAGCTGATTCGGATCCTTACCTCATAGAAGTATTATAACATCGTCAGCAGACGGGTTCAAATCCCTCCTTAGTCAGCATCCGTAATAGGTTATTTATGAGTGTCACCCAAAGGAGTGGTGATAAGATGCCTCCCTGTGGCGTGCCCTGTGCCACTTTCTCCCGTAATTTATCCAACTGTTCCTTAGCATATGGTTTATCCAGTCTCTAAGGACCTGATCCACCCGGTACTGGTCTAAGGATGGGATCAATGTGTCGGACCGCACATTGTTAAATGCCCCCTGGATGTAAATGCAACGCCACTGTGTACGTCTTGGCATCGAAGGATTCTTCTATTTTATGCACAACCTCGTGCAGGGCAGTCTCCACTGACCTTCCCTTGACATAAGCATGCTGTATGTATTTGAGCAGTTCGCTGGATGTCATACTTTTTATCATGGTGTCCACAATGAGTTCCGTGGTTCTGAGTTGAAAGGACGTAAGGTTTTTACGACTGTAGGCCTTTAGTGTCGCAAGTTATTGCCGTGCCGGGTTTGGGTATAAATACCACCATTGCCTTCTGCCAGACTTTCGGTCTATGTTTCGATAAAGCTGCCACATAAACCAATCTCGGATCTTGACTTCTTGAGCCACTAGAGAGCGGAATTTTTATCCGAATCGGCTGAAATTTCGCATGTGATGTTTTGTTTTGATTTCTTAGAATTTTGGCTCAGCACCCAGAACAGGAGAATTGCTCAGATTGCAGATTGAATTGCTCTGAGCATAGGCCAGTATAGGGGCCATTGTGACTAGTCAGTATCTTATAATTCTCGGTCATTGCAGTAATGGTTAAGAGATGAGACTTGTGAAAGTCAAGTTCTAACTATTTCAGCTTTATGGACGGTACTTATAAGATATCAATCTTTTTATTGTCCAGTACCAAAATTTTTTTATTGCTATAATTGCATGCTGGTCGATGAAATGATCGATGAAATTGATCTTTTGATCAATAATTTGCCATCTGGAGGATCACAGTTTTGTTGACTGGCAAAAATGTCGGTTTTGCCTATGCATGTGCTTCTAACAAATTTGTATCAATTTTGGCTTGACGCACCCCCATCGACATACGATGTTTCATATTTATGCTAATTTGGCATTCTTATTATCGTATGATTTACATACAAATGATTTGGTGTTTGCATTTCAAACTCATTTATGTTTTAACATTGTGTTTATCGAATCAGTTACTTGAGCACGCGATACAGCCAGCCATAGAACTATTTTACTGAAGGGTATATTTTTATCGTCTTTGCTCAAATTCTGTGGTTTTTATATCTTAGACGCTAACATTCTTCGATTTTTTAGTGTTAAGAGCAGCACCAAGTTAAAAGCAAAAGCCGGATAAACAACATTAGACAAATGTATACATGATGTTACATTATCAGCGACAACAAAAATCATTTTATTTAAAAATTTTAATATCGAATATAGAATTGTGGTTTTATTATGTTTTCTTTATATCAAATCATGATAATTTTTAACTGAAATTTCGAGTTCTTTATCAGGCCTGTTTCATTCTATTGTACATTACCCATTACCGGCAATACCGGTTTCGCCTTAGGGGATTTTTTTATTATATCTACAAATATCTACAATATTTGGTGATGTAGGCCTATCGTTGAATAGTTGGAGCATACGATATACGAAATTGTCCACAATAAAAAAGTAAAAGAATCATGAATTCTGACCTACCCAAATACAAAATAAACAAATTGACCCTTACTAAGTCGCATTTGACCAGATATGCGAAAAGAGGATTTTTCTTTATTTCTTTTTCTTTTTAACAAAAAATATCGAACAAATTGTGTGTATGGCGAGAAAATGCCACATCATAGGATGGTGGTATACTAATTTCGGTATCCCATTTGTAACCAGGGCTGCGGAGCCGTGCAATTTTTACTCGACTCCAACTCCACTCCAGTAAAATTGTTCGACTCCGAGCACTTAATATTTTTAAATTTTTGTAACAAAATGTTAAAAAAAAAAATTTTAAAAAAATTCTTTTCAATTCCTAAGCCAATATGCTTTTAAACAAAAAAAGTTGTTTCTTAATATTTTATGGCCATTTAGCGCAGAAATATTGATTGAAATAAAACCGCACCAAAAGTAGTAGGCTTATCGCCATTAATTTATTTTTATACCCTACACCACCACTGTGGTACAGGGTATTATAACTTAGTGAATTTGTTTATAACACCCAGAAGGAAGAGAGATAGACCCATTGATAAGTATACCGGTCGACTCAGAATCACTTTCTGACTCGATTTAGCTATGTCCGTCCGTCTGAGAATCCCACAAAGACAGCTGCTATCTGGATACCATATCGCAATGGCTTCCTTCCAATAAGCAGCGAAAATGGAAACGGATACACCTGGGTGCAGCTAGATCAATTCACGTTGTTTAGCTATTATTTCACCCCTAGTGATAGTATCGACGCCTTCGAGGCAAAACTTCATGAGATCGAATGCACAATGAAAGGATTAAACGGCCATCACATAGTAGCTGGCGATTTCAACTCTCGAGCGATAGAATGGGGCATGCCAACGACCAATTCAAGAGGAAGACAAGTTCTAGGTCATGGCCACAAGAACTGGTTTACTCGCTGTAAACACTCGCAACGATGCAATGACACTTTACCAGACATCACCATTGCGTCCGAGAAAATCATCGGAATTATAACAGAGTGGAGTGTACTAGAAAATTACACAGCAAGTGACCATCAGTGTATTATGTTCTCTCTTTATAATGGATGTAGAGAAAATGAGGTTTATGAAGAGCCCACTGACAACATAAGCCCGTTAAGGATAGGCCGAGGTCATCAGGCAGATAGCTGAGAACAGACCGGAATTTCTTCTGAAAGTGTTTAAGCCGTGTCTATTGGAAGGTGTTTTCCGAAGGTATGGAAGAGACAGAAGCTGACGCTCATAAGCAAGGGCAGAAGTGATCCAACATCCCCATCCTCATACAGATGACTATGTATGGTGGATACGGCCGGAAAGTTTTTGAAGCGACTTATAAAGCCACGGCCCAAGGATGTCATCATTGATGGAGCTGGACTCTCAATGAGACAACAAGGATTACGGGCAGGAATGTCCACGATCGGATAGTCTGATGACCACTACTCCAGATAGTCTGGCGACCTCCAAGCCCTCAGAGAGCACTTTAATATCCCAGCGTATCTAATGAGAATAATGAGAAGTTACTTGCGTGACATGGTATTTATATATAACTCTCAGGGTGGGTGAGGTCACATCAGGAACGGCGATAGGATTAATATTTGGACCGCCAGGTGACATGATGTAATAGTTGTCGCGTCCACGGATGTGGAGAGATGAGAAGCACGGCAACATCAACTACTACGCCACACAGCTGCTGACAGACCATGGTTACCTCCGGAAATACCTGCATTGAATGGGCAAATGCTCCTCCAGCAGGTGCATTTATGAGGAGCTAGAAGTTGCAGACGATGTGGAACACATATTCTTCAACTGCGAGCACTGGGTCGAAAGACGCAGGGAATTGGAAACAGCGATTGGTGACGTTTTTCTGGGACATTAGTCCAGAGGATGGTGGAGAGATACGCCAAACAAGTACTGCGCATGAACAAGGTAGAGCTGGACGCATCGGCGTAGAGGTCTGGACGCAGACACATGCGTTAGGCATTTTCCCATCCTAACCCGCAATAGAAAGACATGAACATTCCAGGGCCATTCGGGTTAAGTTTAAATGACTATTAAAATATTTTATGTAGACAAGCAGCTGTGGTGCCTGTGATACTCGGCGACACAAATACAGTTTTTCCAATCTTTGAAAAAAAGACTGTGAACAGTTGTGGAAATTTTCGAATGTTTCGATCACAAATAACTGTTTTTGATTTATAAAAATTTTTGGATTTGACAAGATCTGTGTGCTGATTCACTTTTGTGAATCGATGGGGTAGATTTGACAACAACGTGCTTAATATTTTCTGTGAGAATTAAAAGGTGTTCCACACGTGAAAGAAGCTCTATCAAAAAAACTTTAAAGGCTTCCGAGTCCTAGAATTTTACATATAATCTGAATAACACCTCAGCTATAACTATTTAAAATTCGCGAATAGCTCCCATATATATGACCTTTAAGGCATTTTCTAACCCATTTATCAATCGATCTACTCACAAATTTGCACAACGATTTACTCTATGACTCCTACAATATGTATACGGATTTTGATCGAAATTCTACATATATAATTTAAGCAAATTTTAAATTCGACAACTTAGCCTGCATATCCAATGTGGTGTAGAATATCAAAAGGTCTGCTTCGTACGACTTTAACCCGTCCTTACTTGTTTTGTGTAAAATAGAGTGAAATATGATTTAAGTTCTAGCTAAACTATAAGGAACATCCTTTTTGTGTACGAAATGCTAGCTACCCTGTACTATGTAGTGACACTTCATTTAACAAGGTAGCTAGCAGGAAGTGTTACCAATTCAAGCGACCACATTTTTTGCGATATGACCACCTTTTGCCTTGACTATTGCTCTGAGTAGGTCAAAGAATGGCCTCTACGCCACAGTGACCTCCTTTTGAACTATCTAAATCTTCTTGACATTTCCAGTCGATCGCCATTACCGTCCCTCTATAATGGCGCTTTAGCGTTCGAACGAGCAAATATATATATCAGCAAATTGTGCACAAATACTGTTAATTGCAAGATGTCATTGAGGTTGATATTAATATATAATTCGCATGTAATACGTGTACATATATGTTTGAAAATGTAACAAACTCAACATCAGATGTTCTAGTTAAATCTGATATGAATTGCGCCCTCATGGTCTTCAAGAAATCTAATTATAAGGTCGGGTTTTGTGGAAGTTTCATGAAGTTTAACTACTATTCGGTCCATACTTGGGATAGATGTTGAAATTTTTTATGGAAAATAGAGGAAGTTCCAGAACAATCGGAAAAGAAACTTCGGCTTATATGAAGTCAAGTCGGAACCTTAATGTTCTTCCATAAATATATAGATGGGTGAACAATGCTACATTGATATAACATGTCATGTAAATCGAGAGAATATATACTCGTACCTTATGAGAATTAAATACAATATTTTTTTAAGTGACTAATAATACCCTCAATTGTTGGAGGGTTTAATTATGAAGAGAAAGTTTTTCGTTAAAACATATTTAGCTGAAGTTCATAGGACTCTTGCTTTAGTTGGTATTATTTAAAATCTTTGCCATAGATTAATTTCTCCACTTCTCCACACTGGCCAGCCACAAAAAAGGCAAGTCATATTGTTTTGTTCACGTCTTAAAGAACTGCAAGCTATCCGCAATATCTCAAAACATTCTCATTAAAAATTTTAATGATATTGCTTCCAATAACGCTGAAACAGCTGCTGCAATTGAATGAATGAATTGCTGAAATTCTGGTTCTATATTTATTATTGTTTGCCAAAGTTAAAAACGCGTTACGAATTCCCAAATATTTCGCAATTCCAGTTTGAGCATTGCGGATCCCGAAGTGCAATTAACACCAGCAGTTCACCCAAACTAACTTGGCAAATATTTATGTTTTTTTTTTATAAAGAACATCGCCTTAGAATCTGCCTCTTTAATACAAATTAATGGTGGAATCTAAAATCGCAACAACGTCCCAATTGTTTTGTAAATAAATCAAATTGAAAGTGAAAACACATTTAATGTGGGTTGTTTGTCCTCTAAACTTCCTGGTTGGAATTTATAAAATTCCATTTATTAAATAGCGGATCAGGTCAGTGTTGCCATTATTTTAATTATTAAAATATGTTTGCATAGTCTGTGGCATGTCCGCCTATGACGCTGTATGTCTGAGTTCATATCCTGGTGAGAACATCAGAAAAAAAATCAGAGACTCCGACTCCGAGAAAATTGCTCGGCTGCGACACCGGAATCGAATCCGAAACCCCCACCATAGAATAGTGTGGGTAATACCTCGAGATTAACTACAGGAAATCTTTTTTTGGCTTATTGAAGTCTATGAAATTGGAAGAAATCAGTTCAGATTTGGATATAGCTCCCATATCTATGTTCTTCCGCTTTGGTCTAATGTAGCAATAATATCGATTCTCACGCAACTATAACTCTTGGTATTACTGGTGAATTCGATAGAAATTTATTCAGGTTTAGATAAGCTCCTAACCATAAATTATTTTTTCATAAATTTACTGTCATTGTATGACCGCTCATTATCAAAATAGTCCGAAAATTTGGAAATTTCTGAATTAAGGGCAAAACAATAGCAATGATAACTTCAACTAAACAAAACATTCAGATAACTTATTTTACCTATCTATTTTTGTATGAATGTCTTCAAATACACTAGTTCTTATTAATTATTATTTTACAAAATTCATTATATTCTTGAAATTTACATGATAGAATCATTTCAATATCCGCATATGAGAGAACAATATTTTGAAGTATTTCAATGTATTGGGATGATTCCATGATATTGCGGAACCAATATATAGGACCAACACCTTTTTTAGAGAGACATCCCCAAAGCACTACATTTGATCCATCATGCTTTCAGTTTTATTTTTATATCGAGGACTATGTTATTATTTTGTATGAACGTCTCACATATTTTCAGGACTCAGAACCACCCTACAAAACACTTTTTTTGGAGTTCTACACAATTTTTGATTCCTCCAATTACAGTGTGTTTCTCTATTTTTATACCCACCACCATAGAATGGGGGTATACTTATCTAGTCATTCCGTTTGTAACACCTCGAAATATTGATCTAGGGCCCCATAAAGTACATATATTTTTGATCGTCTCGATATTATGAGTCGAACTAGCCATGTCCGTCCGTCCGTCTGTCGAAATCACTATAGGGGTCGAACGCGTATTGCCAGCCGCTTGAAATTTTGCACAGATACTTTACTTGACTTCTTGAGCATCTGGAAGCCTCAAATTTGTGTCTTTTTTGTCTGAAATTTTGCACATGGTATAATAATTTTGCCAAGTACTGTCCAAATCGGTATATGATTTTCAACAACTGTGCCAAGTACGGTCCAAATCGGTCTATAAGCAGATATCGCTTCCATATTTTAGCAGAATCCATGGAATCCAAGATTCGGTCCGGCCGAACTTAGCACGCTTTTAGTTGTAATACCCACTACCGTAGGATAGGGGGTATATTCATTTAGTCATTCCGTTTGCAACACATCGAAATATCAATTTCCGACTCTACAAAGTATATATATGTCGGATCGTCGTTAAATTCTAAGACGATTTAACGATGTCCGTGTGTCTGTCCGTCTGTCAGTCCGACTGTTGTAATCACTCTACAGCCTTCAAAAATTGAGATATGGAGCTGAAATTTGGCACAAGATCTTGAACGACCCAAAGCAGACCATATTTGGATATATGTAGCTACTATATAGACCGATCTGCCGATAAAGGGTCTAATGCCCATAAATGCTTTTGTTTTATGCGATTTCGCTCGAATTTGAAACAGTGAGTAGCTTCAAGTTTTCCGACATCTGACCTAAATGTGGTTCAGATCGGACTATATTTAGATATAGCTGCCGTATACACCGATCTATAGATAAAACGGTCTTAAGCTCATTAAAGCTTTATTTATTACCCGATTTTGCTGAAATTTCAAACATTGAGTTGTTTTGCGCCTCCCGATTTCCGAGCTAAATATGGTTGATGTCGGACTATATTTAGATATAGCTGCCATATAGACCGATCTGCCGATAAAGGGTCTGAAGCCCATAAAAGCTTTATTTTTTATCCGATTTCGCTGAAATTTGAAAAAGTGGGTAGTTTTAAGTCTCCCGACATCCGTCCCAAATATGGTTCGGGTCGGACTGTATTAAGATATAGCTGTCATATAGACCAATATACCGATTAAGGGTCTGAAGCTCATAAAAGCTTTATTACTTACCCGATTTTGTTGAAATTTTAAATACAAAATTCAACAGTGACTTATTTAGTAGACCACTTAATGTTCGTGCCGAATTTGGGTGAATAATTTATCCAATTTTCTCCGGATTGCGACGAAAAGGGGTTTACGTATATATCCGAAGTGGTTAGTATCCAAAGTTCGGCTCGGCCGAACTTAATGCCTTTTTACTTGTTTCATATTTGTTTTATTCCCAACTATACCACTTTTCAGTGAATTATCGAATGTGGAAATTTTTTCAGAAAAGTCATTTAAAATTTTGCCACCAATCCAGATCATGCATCAAAATGAAAATCGAGCCACAAAAGCCTTCGGGAATCGCAAAATGCGAAGCAGGTCTCGGTCAAAATTGCAAAAAATAAAAATGAAAATTCGGATATTCCCGAAAGGGATTTTTGAGCACTATTCGGCAAGATTATTTTGGAAATTGGACCACAAATGAAGATTTGGCATCGCGAACAATGTTAAAATGCCCAGGTTAAGCGCCCTCACCGCCTGCAGAATTGAAATTTTGCACATAATCTCAGTAACACCTCAGTTTGAACCATTTATCTGTATCCATTTTCAAATTGCAGATTTCTTAGTAGCTTTTCGATTTTATCCCACTGTGCGACTTTTCTTTAATTCTTTCAATGGCATTTGCAAGGAACCTTATTACTCCAATGTATTGGGCGTGTTTCATCTCTGCAGTGCATTTCTTGTGAGGCCCGTAATATATATAGCGCAGTTTCGTCATTATATAGCTTTAAAGTGGTTCCAGCAGCGTACATTGAAGTTATTTGCCTAATTGAATTTGAATTTGTTGTATTTGTTATGATGCCCATGAGTCTTTTCACGGTTGAAGAGGCACCTTCAAAATTTTTCATTACCAGCTGAAGCTTCATACGTGAACGCGAAAGTTATTCGTGATGATGTTCAAGCGTAATAGTGTGATTTCGTTATATTTAGCTAGAAAACCACATCCCGCTATAATTGGCAAACTCAAATACCTCGTAAGTTGCAAAAAGCACACGATCCTATACCAATGCAGAAAAAGTAAGAATCGAAATAGCAAGGGATTTGCACCGCTTCCACGAACTTCGAGATTTACCCAATATTGTATTCTCTGACGAGAAAAATTTACCAATTGAGTAAATCGTGAACGCCCCAAATGATCGTATTTTCTTAACCGAGCGCAAGTACGAAAATGTAAGCCTACGAATGGCCACCCGAAGTAATTTTCCATCTCAAATGATGGTATGGGCCACTATGACTGCCCATGGCCGCTCTCCAATCGTTTTCACTGAGCCCAACGTCAAAGTGAATGCGTCTTATTATCGGGAAAATATTTTGGAAGCTGCTTCGGAGTCGTGCGCCAGCAAACATTTCGGTCGTAGAACATGGACGTACTAATAAGACTCGGCCTCGTCATATAAATCACACGTAAATCAAGAATGCCTAAAACAATATGATCCGCACTTCATTTAGTCCAGACAGCAGCTGTCCATTTCGCCAAATGACAATCCCAATTACTTTTCTATTAAGGCCGTTTTAGGTTTTAGGGAGCAAGATAAGAATTAAAAAATACGCCAGTATGAATACGCTGAAGCGAGCCATTGTACGGGAGTTGACAGAAATATTGTGCGGTTTGCAACTCGTTTTTTTTCCGACTCAAAGCAATGGCCAAAACAAAAGCTGGTAATAGAGAGCAAATGTGAATTGATTTTGAAATTTAGACTTCATCCACACATTTTTGTCATTTGAATCAATAAAAAATAGTTTCACACGACCATATGTGGATGTTTGAATTGGTAGCATTTCGCGCCAGCTACACTGTATATTCTTGATCGGCTTGGCAATCTATGTCAAGCAAACCTTGTCTGTTCTTCTGTCGATATCACGATATTGTTTGAACGAATGAGGCTATCCGCTTCAATTTTGACAGTTACTTTTTATTCATAATGGTCATTAGGGATGAGTCATATCGGTTCAGATCTGGATATCGCTTCCACATAAGATTCTCCTCCGCTTTGACTTTGGAACCCATAGAAGCCTCAATTTTGGCTGAATTTTGATTGGTGGAGTACATACATACCGTCCAATAATCATCTATCTATCTACATATATAAAAAAGAATTTGTGTTTGTTTGTTTATTCCGCATAGACTCAAAAACGGCTGAACCGTTTTTTTTTTTAACTCTACACAGTTTGTGGGGAGTGGTCCGGAAGGAGCAATAGGCTATATAATTTTTCGTTATCTCAAGAGGGGCGAACCCTCCCCCTTACCCGAAAAGTACCACACAAAAGTAAAAGGGGACTCGTCGGGGCAACAAGGAACTCAAATGAAAGGTATTCGAGAGTAGAATACAAATTTTATTGGGTTGCCTAAAAAGTAATTGCGGATTTTTTAAAAAAAAGTAAATGCATTTTTAATAAAACTTAGAATGAATTTTAATCAAATATATAATTACCATTTTGTTCGATAACCTTTTGCCATCTTCCTGGCAAATTTAGTATTCCTCGCTCATAGAACTTCTGGCCTTTATCTGCAAAAAATTGAACCAAGTGCGATTTTATAGCCGCATCATTGCCGAAAGTTTTACCATTTAAGGAGTTCTGCAAAGATCGAAATAAATGGTAGTCTGATGGTGCAAGGTCAGGGCTATATGGTGGATGCATCAAAAGTTCCCAGCCAAGCTCACTCAGTTTTTGGCGAGTGACCAAAGATGTGTGCGGTCTAGCGTTGTCCTGGTGGAATATGACACCTTTACGATTGACCAATTCTGGTCGCTTCTCCTTGATGGCTGTATTCAATTTGTCCAATTGTTGACAGTAAACATCCGAATTAATCGTTTGGTTCCTTGGAAGCAGCTCAAAATATACCACACCCTTCCAATCCCACCAAACAGACAGCATAACCTTCTTTTGGTGGATATCAGCCTTTGAAGTGGTTTGGGATGGTTCACCATGCTTGGACCATGATCGTTTTCGACCAACGTTGTTGTAAACAATTCATTTTTCATCTCCAGTTATGATTCGTTTCAAAAACGGATCGAATTCATTGCGTTTAAGGTGCATATCACAAGCGTTGATTCGGTTTGTTAAATAGTACATGTGGTACCCATATTAAAATTGACGCCAAACAAACAAATGTAACCAAAATTTCGCGCACTTATTTTCTAAAGCAAGCTAAAAGTAACAGCTGATAACTGACAGAAGAAAAAATTTAATTACAGAGTCAAAAGCCGTTGAAAAAATTTGGCAACGCCGACTATATTACTACTATATTACCGACAATTACTTTTTGGGCAACCCAATATATCAAAATTTGGGTCCATGTACATTAGGAGATGTCCCCTACCCCAAAATCCTTCAAATAGGTGTATTGGATGATAATGGCAATATGGGACTCGAATGAAGGGTATTCGGGAGAATATTACGAATATGGTCAGGAACGAGGAATTGGTTATATAACTTGTTGATATTAGAAGGGGCGGACCCTCCCCCTTTACCCCAGAAACACCAACCAAAAACAAGGTTAACATATCGGGACAGTATGGGTATCAAATAAAAGGTACTGGAGAGTGGAATATGGTATTAAAAGTTGAGTTCAAGAAACCCCGGGGCCACTCTAACCCCAAAAGTTCCCAAACGAACATATTGCACGTACATATCAATATGGGACTCTAATGAAAGGTATTCGGGAGAAGATTCCGAATATGACATAAAAATTATGCTTAAGTATTTGCACCCCCAAAAAGCCCCTAAAATGGAAATTTTACTCGATTATAGCTATATAAGACTCAAATAAAAGGTATTTGGGAGTTAATTACGAATATAACATTAAACTTTGTGTCCAAGAAACTAGGTGGCGATTTACCCCCAAAAATCGCCTCCAATAGATTATTTGACCAATTACAACAATGGGGGATCACGTCTTCCACCAAACGGCTGTATGCACCAATCAGGACAATATGGGGTTAAATTGAAGGTACACGGTTGTGAACTACAAATCTGATATCTTCATTCTGCTCATATATCTAGCGGACCACCTCACCTTAAAACAGTCGATCATTCATAATGACCTAACAGGGCACTGTGTGATTTAATTAATGTGTGGGGACACAAATAAATCTAGGCCTCTATACCCCAAAAATTATGACGTTCGCCGTGATTGCAACCATTTTTAGCTCATCGATAGACAAGACCAAACGAAGTGCTGCTGGGCAATACTTTTTTGTTAAAAAGTTTTACATGGTTTTGATATTAAGAACTATCGCCACCGCGCCAGAAAATAGCCATTAAATGGCGCTAATTTGGAGAAGCCAACATGAACAGAATGAGGGCAGAGCGGTCAAAATTGATCATACAGCATTTATTTTCGTTATGACTTCGTTGCGGCTGTTTGCGGTATTATTTTTTAATTTTCCCACTCTAAGACGGGCCTTAAAATAATATTCAAAAACACTAGATCTCGGAGATAGGTAGGGAGATTTAAGTGAAATTTTGTTGGAACACTTACATTAACCTAAAATCAAAAATTTGCTATCAGAATCTGATTTAGGATGCCTAGGAGGTGCGCCCACCCCCTAAGCCCGCCAAACGGATTTATAGACCAATCACTACAATGTGGGTATCAAATTAAAGGTATTTAAGACTAGAAAGCGAATCTGATATCCAATTGTAGGACTAAGTGTTTCGTGAGTCACCCTACCCCAGAAAATCCCCTCAAATCGGACATATTTACCGACCATTTCAATATGGATCTTAAACAACAGGTATTTGGGAGTAGAGCTCCAAACTGACTTCCACATTGAGACCAAGTCTCTGGGTATCCACCACACCCTTAAACAAGACTATTACTTATTGGGGTTTAAATAAGAGGTATTTGAGAGTAGAAAAATCCACAGGAAAATTTGAATACATTTACTACTGAAATAAGGCAGAAATGTCCAAATTAAGAGCACTTTTCTCCAATATAGCATTATCGGGCGCAGCAGAAGGGGCCGGGCTCAGCTAGTATTATTATACCCTCCACCATAAGATGGGGGGTATACTAATTTCGTCATTCTGTTTGTAACTACTCGAAATATTCGTCTGAGACCCCATAAAGTATATATATTCTTGATCGTCGCGACATTTTATGTCGATCTAGCCATTTCCGTCCGTCTGTCCGTCCGTCTGTCTGTCGAAATATGTAAATGGGCCATATCCGTTCATGTTTTGATATAGCTGCCATATAAACCGATCTTGGGTCTTGAATTCTTGAGCCTCTAGAGTGCGCAATTCTTATCCGATTGGCATGAAATTTTGTACGACGTGTTTTGTTATGATATTCAACAACTGTGCCAAGTATGGTTCAAATCGGTCCATAACCTGATATAGCTGTCATATAAGCCGATCTTGGGTCTTGACTTCTTGAGCCTCTAGAGTGCGCAATTCTTATCCGATCGGGATGAAATTTTGCACGACGTGTTTTGTTATGATATTCAACAACTGTGCCAAGTATGGTCCAAATCAGTCCACAACCTGATATAGCTGCCATATAAACCGATCTTGGGTCTTGACTTCTTGAGCCTCTAGAGTGCGCAATTCTTATCCGATTGGAATGAAATTTTGCACGACGTGTTTTGTTATGATATCCAACAACTGTGCCAAGTATGGTTCAAATCGGTCCATAACCTGATATAGCTGCCATATAAACCGATCTGGGTCTTGACTTCTTGAGCCTCTAGAGTGCGCAATTCTTATCCGATTTACCTGAAATTATGTACTACGGATCCTCTCATGACCATCAACATAAGTGTTTATTATGATCTGAATCGGTCTATAGCCCGATAAAGCTCCCATATAAATCGATCTCTCTATTTTACTTCTTGGGCCCCCAAAGGGCGCAATTCTTATTCGAATTGGCTGACATTTTACACAGGTCTGCAACATGTAATAATATAATAATAGCAGAGCAAATCTTTTCTTATATCCTTTTTTGCCTAGGAAGAGATGCCGAGAGAAGAACTCGGCAAATGCGATCCATAGTGGAGGGTATGTAAGATTCGGCCCGGCCGAACTTAGCACGCTTTTACTTGTTATAAATATAAGTTTGCGCGTTTCTTTTTTCTATATTTGAGTTAGAAGCAAACTTTTTTCTATTGCCACATTTCTTTAAATGTGAAATATATACTTTGAACAGTTCTGCCTGCATCGCAATGAATATTGCAGTTATTTTCCATTACAATAAATTCAGAAATAGCCTAAATCTTAATCATCAAATTTAATTAGCATATCTTTGAATAAGGCAGATTTGAATGCATTGTTGATTACTACTCACACACACTAGGCAACGTATTAGGTGCAATTGCTCTTTTAATATAAAAGAAATTGAAACAAGTGGTTATGCAATAATCTAAATGTCAATGGTGTCGTAAAACTTGAATTGTTTTTAAGAAATCAAAAATGGATATTTGCAGAGTGCCATCATCGAAACATTGGGTATTGGGTAGATTGTAATCAAACCCGGAACTGATTGAGGCTTCAATAATCTCAAGAAGTCATATCGGTATTAAGAGGGGTCTATATCACCATATTGGCAATGATGTTGTAGGTCACAAGATATATTTTAAGCTCCTAGGGGATCAAGAAGTCAAAATCGGGGATCGGTTTATATGGGGGCTATATCAGTTAATAGACCGACTAAGATCGTCCTTGACATGGATGTTGGAAGTCATAACACCAGTCTTTGTGTCAAATTTCGGCTAAATCGGATGAAAATTGTGGCTTCTAGAGGCTCACGAAGTCAAATGGTGGGATCGGTTTATATGGGGGCTATATCAGAAAAATTTTCAACGGTGGCTACTTAGAGAAGTACTTTGCCATGTAAAACCTTCACCCCAAAGATGTGTTGCACTGCGGTACGCCGTTCGGACTCGACTATAAAAAGAAGGCCCCTTATCATTGAGCTTAAAATAGAATCGGACAGCATTCATTGATATGTGAGAAGTTCGCCCCTGTTCCTTAGTGGAATGTTCATGGGCAAATTTGCATTGCATTGCCTATCAGTTTATAGACCGACTAGGATCGTACTTGGCATGGCTATATCCAAATCTGAACCGATATGAGCATTTGCAATCCCCTACGACCTACATCAATAAGAAGAATGTGTATAAAATTTCAAGCGGCTAGCTTTAAGCGTTCGACGGCTATCGTGATTTCGACAGACGGTCGGACATCGACACAGAATGTCGAGACGATCCTGAATATATATACTTTATGGGGTCCCAGATCAATATTTCGAGGTATTACTAGCGAAATGACTAGATTAAATGGTTTCTAAGTTGTCCAGACACATACATATAAACCATTAAGGAAGGGCCAAAGTCGGGTGGTGCCGACTGTACAATACCCTACACCTACCCTATAAGTACAATGTGGGAGCTATATCCAATTCTGAACCATTTTTGATGAACCTCGGCGAGCAAAAATATGTTCAAACTGTAATAACTATGGTTGACAAATGACAACATTATTGCAAACTACCCAAAATCTGACGAACATATATATGGGAGCTATAACTAACGCTGAACCGATTTCTATGAAAGTAATGTCGAAAGTCATTAGTACATCCTTCCTGCCAAATTTCGAGAGAATCGGGTAACAAATGACTATTTTATTGCATTATTACTGCAAATCGGACGAACATATATATGGCAGCTATATCCAAATCTGAACCAATTTCTATGAAATTCATCTGTAATGTCGGGAGTCATACGAAAATTCTTCGTGCCAAATTTAGAGAAAATCTGTTAACAAATGATCATTTTATTGCAGTATTACTGCAAATCTGAACCGACTTTTTTCGATTACAATGGGCTTCGTCTCTAGGCCGAAAAACACGCCCATACCAAATTTGAAGACGATCGGATGAAAATTGCGACCTGTAGTTTGTACACAAATTAAAATCGACAGACGGACAAACAGACAGACGGACATAGCTAAATCGAATCAGAAAGTGGATTTTGAGTCGATCGGTATACTTGGGTCTATCTCTCTTCCTTTTGGGTGTTACAAACTAATTCACTAAGTTATAATACCCTGTACCACAGTAGTGGTGTAGGGTATAAATATGGCTCTTAGTTTAGTATATTGATTTGAGCGTAACGATACAAAAAGGCATCAAAAGCAGGTTAGATTAGATTCAAGCGGCAGTCTGCCATCAGACTAACCTAGACGTTTTCGGTCATTGTGATACCATAGGAACAGGAGAAGAAAGATGCCCTCTAGTTTCTACAGTTCACCCATACAGATCGCTTTAAAACGCCTAACATCTTGCGAATATTCACATTTCCTAAATCTGCAAGTTCTCAATGAAATGAAAATCTGAGACGTCTGATCTAGCCAGTGACAGCAAAACGGTAGACCTCTTCATAATTTTGGAATGCTCACAAACCCCCTTTCTGGTAGATGGTTGCCTTTCGGGCCTGATCCACAAGACCAAGCTTACATTTCGTTAGAGGCGTACCCACAGATTCCAGTTCCCCTGGAATGCGAAGGTACTTCTTAGTCTCACAAGCTCGTCCGCTGCAAAATTTCCTGGCATATCTCTATGGCCCAGCACCTAGAACAATTGAATTTTGAACTGTTCCGCCATCTCTTTGAGAGAACTGCGACAGTCTAGGGCAATTTTCGAATTATGACATTATGACTTTCGTTGGGGCATTATATCTTAGCCATTCCATACCATTTCTTAAATTGCAAGGATTTCCGCATGATACACACTGTAATGGCCGAGTAACCTTCTTGATATGACCAGTCCAAGTTCTTCAGAGTACACCCCAAAGCCCACCTGGTCGTCTAGTTTGGAACCATCCGAATAGAAGTCTATGTAACTTCTATTACCAGGGATAGCGTAGTTCCAATCGGCCCTATCACGGCTCAGGCAATGAGCAATCCACACTGTCTGGATCATAGGACATTGTACCAAGGATAACACAGTGTCCGCAACCGCCACATGACCAAAGAGAAAGCTCCCTTAGCCTCACAGTAGTTGTCGCAGCAATTTGCCTCGCCACAATGTCCAGAGCCACAAGGTTTAACATTAAATTCAGTGCATCAGATGGTGTCGTCCTCAGTATGGCTGTGATGCACAAACAAGACATCCTTTGTATCCGGTTGAGTATTGAGAAGTAGATGGACTTTTGAAGCGCCGTACCCCAGAGCACAATACCCTATAACATTATAAGTCCGACAACTGCAGTATATATCCAGTGCATGACAAGTGGTTGAAACCCCCAAGTTTTGCCAATAGCCCTCTTGTAGGTGTATAGAGCATGAGTTGCCTTTATTGTCCTTTCCAAAATGGTGGATTTGAAGTTCAATTTCCTGTCCAGCAAGACACCCATTCTCTCCTCCCAAGGAGACAGGTGCCACTATAGGCAACTTGTATCTCCTGCTGAAAAGAACTACTTCTATATATCTCTAAGAGTGCTAGGGAACTTTTCCCTAACAGCAGGTGCCACGTTATTAACATATGCGATCACTTGTGCACCTTTTTCTTCCAAGTACAATAATATATTGTATATGGTTATGTTCCAAAGTGGAGGAGACAGTACACCTCCTTCCTCTGTTGACCCATCTTTTAGATCCACATATCCCAAGCCTGCCATAATGTATTAGTTATTAAAAAACTTTCTTACGGTATTGTTGATGTTTAGAAACTCCAACTCCTTCATGATTGATGTCGGTTTTACATTATTCAATGTCAAGAAATGCTACCATTGTATATTCCTTGACAGCGAGAGAACCCACTTGTAGGCTACTAGATCATGAAGGGCTGTTTCAGTGGACTTGCCCTTACTATAGGCATGTTGTTGACGAGACTTACGATCTCCGCGGATCTTTGCCCTGATATATGGCCTTCATGTGGTAAGATTTTCCTGCTTTCGGAATGAAAATTACATTCATGTCCCTCCATCCCACAGGTATATACGACATAATGATACATTCAGAGTATATCTACCGAAGCCAAGGAGCCAGTCTGTCAGACGCAACTTGTAATTCAACCGATGATATATCATCTGGGCCTGACGACTTAAGGGAGTTGAAACTTTTTATCGTCCAAAAGGATTTTCGACTCAGACATAATCTCCCCAATAATCTCAGACGAATGCATACCAGTGACAACCTCTTCTAGAACCAGGTTGTTCATTGGAGAGTTCCCCGTGTGTGTCAACGAGTAGTTCTAGTGTTTCCTCACTAGATATTTTCCATGAATTCTCTGATTTCTGGATATATCCCACAGTAATAGGTCTCGAGGGTAGAATCTTCTTTAGCTTAGAGGCCTCAGATGTTTCCTTCACGGAGCTGCAGAATTCCACCCAGGATTTGTTGTAAGCCTTTCTCAGCTCGCCCTTTTATTTGCTAAGCTCAGCCTTATAGCGGTCCCAGTAGTGCGATGCCCTTGTGGCTTTCATCCTGTTGAAGAGTTTTCTGCAGCCCCTACTTAGATCAACAGGTTCTGGGGTCCACCATGGCGGTTGCTGCCTATGTCATCCGAAGTTTCCACTTCCTTTTCAGGTCTAGAAGGGATAGTTGCGCAGAATATGTTCCGAAATTTATCCCAATCCGCCTTTCTTCTGTTTAGCCGAGGGACCCCTGGTCATCAAACACTTTCAGGCACATATCCTTCCACTTAGATCTTCGGATACAAAGGTAATATCTAGTAACTCCTGCCTGTTCCTGGTAATAAAGGTCGGTTTATTCCCTTTATTACAAATCGCCAGTGTGCAATTTATAATATATTCGATAAGCAGCTCACCTCTTTCGTTGATATGGTGATGTGCACTATCATCACTTTCTACAATGAGGCTCCTTTTCACTTCAGAAGCGGCTTCAACCAGCATCTTAGGGCTTGAAGACGACATCTCTGAATCGTATGTCATGTATAGGGAAGCCAGCCAGTAATGAGACTTTGTTAATTTTAAGGCTGGCTACAACTGAATCTTCAGTGCTTAGCGACGCACAGTGGGCCAAACGGCAAAGAAATTGGATATAAGTCTACGACTTTTTATCTGTTTTTTTATTGTTTCTCGTAGCGTTTCAGACGCGTTTGTAAAGGGAACGTAAGCTTTTAGGAAAGTTTTGCCGTGGGTCCATATCTCTAATACAGGGCGTCAAAGTTTATCACTTTTGACTTCTCCAACCTTCTGGGAGCCATAACTTTTGATCTACTGAATCGATTTCGATGGTTTAGTACTCTAGAGAAAGAGCTTCTAAGCCATGTACCATGCCACCGTGTACCGTTAACGATATTTAACCATATATCTTCTAATGCGTTTTATTTCGATGATGAACTTACAGAAGAAGCTCAGGAGTCCCAAAATAGAGGCGTTGAACAGTTCCGGCTTTTCAATATCCGAAAGAGTAGCAAATTTAATCAAAATTATGATTTGATTCGTTATTTATTGTTATCGAATGATCCGGTACTATGCAGCATCAGAACGAAATGGCTAACTAAAATATGTGAAGATAAAGATAAGGACGATCACGATGCCATTCTAATTAAAGATCTTTTAAATTTTGATACTACAGATTATATTGTAGAGAAAAATATAAAATAATACAAAACTAAAATGTTTTTTTTTTTTATTTTGGAAAAAACTAATTTACACGCCGATGCGAAGTGTTTTCGCTATATAATAAATAATTTTATTTCAATTTTTTTTAAACTTTTGCAGGAGACCTTTTTCTGGTCTAACGCATTTATATTGCAAACCATGGGCAAATTGATATATGTTTTAGTGTAGGCCCTTTATAAGGTTCCATTTCACAATATAGAGATTTTTACAAAGAGTTTAATGAAGTCTAGATGAAATTTATGGTACATAGAATTCGAGTTGAGGAACGTTGGAAAAGGTATGAAAATTTCGTTTTAAAAAAAGATATATTGCATAAATAAGGCGGTCGGTTTTTATTGCTAATGCTGACGACAACAACAAAATTTGGAATATTCAGCTTTTTTGAAAAATCAACTTTTAAGTTGCCGGTTACATAAATTTTACAGCATAGAGATATTTTCATGATTCTTTTTGTGTAGTAGAAGTGATACAGGACAAAAGTTTCTCACACACATGTGCAATAAAATGTGACGTAGCACTTGTTTTTTAACAGTGAATAAAGCACTTCTTGAAAATCGACTTCATATATGGCTAGGTTGTAGCAAGACATAACTTGAATTGTCGGCACAAAAAACTTAAAAAAAATCCCCGTGGAACTTTTTTGCCAGTGTGAAACTTTAGAAATTTAGTAAAGAATTTGGCCAACTTGGTCTTAAGACAACGGGGTGGTTTGATATCGAAATGGGTCAAATTAGCACTTAAGATTTTTCTTAACACCTCCACTTTGTGAAAATGGAACGAAATTATAATGCTTTCACTGCCAAAGTTTGCAAAAACTTGAAGGAAACGGGAGTATCTTTTATGAAAAATTTTGCAAATTTTTGATAAAAAAATATATTTCATATTGAAAATGATGCCTTTTTTAAACCGCTAAAGAAATTGACATGATTCCTCTTTTGTTTTGTCCATTCATATACTGGTACAAATTGTGTGAAATTTGAAGTTTATAGCTTAAAGACTGACGAAGTCAATAGAAAAACAATGAAGAAGACCACGTCCAAATTTTGATATTTTAATATTGAATAACTCATAACTCGTTAACGGTACACGATGGCATGGTACATTATTCGTTTTTAGATCTCGTCAAGCTCTTTCTCTAGAGTAGTAAATCACGCAAATCGATTCAGTAGACCAAAAGTTATGGCCCCAAAAGTTTGGAGAAGTCAAAAATGGTCAATTTTGACACCCTGTATCTCAGCCTGTATTAAAGATATGGACCCACAGCAGCTTATGTCCTCCTCTACAAATGTCTAGAACATTTTGAAACACTAAGATCAACAGATAAAAAGTTGTAGACTTATTTGCAATTTTTTGCAGTTTGGCCCACTGTGCGACGGAACCTAAAAACGACCTAAAACCTTTATCGGACTGCACTCATTTATATAAAGGAAGCATCTCTTGTTTCTTAAAGGAATATTCATGGGAAATTTATTAGTTGTAGTGCCCTTAAGAAGTTTAAATCCAAGAATTCTTAATCCATGAACCATTACACTCACACATCCATTCTCCTGTCATCAGGACCTTTAGTTCCGTCGAATTGGTTTTACAATGGTGGTCTGCAGAAACCGGACCAAAGTCAGGACTCAGAATTTCCACCACTGTTGTATGTATTCCAAAAAATATCATTTTAGAAATACACCGAAAGAAAATTGGTACCACACTTGCTATTATCTCTACCGTATTCATTCGGAAGAAGACCCACTTGGTTTCAAAATAATTCCATGTGGTACGTATGTAGCGTTTATAACTGTTTGGTATCAATAAAATAAACCGACACATGCAATGGTATAGACTGCAAAAAAATTGAGCCAAAATTTAAGATTTTTTTTTTTCGTAGGACTTTAGCAATGGAAACGAGCCAAAGAACCAAAAGTTTTAAATAAAGATGCTCTCTCTATGTTTATCTTTTTTACTAACAGACATTAACATCCGTTTCAAAATTTCATCGCTAATGGTTTCTTATTTTACTTCATAGATGACTGTTCAATTATAAATTTTTAAAAAATTCTTTTTTTAAACTTGGCATCTTAACCTAAAAAAAAAACAAGTAAAAGCGTGCTAAGTTCGGCCGGGCCGAATCTTATATACCTTCCACCATGGATCGCATCTGTCGAGTTCTTTTCCCGGCATCTCTTCTTAGGCAAAAACGGATATAAGAAAAGATTTGCTCTGCTATTAGAGCGATATCAAGATATGGGTCGGTTTTGACCACAATTAAATTATATGTTGGAGACCTGTGTAAAATGTCAGCCAATTTGAATAAGAATTGCACCTTTTGTGGGCTCAAAAAGTAAAATAGAAAGGTAGATTTATATGGGAGCTGTATCGGGCTATATACCGATTCAGACCATAATAAACACGTATGTTAATGGTCATGAGAGAATCGGATAATAATTGCGACCTCTAGAGGCTCAAGAAGTCAAGATCCCAGATCGGTTTATATGGCAGCTATATCAGGTTATGAACCGATTTGAACCATTTTTGGCACAGTTGTTCAATATCATAACAAAATACTTCGTGCCAAAATTCATTCAAATTGGATAAGAATTGCGCCCTCTAGAGGCTCAAGAAATCAAGACCCAAGATCGGTTTATTTGACAGCTATATAAGGTTATGGACTGATTTGAACCATACTTAGCACAGTTGTTGGATATCGTAACAAAACACGTCGTGCGAAATTTCATTCCAATCGGATAAGAATTGCGCACTCTAGAGGCTCAAGAAGTCAAAACCCCAGATCGGTGTATATGGCAGCTATATCAGGTTACGGACCGATTTGAACCATACTTGGCACAGTTGTTGGATAAAATAACAAAACACGTCGTGCAAAATTGCATTCCAATCGGATAAGAATTGCGCACTCTAGAGGCTCAAGAAGTCAAGACCCAAGATCGGTTTATATGGCAGCTATATCAGGTTACAAACCGATTTTATCCATACTTGGCACAGTTGTTGGATACAATAACAGAACACGTCGTGCAAAATTTCATCCCAATCGGATAAGAATTGCGCACTCTAGAGGCTCAAGAAGTTAAGACCCCAGATGGGTTTATATGGCAGCTATATCAAAACATGGACCGATATGGCCCATTTACAATACCAACCGATCTACACTAATAAGAAGTATTTGTGCAAAATTTCAAGCGGCTAGCTTTACTCCTTCGGAAGTTAGCGTGCTTTCGACAGACAGACGGACGGACGGACAGACGGACGGACATGGCTAGATCGACATAAAATTTCACGACGATCAAGAATATATACACTTTATGGGGTCTCAGACGAGTATTTCGAGTAGTTACAATCAGAATGACGAAATTAGTATACCCCCCATCTTATGGTGGAGGGTATAAAAATAAACATTCATAGACGTTCCTATTTGTAGGACTAGTTTGCGTCTTAACTTTCAACGATATTTTGACCTTTATTTTAGATGTTTGTATTGAATAACGCAAAGTTATATTTTTCACCAAAAGGTATGTTTCCTCAAATCTGTGGAAATTTTATCATCTTAAAATTGAGTTTGCTACTCTTTGGCTTGAATCAGACCTCTAAGCTTTTTTCTAGTGGTTAATACATTGTAGTAACCTCGTCCTCTTTATTTAGTTATTTGATTACCGCATTTGTTAACCACTTTCAAAATCATGTCATAAATATATCATATCCCAAATTTGGATGATCAATTTGAACTCTATTCTCAAATGCCTTCTTCTTCTTAATTGATCCCAATTAACCTGTAAGTTTGGACTGATTTTGGCGGTCGGCATCCATTAAACACTTCTATCATATTTAGATATCAGATTCGTGCACTACTCCAAGATCTTTTATTTGAGTACCTTATTGTCTACGTCGGTCTTTATATAATTAGTCTCTAAAATTAAAACCTCTCCTCCTCCTATCATTTGAGTCCCACATTGCTTTCATTGGTCTATATATCCATTTGGGGTTTAATGGGTGTTTTGCACAACATTTTTTTTATCAGATTCATACTTTAATTTTAAAAACCTTTATATACCCATGTTGTTCTAATCGTGTTACGTCTTAACTTGCGGGTTTTGTACGTGGGGCATTTCCCCTATCTTGTTTTTTCCAGAATCGTGTTTTTTTTCGGTTGCCATTAGAATGCAACCATAATATCACTTCGATCTAGCGCTGTTCCTATGCCCCAGGGACGTAAACAGGGAGGTGTGTTGAATTGATGCCAAATTTCGAACGAGTTAAGTCATCCGCTCCAAATTTTTTTTAACATTCTTTTTATATATTGTAGGTCAATTGAGATTGTAAATGACCTTAGTCTGTTTATGTGAGCCTTTGAGCGTCGATATTCTGTGCTCCTTCTAAAATCTCTGACACCAGAAAGTCTTTTACTTTCTTTTTGGTCGTCCTGTTTTGCGTGCGACCACAGGCTTACCTTCAAAAGACTTCTTCGATGTAGCTTCATCATTCATTCTGACAACATGCCGTAACGCAAAGGTTGTATTTTGATGCGTACAATAGCACAGTTCCATCGTCGTAATACAGTTCTTGGTTCTTACAACGCACAGGGTTGGCAAATTGAAACCTTGAAACTTGTTCGCCTGTGATTCATTCAGCAAGCAAGCGTTATCCTACAGAGTCTTATTAATTTTGTAGGGATACCAAACACAGACATGGCTTGAGATAACATTGAAGGTAAAGGGCTGTCAAAAGCGGCTTTGTAGTCAACGAAAATATGGTGACCGTTGACCTGTCCTTCTCTGGCCTTTTCCAGTATTTTGCGCAGAGTGAATATCTTCGTTTATGGTGGATTTACCACGACTATAGCTGCATCGATAGGGGCTATCTATCTTATAACTTAAGACTTTAATCTTTCAAACAGTACGCTCGAGACTATCCTGTATGCGATGGGGAGGAGATTTATTCCTCTGTAGTTGGCAATTTTGTCTTGTCTTCTATCTAGTGTACGAGAATTAGATTGCTGAGGTTTCAATCATCGGCAATGCGTATTTCTATCCAGATCGCGCTGCCGCTCCAGACCCATCGGCTTCTGTTGCCATGTTGTTTTTCAGTCGGATCACTACTACTGGGCCTCATTCTGCCGAGGGGGTTAACATTCTACACCACCATCCTCATCGCCGCTATTGTCGGACACTACCAGCGGGGAAAAATTATCTTTCCATATCCCAAACACACTATCTGTATCAGTTACCTAATTTCCATCTTTGTCTCGGTAGTGGGATGTGCCTGCACCAAACCCATCGGTTTGATGTTTGATTCTTTACTAAAATTTCTGGATTTCATTCTGACTCATGTACATCTCAATTCGCCCAACTCACGTCTTTTCATTTCCTTTTCATTATCTCGTGGAGGCTAAATTTCGACTGTTGGAACAAACATATTTTCCTTCTCTATCTTCGTATAAAAGCTCCCAGAACGATGTTAATACTATGTGTGTCAGCAGTCGTATTCTCTCTCTAGGCGATCGCAAAAAATATCCTTGGTCTGCTCGTCCTTGTCTTCCATCAGGGCATAAGCACAAATAATGCAGGTGTTGAAAATTTTTGCTTTTATGCAGATTATGACTAGCCTCCCATTCACCGGAGTTAAGCTTAAGACTAGGTGTTTCAGTCTTCGACTAACTACAAATTCACGCCTCGTGGCATGTCAGCTATAGTACAGTTCGTAATTTTTTATGTTATGTCTGCCTATACTGCACCTTCTCTATAAATTATCTAGACATTCCAGGTACAGATCCGCAGATCATGGTCCTTTTCCATTTGCGTAGGTCGTCAACGTTAGGGGAGTCCGTTTTTGAACCTTCCCTCATAGGATGGAGGCATACTATATTTTTTATCCTGTTGACATTCTGAGTCGATTTAGCCATGTCCGTCCGTCTATCTGTCTGTCGGAAACACGCAAACTTTCGTAGGAGTAAATCTATGCTCTTGAAATTTTGCACAAATTTTGCTGCCATATAAACCAATCTCGGATCTTGAATTCTTAATCCTCTAGGGGGCGCAATTCTTATCCGATTTCGTTGAAATTTCGCATTTTTGTTGTTACTTGCAATAACTGTATCATGATTGGTCCAAATCGGTTCATTACCTGATGTAGCTGTAAGATAAACCGATCTCTGATTTCGACTTTTTGAGCTTCTACAGGGCGCAATCCTTATCCGACTTGGATGAAATCTTGCATGTGGTGTTTTGTTTTGCCTTTCAATAACTGTGTCAAGAATGGTCCAAATCGGTTTATAACCTTATATAGCTGCCCTACAAATCAATCTCTGATTTGGGCGCAGATCAGAAACAATGGGTTTTGTTTTGATTTCCAATAACTGTGCCAAGTATGGTCTACACTCGTCATTACCTAATAAAGCTGCCATAATAATCGACTTCATAAGTCTCTAGAATGTGCAATTACCAACCGATTTGGCTTAAATTTTGAACGTAAAGTTTCTGTGGCTTTTTCTAACGTACAGCCGTGCCAAGTATTGTCTAAATTGGCTTATAAACTGATAAAGCTCCCATATAATTCGATCGCCCGATTTGACTTCATGAGCCTCCAGGGGGCGCAATAATTAAGCTAAAGTTTTAAACGTGTTATTTTTTTTATGACTTCTGATAGTCGTAACAAGTCGTAAGAGAGCACTACGTGCAAAATTTTGGATAGAAATTGATGCTTCCATGGGCTCAAGATGTCATATCGGAAGATCGGTTTACATGGGGCATTATCCGAACCTGAACCGATATGGCCCATTTACAATCCGCTACATCGATAAGAAGTATCTGCAAAAGCGGATATCTGTATTCGTTCGACCGCTATCATGATTTCGACAGACGGACGGACATGGCTTCATCGACTTCGTATGTCAAGTCGATTAAGAATATATATCTTATAAGATTGCACATCAAATTTCGAGGTGTTACAACATTATCCTAAGATGTTGGGTACACAAATTTCGCGTATATAACTTCTTATACAATGCTTAGTTCTATACCAAGCAATGATCAATCCTATAGCATTGAATAAAGATGAACAAGTAAAAAGGCTTTCAGTTCGGCTGGGTCTATCTTTAGATACCCACCACCTCGGATATATATGCAAACGACCTTTCGTCATAATCCGGTGAAAAAGCATAATTTATGCCGCCTTGGCAGCTTTATCGAAATATGGACCAAATTCGGCACGGACATTGAGTGGTCTAAGAAGTACAAGTAATTGTTCAATTTTGTAGGACAAAATATTAGGGGGCCAAAATTTTAAATCGAGAGATCGGTCTATATGGCAGTTAACCCAAATCAGAGCCGATCTGGGCCAAATTGAAGAGGGATGTCGAAGGCCCTAGCACATCTCACTGTCCCAAATTTCGGCAAAATCGAATTATAAATGTTGCTTTATGAGCCTAAGGCCTTTGATCGAGAGATCGGTCTATATGGCAGCTATATCCAAATCTAAACCAATCTGAGCCGAATTCAAGAGGGATGTCGAAAGCCCTAACAGAACTCATTGTCCGAAATTTCGAATTCGGACAATAAATACGTATTTTATGGGCCTAAGACCTTATACCGAGAGATCGGTCTATATGGCAGCTGTGTCAAAATCTGGACCGATCTGACCCAAATTGAAGAAGGATGTCGAAGGGCCTAATGCAACTCACTGTCCCAAATTTTGGCAAAATCGGATAACAAATGCGCCTTTTATGGACTCATGACCAAAAATCGGAGGATCGGTCTATATGGCAACTATATTCAAATCTGGACCGATCTGGGCCAAATTGAAGAATAATGTTGAAGGGCCTAACGCAACTCACTGTCCCAAATTTTGGCAAAATCGAATAATAAATGTTGCATTTATGGGCCAAAAGCCTTAAATCGGCGGATCCGTCTATAAAGTGGCTATATCAAGATATTGTCCGATATAGCGCATCTTCGAACTAAACCTGCTTATGGACGAAAAAATAATCTGTGCAAAGTTTCAGCTCAATATCTCTATTTGTATACCCACCACCGTAGGATAGGAAAATCGGTCTTTATAGCAGCTATATCTAAATACGGTACGATTTGGCCCGTTCAAGAACTTAACCAGCGTGCAAAAAGACGTATTTGTGCCAAACTTCAGCTCAATATCTCAATTTTTTGAAGGCTGTAGAGTGATTACAACAGACGGAAGAACAGACGGATAGACGGACAGACGGATAAATGGACAGACGGACAGACACACGTACATTGTTAAATCGCCTTAGATTTTTACGACGTTCAAGAATATATATACCTTATAGGGTCGGAAATGGATATTTGAATGTGTTGCAAACGGAATGACAAAATGAATATATCCCCATCCTTCGGTGGTGGGTATAAAAAGGAGTTAAATTTTTACTAATCTTTCTACGGAATTCAAATAAATTGTTTGCTTTCTTTTAAGAGGAATAATTTGCAATACATGTTTAACTAACTTCACACTGCTATTCAAAAAGTGCATCAAATGAAAAATAGTACTTCACCATGTATCAATTAGCACTTCTGTCGCCGCAAGATACATTACTTGATGTATGAAGAAGCAGACCTATAACTGGCATCAACTGGACACACGATAACAGCACTAAATTCACAGCCATCATCAATGAAGATCCAACCACTCAACTACCAACGCCAAGACGCCTTTGCTAAAGACCAAAAGGCCACTCATCAAAATGTTAAAACAAAAGTGCAGGCAATTCGTGAAGACGTTGACGCTGACAATTTCAAAGTTGAGTCAATGAAAGCAAAACTCAAAAAAAAAAAAAAAACATTGAGTTGTGATGTTGCATGATTTTCAATACAATGGACTCGTGTCAGCAGTCACCTTTCTGCTACTTTGCTCATGCCTGGCCTGCCAATTCATTCTTCTCTAAATATAGGCAAATTATTATAACAATGTCCAAATTCGAGCAGAGGTACATACTAAAACTTTTGATGTTAATATAAAAAAATTGGCGTTATGATTCTGGGAGTTTGCCTATTGCCGGAGTGCGACTGTTTTTAGTCCGTTTTGTGGTTATCGCTAGTGGGTAAATTTTTGTATGAAACTTGTTTGTGTCTTAAGTCTTTTGTTTTTATCAAAAGATAAAAATACAAACAACGATGATGTTGATATTGGTGATGATGACTTTGATGGTGATAAAAACAAACGTTCTAAATGAAAAAAACAAGTTTAAAAAAAAAAAAACACTAGCATGCCAAATTAAATTCTAAACAAATTCAAATATGTAAATTAAAGGCAAAAATTAGAATATTCATAACTTCTTCAAGCGAATTGGATATGATGTCCGCCTAAGACGATCGTTCGCTCGGACCTAAAACACTTGCGCTTTATTCTCACATGTTATGTAATTTTCCTTAGATTTTGGGAAACTATGTATTTAGTCGGCGTAATTAATGCAATTTTAAATAATTTAAGCAAAATAAAAATTGCTCGTTGTTTGTTGGTTGTTGTTGCTGATATTTGTCTAGATTTATTTTTGCCAACTTTTGTTTTCACCACAGATGCTTATTGAAACAAGTTAGGAGAAATAACTTGAATGCTATTCAACGAAGGAGTTATAAGTCCATCTATGGTATACTACCAATTAAAGGTTCTCATGCAGTAACACATTGTCATTGGAGTTATGATGATTTAGATGACAACACCAAACCTACTCTATGCGACCTATAACACATATAGTGTATTTTTTTAACTTTTTTTAAAGTGAATAAAAAAACTTTCAAGTGTTGTTTGAGCATAATAAAAATTTTCAACGATGCACAGTGGGAAGGGGTAATTAGTGGAAATAAGTCTGCCATTTTCGAATGGATTCTTTGTTCATGGATTGTTTTTCATCACAAAATTTTTGTTATAGCAGGGGTTCTAACCAGTTGATGTACAATCAGGGCTATGCAAGATCCGGGGGAAAGCTGGTCACCTCGGCCCTACAAAATTTTGTTCGGGCTGTCAAAAGCAAATTTATAGTCCGATTTTCAAAAATAATTTGAAAATCGCATAACTTTTGACTGATTAGACGGATATTGTAATATGATACAGCAAAATTGTTAAAAAATTTTGTAAGCTATCTAAATCAAAACTTTGTCTCAAAATTGGTTCACAAAGGTCTTTGCAAATTACAAAATACGAGATCAGCCTCTGTAAAAAATCAAAAAAAAATTGTTTGTAAGTCTAATATCTCCACAACAGTTATTTGACACAAAAATGCATTTGTTTTAAAAGGCTTAAGAAGCACTTTAGGAAATCGGACCACAAATGAACAACGAGCCACGCAAACAAAAATTAGTAAGGGAGGACTTAATCAGATGACCCAGGCTTTCTAGGGACCTGAAATTTAAAGATATTTCATATAAAAAATAAATTTTTTTGTCAGGACTAGTTTTACAATGCAATGTCCAAGCTGAAATCAAAATATAAAATTTTGGCCGCATTTTTTAAGTAAAACACAAAATGCGCCCAAAATGTACATACTTTTGAAAAGCAAAATTCAAATCGAGATTATCATAAAACCGAATCAAATAAAGATATAGTTCTAGTTTTTTAGTATTTTGTGTTTGGCAAAAATTGCGGCTTGTAATGCGTCAAGAAATCAAATCGGGAGATCGGTTTATATGAGAGCTATATCAGGTTATAGACCGATTTTGGCCGTAATTGACATGCAAAATTTCGGCCAAATCGGATGAAAATTGAGGCTTCCAGGGTCTCAAAAAGTTAAATCTGGAGATCGGTTTATATGGGACCTATATCCAAACCGATCTGACCTGAACCGATATAGCCCATTTACAATCCCGACAGACGGACGTGGGGACGGACTTTTTATTATCTTTTTGGAAACACTGGAATAAACAGCTCACGCAAGTTCCGTGTTTTGTTTTACATTCTAATATCTTCCGTTTGGTCTTAAATTTAACTATGAATCGTCTTACAAACGAAAAAAGCTTGCAAATTATAGAATTTTATTATCCAAATGCGTGCTCTGTTGAGAAAGTTCATCGCGCGCTTCTTCCATTTTAGGGTCAGTTTAATCGACCAACTCAATGGATACGTAAATAAGCAGAATTGTCGATTTTGGATTGAAGAAGCATTGCATTGAAGCAGAGCTACCAATGCATCCAGAAAAGTCAGAGTTTGATGCGGTCTATGGGCTGGTAGCATCATTGTACCGTACTTCTTCAAAGATGATGCGAATCGTAACGCAACTGTGAATGGAGAGCGCTACCGTGAGATGATATCCATCTTTTTTTGCCAAAAATGCAAGAGCTTGACTTGCATGGCATGTGGTTTCAACAAGCACACTTATCAATGGACTTTTTGAAGGGCGAGTTCAGTGAAAAATTTTTTTTTAACGTTCGGGAGCGGTCATTTGGACTATTTTTGTGGGGCTATGTTAAATTTCATGTATACACACAGAAAAAAAATAAAAATCGGGTTCAATCACGAAATTAATTGATCCAACTAATTTTCACTTTTTTTGAAAAAATATTTAAAGTTTTTCATTTAAAAAATTGCATATTCAATTAAAAAAATAATTGAATTTTTTAATTGATCCAATTTAAACAAATGATTGACATTTTTGAAATTTTTAATTAATATTTTCATTAATCCATTTAAAAAATTATTGAAATTTTTTGAAAATACCAATAAATTTCTATATTTGGTACACAAATGTTTCGCTCCTGGAACATGAACTTGAGGTGCGTTGTTCGGGCAAAGGTCCGTGAGGGTTCTCCAAAAAATTTCGGGTGTCGGGTAGGGTTGCCCTATAGATTTGTTATTGTCGTAGCAATCAGTGTGCTGTGACAGCCCTTGGCTGATAAAGAATTCCATCGGGTTAATCCGGAACGTAGAAACAGCTGCCATGGTATTACTATAGATCTGTCGAAATGTGGGATGTTTGGAGTCTCCTTCCCTTTATATCGTAGGGGACAAAATAGCCTTTAATTGAATTTACTTATGCACCATATTTGAATTCTTTTTAATAGAATTTTATTAAAAAGAAAATTGAATCAACTAATTTTTTGATTGATGATGGCAAAATTTTCAATCACCACTGTAATAAAAAAATTTATATTCAATTAAAAAATGATTGAAAAAATTAATTTTCGTGAGATACCGGCCGAAATGTTGGAAAGAGTTTGCGAAAATTGAACCAAACGGCCCATTTGAGGTGCAGTCACGGTCAACATGAAATAATCTTCAAACATTAATTTATATGAACCGTACTATCGATTCAAATAAAAATTTAATGAATTTTACTGAATCTTAAGTTTTATTTTTTCGAAAAAATAAAGAATCATCCTTTATATATATTTAGTCGTAAAATTGTACGACGATTTAACCATGCCCGTGTGTTTGTCCTTCAGTGTGTCCGTCAGTTGTAATCACGCTACAGTCTTGCGCAAACTCGTATTTCTTATAGGCGCAGGTTACATTCTTGAATGGGTCAAATCGGACTATATTTGGATATAGCTGCCGTATAGGACCGCGATAATCGACCCGAATATGAACCATATCGGGCAACTCTCATAGAAAAAAGTTTGCTGAAAATAGCAAGTACGGTCTGCTTAATATTTTTTATTTTTTTTTTATTTAAAGTATTCTTTATTTGCAATCTATTTACAAAGAAATAATAAGCAAAGTTTTATGAATTTATAACAATGACAGAAATATTAAGTTCTATTGAACTTAAAACAAAGATATATTATTCTTTTAACAGAATAAACTCATTTTAGTTTATAATAATATGATAGTTTACATCATTAACTTAAGATATGAGAATAACAAAAATTTAATTATTTTCTAAATGGGAGATCAAGAATATGCAGTCTTTTAAGTCTTTTAGTTTCATCGCTATCATCTAAAAGTGTTATAGCTAATACATTTGGATGGTTGCTGAGTCTACTTAGGTAATTTGTACTGTATTTTCTGATTTCTTCATGTACTGTTGGAATATTAAGATCCTTATGTATATTTAAATTTGTCATAAACCAGGGTGCGTTAACAAGTGATCTAAGTGTTTTTGATTGATATTTCTGCAAGATTTCAATATTTGAATTACTTGCTGTTCCCCAAATTACTTTTGCTGCTATTGTAGCAGTAGTTCTGCAATTTTAGAGTCGCAGGTTTACTGCTGAAAAGTCAGTTGTTTGCTGAAAATGACTGCTGCTTAATTATGATGGGGATGTAGGAGAAAAAATAAAATACAAATGTAAATGTATGTCTCAGTGGATATTTATAATCACCACTGAATGTATATCCATTTTTATACCCTCCACCCTAAGATGGGGTATACTAATTTCGTCATTCTGATTGTAACTACTCGAAATATTCGTCTTAGACCCCATAAAGTATATATATTCTTGGTCGTCGTGAAATTTTATGTCGATCTTGCCATGTCCGTCCGTCTGTCCGTCCGTCCGTCCGTCCGTCCGTCTGTCTGTCGAAAGCACGCTAACTTCCGAAGGAGTAGAGCTAGCCGCTTGAAATTTTGCACAAATGCTTCTTATTAGTGTAGGTCGGTTGGTATTGTAAATGGGCCATATCGGTCCATGTTTTGATATAGCTGCCATATAAAAAGATCTGGGGTCTTGACTTCTTGAGCCTCTAGAGTGCGCAATTCTTATCCGATTGGAATGAAATTTTGCACGACGTGTTTTGTTATGATATCCAACAACTGCGCCAAGTATGGTTCAAATCGGTCCATAACCTTATATAGCTGTCATATAAACCGATCTTGGGTCTTGACTTCTTAAGCCTCTAGAGGGCGCAATTCTTATCCAATTTGAATGAATTTTGGCACTTAGTATTTTGTTTTGATATCCAACAACTGTGCCAAATATGGTTCAAATCGGTTCATAACCTGATATAGCTGTCATATAAACAGATCTGGGGACTTGACTTCTTGAGCTTCTAGAGGGCTCAATTTTTATCCGATTTGGCTGAAATTTCGCAAGACGTTTTTTATTGTTACTTTCAACAACTTTGTCAAATAAAGTACAAGTCGGTTCATAACCTGATATAGCTGCCATATAAACCGATCTGGGATCTTGACTTCTTGAGCCTCTAGAGGTCGCAATTATTATCCGATTTGCCTGAAATTTTGTACGACGGATTCTCTCATGACCATTAACATACGTGTTTATCATGGTCTGAATGGGTCTATAGGCCGATACAGCTCCCATATAAATCGATCTCTCTATTTTATTTTCTTGAGCCCACAAAGGGCGCAATTCTTATTCGAATTGGCTGACATTTTACACAGGTCTCCAACATATAATTTAATAGTGGTCCAAACCGGACCATATCTTGATATCGCTCTAATAGCAGAGCAAATCGTTTCTTATATCCTTTTTTTTTGCCTAAGAAGAGATGCCGGGAAAAGAACTCGACAAATGTGATCCATGGTGGAGGGTATATAAGACTCGGCCCGGCCGAACTTAGCACGCTTTTTCTGCCAAATCGGATGAGAATTGCGCCCTCTAGAGGTTCGAGAAATCAAGATCCCAGATCGGTTTATATGGCAGCTATATCAGGTTCTATATCGATTTAGGCCATACTTAGCACAGTTATTGGAAGTCATAACAAAACACCTTATGCAAAATTTAAGCCAAATCGGATGAGAATTGCGCCATCACTTGGCTCAAGAAGTCAAGACCCAAGATCGGTTTATATGACAGCTATACCAGATTATGAACCGATTTGAACCATACTTGGCAAAATTGTTGGATATCATAGCAAAATACGTCGTGCAAAATTTCATTCCAATCGGATAAGATTTACGCCTTCTAGAGGTTCAATAAGTCAAGAACCAGATCGGTTTATATGGCAGCTATATCAGGTTATAGACCGATTTATACCATACTTTGCACAATTGTTGGATATCATACCAAAACACGTCGTGCAAAATTTCATTCAAATCGAATAAGAATTGCGCACTCTAGAGGCTCAAGAAGTCAAGACCCAAGATCGGTTTATATGGCAGCTATATCAGGTTATGGACCGATTTGAACCATACTTGGCACAATTGTTGGATATCATAACAAAACACGTCGTGCAAAATTTCATTCAAATCGGATAAGAATTGCGCACTCTAGAGGCTCAAGAAGTCAAGACCCAAGATCGGTTTATATGGCAGCTATATCAGGTTATAGACCGATTAGAACCATACTTGGCACAATTGTTGGATATTATAACAAAATACGTCGTGCAAAATTTCATTCAAATCGGATAAGAATTGCGCACTCTAGAGGCTCAAGAAGTCAAGACCCAAGATCAGTTTATATGGCAGCTATATCAAAACATGGACCGATATGGCCCATTTACAATACCAACCGACCTACATTAATAAGAAGTATTTGTGCAAAATTTCAAGCGGCTAGCTTTACTCCTTCGGAAGTTAGCGTGCTTTCGACAGACAGACGGACGGACGGACGGACGGACGGACATGGCTAGATCGACATAAAATTTCGCGACGATCAAGAATATATATACTTTATGGGGTCTCAGACGAATATTTCGAGTAGTTACAAACAGAATGACGAAATTAGTATACCCCCCATCCTATGGTGGAGGGTATAAAAACAGAACACTTATGTAAATGTGTGTCTCAGTGGATGTGTATAATCACTACTGAATGTATACGTTCCATAACAATAACAAACAATGCGAGCGAGCTCAGCCACATTTCGAAATGTATACCAATGGATGGATCAGGTAGCTTCTTTACAGTAATATGCCAAAAATTCAAATCATCTCTTCTAACAAAAATTCTAAAGAATGCCTAAAGTAATCAAAACAAGTAACAGGCAACCATAAAACGTAGCATACACATTTTTTTCACATTTTTTGGCTTGTGTACCCAAAACAGCAGATTTTGTTAGTCGAAAAAGTAGTAAGAAAAGTGTGCTAGCACAGCAGCCCTATGTTTGCTGAAACAGTAGTAATGTTTGCTTTCATATTTTCAGCAGAAAAAACTCCTTTTTTAGCAAACATTTTTGCTGTTTTGTATAACAAATTTGGTTGAGTATATGTTAGGCTTTCTGACATGCGTTCCCTATATGGTTCAGAACTGTCTATAGTTGGATGTAGCTGCCATATATACCGATCTCCCGCATTTTAGTCCTTGGACCTACAAAACCGATTTCGCTGAAATATGACACAGTGAGCTGTGTTGGGCCCTACGATATCCTCATTGGATGTGGCCCCCATCGGTCTATATTTGGATAAAACTGCCATATAGAGCGATGTCTCGTTTTAAGGTCTTGGGCCCATAAATGGCGCACTTGTTATCAGAATTCACTGAAATTTGGCATAGTGCCCTATGTAAGGATTTCCGTGCCCAATATGGTTCAGATCGGTCTATATTTTGATATAGCTGTCATATTGACCAATATTCTGTTCTAACAATTTGAACAGTGAATTATATTTATTGGTCCACTCGAGGTCCGTGTTGAGTTTGGTCCATATTTAAATGTAGCTGCAAATGGTTCATAAATTATGCATATTTCACCGGATTATGACGAAAGGTGATTAACACATATACCCGAGGTGGTGGGTATCCGAAGTTCGGCCGGTCCGAACTTAATGTATTTTTCATTGTTTAAATTACTTAATATTATTTAATGGTCAAAAAAAACATGTTGGAGGAAATATGTTATTTATGGCAGCTACAAATTGAGGCAACTGCAGCTTAAAAACGTTATATCTGATAAAAAATAAATATGGAATCTATATTTAAATCTGATACCATTTGGATGAAGTTGGAAAATGAACACATATTGCGTTATTAAATAGAATATTATGAATAGTACTTAAATCTGAACCGATTTTTTCGAAAATCATTTGTAAATTTTTTTTTTTTGATAATAAATACCAATTTACAATGTTTGGTAACGCTGGTTTGATTGTAAATAATTTTTTGAGCAAATATTCAACTTCCGCCCATAGTGCATTGCAGGGTTACCATAATCTAACTACGATTACTACTAAATTTCCCATGAACATTCCATTAAGGAACAGGGGATACCCATCTCATATCAATGAGTGTAGTCCGCTTAATATTAAGCTCAATGATTAGGAGCCTCCTTTTTTATGCCAAGTCCGAAAGGCGTGCCGCATAGCGACACCACTTTTTAGAGAAGTTTTAACATGGCAGGACACCTCAGAAATATAGCCAGCATTAGTAAGAGGACAACCACCGCTGAAATATCTGATGTTTACGCCTGGATTTAAATTCAGGCGTTCGGCATTAAAGGCGGACATCTTAGCGTGAATCTATGTGAGATCGAATCGTGAATCTATGCGTGTGAGATCGAAACAAAAGAAATATCAACCTTATGAGTCTTCCAAAATGGGCCATATCCAACGAGGGTTGATTGTGGAAGAAGCACTTCAAAACAAATGGTCGCCCGTTTCTTCGCAAAACTGGACATGAGGGGACTGTTCCGCTTGAGCAACGTAAGAACGTCAATTGTGAAAGGTACACCACAATTTGATTGACTGAAGTTTTGGGAGCAATTCGAAAAACGGTAATGCGAGCTCTCATAAATCGTCTCAAACCAGTGCCTTTTCGCCGTACAGCCTGGACTTGGCTCGAAAATACCATTTTTAATGATAAAAATTTGCATCGTTATGTGAGACTGAGACAACCTTAGGCATTAGTGGGACCAGCATACATTCAATATTGCATAAATCTTTTACCGTCAAAAAATTTGTTCGCCTTAGATCCCACACAAATTGTCAATCGCTCAAAAAAGGCTCATGTCGATTGGTCGAAAGACATGCTCCAAAAATACGAAACAACTGCATTTTTGAGCACTCAAAACATGAATTTGATGAGTCATCCGCATTTTTTGACGTCTTTTTATTCCCGTACGTAAAAAATAAAATGAAAGTTCAACGTTTTTCGACATCTGAACTAGCGGTTGATGCGTTTAGAATGCATGTTTTGGGGATACCTCAATAAGAGTGGCAAAAGTGCTTCGACAATTGGTTCAAACGCATGCAAAAGTGTATAGATCTTAATGGGGTATATTTTGAAAAACAATAAAGCGATTTTCCATTATTAATATTTGTTTTGTGTTCTCTGATCCCGAAATACAAAAGGCAATCCTCGTATATTCTTAATCGTCGAAAAAATCTAAAACCATCTAGCCATATTCGTCCGCCCGTCTGTCCGTTGAAATCGCACTACACTTTAAAAAGGAAAATAATTAGCCGAAACTTTGCACAGATTTTTTGTCCGTAGGCGGGTTAGGTTCGAAGATGGATTTTATCGGACTATATCGTGATAAAGCACCTATGTATACCGATCTTCCGATTTAAGGTTTTAGGCCCATTAAAGCCACATTTATTATCCGATTTCGTTGAAATTTGGCACAATATTTTGCTTTAGGCTTCTCGACATTTGTACTGAGTATGTTCAACATTGGGCTAAATTTGGATAAAGCTGTCATATAGATTGATTTCCCAATTTTAGGTCTTGGACCCACAAAAGGCGAATTTATTACCCGATTTCGCTGAAATTTTGCACAGTTGGCTGTGTTTTACCCTTCAACATCCGTGTTAAATATGTCCCCCATAGGCCTATATTATAGCTGTCATATAGACCAATCTCCTGATCTAAGTTCTTGAGCTCATAAAAAACGCATTTATTATCCGATTTCGTTGAAGTTTGGCACAGTGACCTATGTTAGGCTATATGACATCCATTCCCTATATTGTTCAGATCGGTCTATATTTTGATACTAGCTGCACAGGGCCCGCTCCGCTGAGACTTCTCTCACTCTCTTATTTTATCTGAGCCCTATACTGGCACTGTTAGGAAAATCCTGTTTGGGGGCACTGGTACCGCCTTTCAGATATTTCGCCCCAATGTGGATATCATATTGGTGCTCTACTCCCAAATACCTTTCATTTTAGCCTTATATTGTTATGGTCGGTAAATAAGTCCGGTATGGGGTTATATTTGGGAGTGAGATGGACCGTCATGAATCAGATTCGTTCTCTAGTCTCAAACACCTTTAATTTGAGCCCCATATTATCATTATTGGTTTGTATTTCCATTTAGAGGGCTTTGGAGGTAACGCTGGCCGCCTAGGTATCCCACCCTCAATAGGATACCAAATTTCTGTTTTTGAGTTATTATAAACAAAATAAATTTTAAGTTGCCCCACCCATCTCTGAGGTCTGGAGTTTTTGAAAATAAGATAAGGGGAAGTGCGCTCAATATAGTTTGGATGTTAGATCAACTTCATTCTCTTGGTTTTGGTGGTGGATTTGTGCAGCCAAACTCTTTGCTCCGAAAGTGGAAAGTGGATTTCAGATTCATACTCTACTCCAAAAAATCACATTTGAGCTACATTTTGCTATAGTCAGTATATATGTGTGGTTTACAGGGAGTTTAGGTTAGGCGTCCCTGAAACTCTTGGCCATAAAACTGGGATCAGATTTGTGCCCCTTATTGTCATAATCCACAAATAGGTCCACTTTAAGGAGTATCTAGGGTGGGGCGGCACCCACGCACTAAGCCCTGAAAAAATATCAGCATCGTGCTTTTCTCTCAAATTTCATTTATTTGAGCCCCAATAGCTATTGGTTTAGGGGGAGTTTATGGGATGAGATGACCCCCAAACACTTGTCATAGTAGGCAAACATGGCCGGTTTGAAGAAAATTTAGGAGGTGGACCCTAAAAGCATCGTGCTAGAGAATGATTTTGTTTGGCCGTATAATGTCAAGCACATTGAAGATGAAGATATTCTGGGCAACGGGTCTCGTTCAGATCCACACTAATTATTTTTTTTGTTTTGGTTATCTATATAGAAAAAATAGCTCTTACAAAAACCAACTACCAAATTTGTATGTGAAACTTTAAATTCTCAACGAATTTTAGCTTTGAATAGAAGACATTATTTGTTGAAGTACGTAAGTAAGTCTCTACTAGAGACTTGACAGACAAAATTATTGAAATTTTGTTGACTTTCAACAAATTATTTAGTTGAGGTAGTTGTTAAAATAGGCGTACATCTATGTAGCGCATAAAACTTCCATCCCATTCATGACTTGCAAACCCAGGTTCGAGTCCTCCGGTCGGTCAAAAAAAGTTTTTATTTTTTTGTTTATTAAATTTATTTTACAAAATTCGGCATAAAAAAATATGAATTTCGTATTAAGAAAAAAAATTTTTAGGGTGGTTTTTACGTTTTTTTTTTATTTTAATTAATTGAGACACTTATTACTGTGCAGCAGTACTTATTGATTTATTTCATCGTAAAGAGGTGATATCGGTAAGCTATAGGATGCGTGCAAGACTACCAAACATGTGATCATGAGCACCAAAATTATTAAGAGTGACAGAAAAACCCGAGAGCTGCTGTAAACCAAACGACGCAAAGCAACGCGAGCCGAACAAAAAAAATAACAAGTAAAAGCGTGCTAAGTTCGGCCGGGCCGAATCTTACATACCCTCCACCATGGATCGCATTTGCCGAGTTCTTCTCTCGGCATCTCTTCCTAGGCAAAAAAGGATATAAGAAAAGATTTGCTCTGCTATTATTACATTACTACATTTTGCAGACCTGTGTAAAATGTCAGCCAATTCGAATAAGAATTGCGCCCTTTGGGGGCTCAAGAAGTAAAATAGAGAGATCGATTTATATGGGAGCTTTATCGAGCTATAGACCGATTCAGATCATAATAAACACGTATGTTGATGGTCATGAGAGGATCCGTAGTACATAATTTCAGGCAAATCGGATAATAATTGCGACCTCTAGAGGCTCAAGAAGTCAAGATCCAAGATCGGTTTAAATGTCAGCTATATCAGGTTATGGACCGATTTGAGCCATATTTGGCACAGTTGTTGGATATCATAACAAAACACGTCGTGCAAAATTTCATTCCAATCGGATAAGAATTGCGCACTCTAGAGGCTCAAGAAGTCAAGACCCAAGATCGGTTTATATGGCAGCTATATTAGGTTATGGACCGATTTGAACCATACTTGGCACAGTTGTTGGATATCATAACAAAACACGTCGTGCAAAATTTCATTCCAATCGGATAAGAATTGCGCACTCTAGAGGCTCAAGAAGTCAAGACCCAAGATCGGTTTATATGGCAGCTATATCAGGTTGTGGACCGATTTGGACCATACTTGGCAAAGTTGTTGAACATCATAACGAAACACGTCGTGCAAAATTTCATCCCGATCGGATAAGAATTTCGCACTCTAGAGGCTCAAGAAGTCAAGACCCAAGATCGGTTTATATGGCAGCTGTATCAGGTTGTGGACCGATTTAAACAATACTTGGCAAAGTTGTTGGATATCATAACAAAACACGTCGTGCAAAATTTCATTCCAATCGGATAAGAATTGCGCACTCTAGGGGCTCAAGAAGTCAAGTCCCAAGATCGGCTTATATGACAGCTATATCAGGTTATGGACCGATTTGAACCACACTTGGCACAGTTGTTGAATATCATAACAAAACACGTCGTACAAAATTTCATGCCAATCAGATAAGAATTGCGCACTCTAGAGGCTCAAGAAGTCAAGACCCAAGATCGGACCGATATGGCCCATTTACAATACCAACCGACCTACACTGACAAGAAGTATTTGTGCAAAAATTTCAAGCGACTAGCTTTACTCCTTCGGAAGTTAGCGTGCTTTCGACAGACAGACGGACGGACGGACGGACGGACGGACAGACGGACAGACGGACGGACATGGCTAGATCGACATAAAATGTCGCGACGATCAAGAATATATATACTTTATGGGGTCTCAGACGAATATTTCGAGTAGTTACAAACAGAATGACGAAATTAGTATACCGCCCATCTTATGGTGGAGGGTATAAAAACACCACCACCCGAAGCAAAGCACATGCGGCGGGCTGGTAAGATGGTTTGTTGTCTTGCTTATGGATATATTGTTGTTGTTGTTATATGATGGCTTGCAAAGAGTGCCTTTCAACAACACATTTGTACTTTGGGTCGTTGAGATTGAAAATAAATTGTTGCAGGAAAATTAAAAACTTGCGTAGTTGTTTTTTCAACCAAAGTTGTTGTTTTTCAAAATTATGTTTATCTGTGTACTTTCAAAATCATTTTCAAAGCTACCGCTTGGAAAACCACATTTTTAAAGATCCGTAGGTCCTCCTGTGTCTATCCCAATTTGAGGTTAAACAAGTAAAAGCGTGCTAAGTTCGGCCGGGCCGAATCTTATATACCCTCCACCATGGATCGCATTTGTCGAGTTCTTTTCCCGGCATCTCTTCTTAGGCAAAAAAGGATATAAGAAAAGAGTTGCTCTACTATTAAAACGATATCAAGATATGGTCCGGTTCGGACCACAATTAAATTATATGTTGGAGACCTGTGTAAAATTTCAGCCAATTATTATAAGAATTGCGTCCATTGGGGCTAACGAAGTAAAATAGAGAGAACGATTTATATGGGATCTGTATCGGGCTATAGACCGATTCAGACCATAATAAACACGTTTGTTGATGGTCATGAGAGGATCCGTCGTACAAAATTTCAGGCATATCGGATAATAATTGCGACCTCTAGGGGTCAAGAAGTCAAGATCCCAGATCAGTTAATATGGCAGCTATATCAGGTTATGAACCGATTTGAACCTTATTTGACACAGTTGTTGGATATCATAACAAAACACGTCGTGCAAAATTTCATTCCAATCGGATAAGAATTGCGCACTATAGAGGCTCAAGAAGTCAAGACCCAGATCGGTTTATATGGCAGCTATATTAGGTTATGGACCGATTTGAACCATACTTGGCACAGTTGTTGGATATCATAACAAAACACGTCGTGCAAAATTTCATTCCAATCGGATAAGAATTGCGCACTCTAGAGGCTCAAGAAGTCAAGACCCAAGATCGGTTTATATGGCAGCTATATCAGGTTGTGGACCGATTTCGACCATACTTGGCACAGTTATTGGATATCATAACGAAATACTTCGTGCAAAAATTCATTCCATTCGGATAAGAATTGCGCCCTCTAGAGGCTCAAGAAGTCAAGACCCAAGATCAGTTTATATGGCAGCTATATCAGGTTATGAACCGACTTGTATTTTATTTGACATAGTGGTTGAAAGTAAAAATAAAATACGTCATGCAAAATTTCAGCCAAATCGGATAGGAATTGCGCCCTCTAGAGGCTCAAGAAGTCAAGACCCAAGATCGGTTTATATGGCAGCTATATCAGGTTATAGACCGATTTGATCCATACTTGGCACAGTTGTTGAATATAATAACAAAACACGTCGTGCAAAATTTCATTCTGATCGGATAAGAATTGCGCACGCTAGAGGCTCAAGAAGTCAAGACCCAAAATCGGTTTATATGGCAGCTATATCAAAACATGGACCGATATGGCCAATTTACAATACCAGCCGACCTACACTAATAAGAAGTATTTGTTCAAAATTTCAAGCGGCTAGCTTTACTCCTTCGGAAGTTAGCGTGCTTTCGACAGACAGACGGACGGACGGACGGACGGACAGACGGACGGACATGGCTAGATCGACATAAAATGTCACGACGATCAAGAATATATATACTTTATGGGGTCTCAGACGAATATTTCGAGTAGTTACAAACAGAATGACGAAATTAGTATACCCCCCATCTTATGGTGGAGGGTATAAAAGTATACTCTACTACCAAAGACCTTTTATTGCTGCCCTTTTCTAATCCGATCGGCCCTCATATACAATTTTTGTTCCATACATAAAAGATTTTTACTCTACTTTTAAATAGCTTTCATTTGATATCCATATTGCCCAAAGCGGTGAAAGAGTCCTGTTGGGGGGTTTTTGGGGTGGGGGGGTGGAGGACCCCCGAACACTTTGGGAGAATTTTGTATACCAAGTTCGTACTCTACTCCTAAATAGCTTTCATTTGATACCCATATTGTTAAAATTGGTGAACATGTCCGTGAAGGTGGGCGGAAGGCCCCTCAAACACCAAGGAATATAGTTTAATGTCATATTTGTACTCTACTTTTAAACACCTTTCATTTGATACCCATATTGCCCAAAGCGATGAGAGAGTGCTGCTGGGAGGTTTTTGAGGGATGGGGACCCCCAAATACTTTCGGCGAAATTTGTATACAAAGTTCATACTCTACTCTTAAATACCTTTGATTTGATACCCATATTGTCAAAATCGGTAAGCATGTCCGTCTGGGTGGGATTTGGGATGGGGCATCCCCCCAGGATAATTGACCAAAAAATTTTATACCAATTTCGTGTTTTTTGGGGTACCGTAAGGTGGCACACAAAATTTCGCTTAAATCTGCGTACGTTTTTGAACACTGGGGTATTGGGGTAATTCCTATCCGCCAAATCGGATAGGAATTACGCCCTCTAGAGGCCCAAGAAGTCAAGACCCCAGATCGGCTTATATGGCAGCTATATAAGGTTATAGACCGATTTCAACCATACTTAGCAAAGTTATTGGAAATCATAACAAAACACATCATACATAATTTCAGCCAAATCAGATAAGAACTGCGCTCTCTAGTGGCTCAGGAAGTCAAGATCCAAGATCGGTTTATATGGCAGCTATATCAAAACATGAACCGATATGGCCAATTTACAGTCAGAACGGACCTACACCTATAAGAAGTTGTTGTGCAAAATTTCAAGCGGCTAGCATTATTCCTTCGAAAGTTAGCGAGCTTTCGACAGACAGGCAGACGGTCGCGAGTACGGACGGACATGGCTAGATCGACATAAAATGTCATGACGATCAAGAATATATATACTTTATGACAGAGACGCAGCCATTTTTATACACACCACCAATGACGGGGATATATTCATTTTGTCATTCCGATTGCAATACATCGAAATTTCCATTTCCGACCCTATAAATTATATATATTCTTGATCGTCGTAAATATCTAAGACGATCTAGCCATTTCCGTTCGTCCGTCCGTCTGTCTATTGCAATCACGTTACACTCTTCAAAAGCTAAGATATTAAGCTGAAACTTTGTACAGCTTCTATGTTTGTCCATAAGCAGGTTACGTTCGAAGATGAGCTATATCCGACTATATCTTGATATAGCCCCCATATAGACCGATTCGCCGATTTACGGTCTTAGGCCAATAAAGGCCACATTTATAATCCGATTTTGCTTGCGCCCTTAAAAGCCGATTTTATTGTCCAATTTCGCTGAAATTTGGGACAGTGAGTTCTGTATGGCCACTCAACATCCTTCTTCAGTTTTGCACAGATCGTTCCATATTTGGGTATAGCTGCCATATAGACCGATCTGACGATTTAAGATCTTAGGCCCTTAAAAGCCCCATTTATTGTCCGATTTTGCTGAAATTTGGGACAGCGACTTATGTTAAGCTTTTCGACATCCGCGTTCCGATTTGACTGAAATTTTGCAGATAGTGTTCTGTTATGGCTTCCAACAACTGTGGCAAGTACGATCCGAATCGGTCAATAACCTGATATAGCTTCCATATGAATCGATCTCCCGATTTGACTTCTTGATCCACTGGAAGTTGCAATTTTTGTCCGATTTGGCTGAAATTCAGCATGTAGTATTTTGTTATGACTTCCAATAAGTCTGCCAAATACAGTCCGAATCGGTCTATAACCCGATATAGCACCCATATAAACCGATCTCCCGATTCGACTTCTTGAGCCCCAGGAAGTAACAGTTTTTTCCGATTTGGCTGAAAATTTGCATGTTGTGCTCAGTTACGACTTCCAACAATTGTGCCAAATACGGTCCAAATCAGTCTATAACCTATATAGCTCCCATGTAAATTGGTCTCTCGATCATCCTTGTTCGGATCCCAGAGCTGCTGGTTTGACAGAAATTTGGAATGATTAATAAAATTATGCCCTTTAACTAAATTTATTTTGTATAAATTTTAGGAGAATCTATGGTGGTGGGCTCCTAGGATTCGGCCCGAACTTAACACGCTTTTACTTGTTTCAAATGGCATAGTTCCTCACAAATGTCGCCAGCACTAGGGGGGGATAACCACTGCCGGAAATTGTTTTCTCTCCAGTATTCGAACCCAAGCGTTCAGCGTCCTAGGCGGACGTGATAACCTCTGCGCTACAGTAGCCTCCAATGCCACATTACATACTTATGTATATCTGCAAGCCGAAAGCACAAATATATACCGTGGCCAAATATTTACCGTTAGCCAATTCTTTATAAATATGAGTAGGTATTTTATAATAACAAATAACAAACTCTTTCACATAACATGATTGAATCTTTGTATTTCAAGGTTCTGCAGCCCATAATATGGGAGGGTAATTCAAATTAAATTCAATTTTAACACAAGCTCTAGTCTATGGTCTTTTAGCCAATAAAGAATAGAATTTATTGCTCCATTTAACTGTAAGCTTCTTCTACATATGCTTATTACTGACCATCTCCTCATGGGTTCCATCGAATATTTAATTATTTTTGTTTTTGCTGCTTTACTTGTTTCCTGCATGACTAATTTATGATTTCGCTTTAATATTCGGTGTGGCCGTTGTTGTGTAGTTTTCGGTTTCTGTCGAATAACAAATGTATCTGAAGGCTTTGTTTCGCCTGTCAACATCTAGTTCGATAGTATGGATACAGGAAAAAACAGGATTAAACGAAAAGTCTGCATATCTTAGGAAGATTTATGTGACCACCTTGAGTTATGATAATGTTTAATTACTACTCAAAAGAAACTTTCAGCATATACAACGAATATTTCTGAATTTCTAACAGCGTTTTTGCACACTAATTATGGAAGACCGATGTTTTTTCTCCAACCCTATTTAATTATAAATTAAATAACATACCCGATTAGATTAAATAATATACCAGATTGGTATTTTAATGCAATTCTTCTTAGAATTAGCTTCTTGGGACCAAGATATAGCGAGCCATCTGATTTATGATTAGATGTAAATATCAACAAACACGGGGGCACCGGAATCTTGAACCAATGAGAATAATCAAAGGTTTATCATTACAGAGACTTTAGAGTGCAACAAGCCTTGAAGCTATTGAAGTCACCCACGCCTGATGAAGTTTTTACAGCATTACTACAGTAGGAGGCGGACTACCTGACGCCCCTTGGGAAGTAAAGGTGGTTTTTATACTCAAGCCCGACAAGTCAGGCTATGCCACATCAAATGCCTACGGACTCATGAATCTTACGTCCTTTCTTTTAAAAACCATGGACACAGCATGTCTATGTCAAGGGAAGGTCGATGACCATTTCAGGATTGACACCCTGATCCACTCCTTAGACCAGTACCGTGTTGAACAGGTCCTTGGAGACTGGATGAACTATATGCTAAACAACAGGTGGATAAATTTTGAAATAAGGATGAGGCAGTCTTGATGACGCAGTCTTGTATTGATATATCAAAGCTAGAGGATAAAGTTTGCCTGTAGGCAACATTGAGGACCCAGGGACTAAGATTTGTTTCCGGCTGTCTGTCACGGAATACGTGAGAGGGTATGAAGTTAACACGAGGATGTCGAGTGTGAACTTGATTACTAAGAGTAAACAAGCAGAATGTAAGATCACGTACAGTCTTGGAGTATATGAAGGAGATGACACAAATCGTATCGTTTGGGTGCCAAGCTGTAGCGGAAAGGGAGAATGAGTCTTTCGGGGTGACGCAGTCCAAGTTAAAAGTCTGAACGACGAACGGTGAAACGGTCGGTAGAACGACGAAACCCGTATAGGGAGATCCGGATCGTATGAAAACGGGGCTATTACTGAATGGAAGTGAAGAAGAGATCAGTTTAGCTTTTGGTATCGTTGCGGGACGGATTGCGCGCAGCAAGTGATAGCATGTGTAGGACATGTGGGGAAGATGATAACAGAAAACTCCAGAATGAAGTTGTTGCCGGCACGGGATAGCTGTGAGCACCACACAGGCAGGAACATTGAGGTCCGATCTATGCTGTCACGAGAAGCTTACTTGCGAGCTACCAGGCGCGTCCACAGGCTGCGGATAGTGGAATGCTCCATACGGAGCAGCTGCAATGACAGCGGACACTCAGCGGTATCGAGCTGAGAGTTTCAGTAAGAGGCCAGGCGCACCGGCTCTTGCACAAATACTGAGTGACTATGATGCTTGAAATGACAAGGCGAGTTATTGGCGCCTTTAAATAACCAATGGCCACCCTGTTCCCACTGCGATCGGTTCTTTGGACCGGAACGAGCTTGCTCATCTACAGGAGCATGATGACGATCGCCACCTCCACATTCAAATGTGGTTACAACAACAACAACATGTAATTGTTGAAAATAAAGGCCTTTGATGAGTTCAAGACTTTAGTCACGAGATCCAACAGATCTCTCGATTTTGAACATATTAAGTTAGTCGGTAGTCAGGGGTCTACTGCAACGTACTCTTCAAAGTTTCATCAAAATCGAACAAAAAATGGAAGCATTCGCGGTTCGCTATTTACGATCATGTCATTGAAGACGATGACAGCTTTTCCTATCTTGGCAGCAAAATAACAAAGACGGAGGATCAGAAGCAGACAAACATGCCTAGAAGCGCCTTTCATAAACTCAACAAAGTTTGGAGATGCAGTGACATCCCACATAATACAAAAATCAGAATCTTCAACAGTAATGTGAACTCTATTTTATTATATGGCTGTACAGCTAGGAGCTTGATACTAGCGACTACTCGCAATATCCAGGTTTTTATAAATCGCTGCCTACGACAAATACTTCGAATTTTCTGGCCAAACTGTATTTCAAATGAAGAATTGCACATCCCCTGCCGTTGTAGAAATCCGGAAGGGAAAATGGACTTGGTTGGGCCATATCCTACTCCAACCGCGCGATGATATAGTGAGAAATGCTCTAGATTGGAACTTGCAAGGACAGTGAAGGAGGGGACACAATGGATCAGCTGTACAAAAAGATAGTTGGAATGAACTCATATATCGTGGAATCAGGCCAAGGCTTGGCCAGATGGAGAGAGCTTGTTGATGACCTATGTTCACACTGAGCAGTTTACAATTGGTCGTATTTTATTGTGATATATTTAATATACTCCAATTGTAAATGAAGGGCATTTATATATCCCATCTTTCGGTGGTGGGAAGAAATAGGATTTCATGTAAACGATGAACGTGACTGCGCTTCAAATGATTTTTACCGCTGGACTTAAGTTTTTTGCTCGCCGATAATTTGGGTTGACTCAGATGGAAGAACATCTCTTTCCTCGCTCTTCTTGTATTTGCCCATAAAATGAAACTTATTATTCCTTTTCGTCAGTACTTTTAAAAACAAAAAAAATAATTCAAAAATTTAATGTCATATTGCAAACAAATCCCTTATATTTTGTTCTTTCATTTATGACTTAAACTGCGTATCTAAAGATAGCGGGTATGCCATAAATACTGGTCATTCTGGTATCGCTGAGTCTCTTATATGCCACTCATACATTGAGCATATTAAATACAATGTCTATACGAGTCGCCTCCATACAGATTCTGGCTACAGCATCCAAAACCTTACTACATGGTGCACTCACGAATACCACAAGCCTGTATGACGAACTATACCAATCAAAGGTCACCCGGTCTGTTTATACTACATATGCGAATGATGTGTGTTTTGGAGCACAAACCCATGTGTAACTCATCTGGCCGGTACAGCCCTCCACACCACTGATCCCAAACTGTAATCTGTCCGAGTTAAGTGAGAAGCTGCCAAATTGTGAGCCTACCTTAACATTAAACTACAAAATTTAATACCAGCGTCTGCGAACGCGTTGTTGTTAGCAATGCCTGGGACCGGTGCAACCAGTCGGTGGCATCTTCTTCAATTTGTCGCTTTTGGTCACTCAAAATACCCCACCAAAGAAAAAAACACAAAATTTGCCCGAGGCGTTACACGTTTTATGCAATTAAATGTTTGATTTTTTCCAAAAGAATTTTGGAGTTGTTTATGGGCGGTGAGATGATTCTCTCTCACTCTTTGGTTCGATACACTTGCGTGTGGGAGCTGATGTTGCTGTCGCTGCTGAATGTCAATTGGCGCGGTGCGCACGGCGCAAATAAACAAAATTACAACCAGTCTGCGCAAGCGCAAACTTAATTTTAAAATATAAATTTAAAATATTAATAATTGCCAATAAGCATCATTAACTCGCCTTTGATGGATTTTAAATGTGAACATAGTTTTTGTCTGGTAAAAAAAAAAACAAACTATGAAGTCGATGTAACTATAACTGCATGTCTAAAGACCAAATCCAAAGGCTTTGTAGGCATTATATTTGATTTCACATTTGAAGCATTATTATTTTGCCATACGCCATCAGAAAAGGATTTGGAATTTTGGTGAGCAACATACCATTACCTTTTTTCATTTTTTTGTTACAACTGAGTCGCACTCATCCAGTAATTTTAGGTTAATAATTTACAAGACTTAATTGCTAATTAATAGATAGCATTATATAATTGTTGAGACGCAATTCAGATATGACACTCTATTTTAATTACGTGTGTTTTAGGGGACCCTTATAGCAGGTGTATAGTCTTCGAATAAGTTGTATATATCAGAGTTCACGTGTATCCTCAGTTTAATGGCGTGGCTCTGTGCGACGGAGGAGATCTCTTCCACTACGAGTATTGCTTTAACTTTCATGTGTCCGTGAAGATCGGCATTTCTAATATACCACGGTGAATTGACACTCGTGCGCAGGATTTTATTTCGCGTTATTTCACCCTCCATCATAAGATGGGGGTATACTAATTTCGTCATTCTGTTTGTAACTCCTCGAAATATTCGTCCAAGACCCCATAAAGTATGTATATTATTGATCACCATGACATTTTAAGCCGATATAGCCATGTCCGTCCGTCCGTCTGTCGAAAGCACGCTAACATTCGAAGGAGTAAAGCTAGCCCCTTGAAATTTTGTACAGATACTTCTTATTAGTGTAGTTCGATTGGGATTGTAAATGGGCCATGTTTTGATATAGCTGCCAAATAAACCGATCTTGGATCTTGACTTCTTGAGCCACTAGAGGGCTAAGTATGGATGAAATCGGTCAATAACCTGATATAGCTGACATATAATCCGATCTGGGGTCTTAATTTCTTAAGCATTTAGAGGGCGCAATTCCTATCCGATTTGGTTGAAATTTTGCATGACGTGTTGCGTTATGACATCAAGCAACTGTGCTAAGTATGGCTCAAATTGGTCTATAAACTCATATAGCTGCCATATAAACCGATCTTGAATATCGACTTCTTGAGCCATTAGGTCCATAACCTGATATAGCTACCATATGAACCGATCTGGGATCTTGACTTCTTGAGCCTCTAGAGGACGTAATTATTATCCCATTTGCCTAAAATTTAGTACAACGGCTTCTCCCGTGACCTTAAACATACATGTGAAATATGGTCTGAATCGGTCTTTAGCCTGATACAGCTCCTATATAAACCGATTTTCCAATTTTACTTGTTGAGCCCCTAAAGGGCGCAATTCTTTTTAGAATTGACTGAAATTTTACACAATTACTTCTACTATGTCTGCAACATTCATTTCAATTAGCATTGCAATTCTTTTCTTTTATCTTTTGTTTGCCTAAAAAAAGAAATCGGGCAAAGAACTCGACAAATACGATCCACCACTGTACCACAGTTTCTTCCTTTCAGTAATAGCCTCCTAACTACGCGAATTCGTCGCTCACTCCCTTAACTCGGACTGCGTCAATCCTTCGTCAACGGGAATATTTCTGTCTTTATTGGTTATATTGAGACTTCTGGGTCTAGCCCAGTCATATGCCATATGCAAGACCCTTTCGGCGCTTCTGCATAGCTGGTTCGGATCCTTACCCCTAAGAAGTATTCTAACATTGCCTGCATAGCTGACGGGTTCAAATTCCTCCTCAGTCAGCATCCTTAAAAGGTTATTTTTGGTGGTTACCCAAAGGAGTGGCGATGAAATGCTCCCCTGTGGCGTGCCTTGTGCCACTTTCTCCCTTATATTTGCAAATTTGGACCGCAATTTATCCACCTGTTCCTTAGCATATGGTTTATCCAGTCTCTAAGGACCCGGTCGACCCGGTACTGGTCTAACTATTGGATCAATGTGTCGGTCCGCACATTGTTAAACGCCCCCTCGATGTCAATGCAAACCGCCAGTGTGTACGTCCTGGCATCGAAGGATTCTTCTAATCTGTGCACAACCTCGTGCAAAGCAGTCTCCACCGACCTCCCTTGACATAGGCATGCTGTTTGTTCGCTGGATGTCCTACTCTTTATCACGGTATCAACAAAACGTTCCATTTATTTTGAGTAGAAAGGACGTAAGGCTTATAGGTCTGTAGGCCTTTGGTGTCGCATAGCTTGCCTTGTCTTTGGTGTCCTGCCAGGCTTTCGGGGTATATGCAAGCCGTAGACACGCTGTGAAAATACAGGCCAAAGGGGACGGCATATAGTCCGCCCTTGGAAGTATTCCATCAGGTCCGGGTGACTTTAATGATTGGGAGCTCCTCAAGGCTTCCTTGACCATAAATTCCTTTATTATAAGCCTTCGATCAACGTCATTACTCCAAGATAACGGTGTCTCCGTGAGTCCCGTCGTATCCTGTGGAAAATGCGTTTTCATCAAAAGCCTCAACATGCCCTCCGTTGTTTCTGCTCTCACTCCCATGTCTTCTACTAACGTTTCAGTTTGGACATGGGTTTTTAAGAGAATCCTTGTCATCTTGGCGGCGTCATTGACACTATCGACCTGTTCGCAGAAAAGCTTCCAGGAGGCACGTTTTGTTGCTCTAGTAATCTTATTGTATTCCTTGAACCTTGTGTAGTACACATCCGAGTAAATTTCCGCTTTTTTACGACCAGCTCTGCTACAAAGTCTGCGGACCTCATGTTGCGAATCTTCGCAGTCGTAATCCTGTTGACATTGTCGCCAATGTCTTCTATGCTTGGGCAATCTAAATTATATTGCCCAAATGTTATTCTGAGTAGTCTTCCGAAGTCTGACCAGTTGGTTTTCATCTTATTACGGAAGTTTATCTGATTCGGCGATGGCTGTGTTATTCTAAACCTAATGTAGCGATGGTCTGAGAAGGAATGCTTCATAGATACCCTCCATTCATCAACCTCATCGATCAGATTTTTCGAACATATTGTCACATCTAAAACCTCCTCCCTAACGCTATTAACAAAGATAGCAAGATTCAGATGTCAGCGTCATAGGCGGACATGCTAACCTCTGCGCTACGGTGGCTTCCAAGGTAGCGTGTTACCAATATTAGGTGTTATTAGGCAGTTAGCATTCAAGAATTCTGCAAGGGCTTGGCCCCGCTTATTAATGTTGGTACTACCTCACGAAATTCGGCGAGAGTTTGCATCGCATCGCATTAATTCCTCTTTTCCTGTCTGTTTTGGTTTCCCCACCAACCGTTGCAGCTCCGACGTAGGTGGCGGTGACGGAGAGTCTAAATGCAGATAAAGTGATGCCAGGTATGCTCCACAGTCTACCTGTCTCATCACTGCTGCAACCGACGTTGACAACTCTGGGGAAAATACATAATTTAAATTTTTATGACAACTAACGCAGGTCCTCGGCCGAGTACCAGTGCTAGCAGAGAATCATTGGTAGTTGATATTATTCAGTCCAGAAACCTTCTTCCGGGTCGTCCATGGCTCCCGAATTAAGGCAATATGAATCATGCCCTTGCTGATTTTTTCCATCAGAGCGTGTGTAGCTGTCTCGTTCCGTTGGAGATTTATTTGGATGATCTCAATCATTGGTCCTCCATCAGATGGGCTTCTTCTTTTCTTTCCTTTAGGTTGTATTGAGTTTCCCGTCATTGCATCCTGACGTTTTAATATTAGGATCTTTGTCTATCCTAGTCTTACGAATCTTGAGGAAGTTGATAATGGTATTGAGTCTACCGTCCTTGCATTGCCTGATGTTCCAATATTAGTATTGTTGTCTATGCTAGTCTTCCAAATCTTGAGTAAATGGGCTTCGTATGCTCCCTGTGCGTTAGGCGACATTGAGTTCTCTGCCACTTCACTACCTGATGTTTCAGCGTTAAGATCTTTATCCATCCTAGTCTTTCTAATCTCTAGAAAGTCGTTGATGGTTCCGTCGTTGGGTCCCTGTTCGTTAAGCTGTGTTGGGTCTCTCGCTCCTGCACTGCCTGATGTTTAAGTCGTTTGAGTTGGGCGATAATTAGTCAGTCACGCGTTTCTTTTATATATAGGGATACCTTTCATTTGAGTCCCATATTGTCGTGACTGGTCTATAATTCCATTTTTGAAAATTAGGGTAATGAATAGGTAATCCGTTTTTGAAAATTAGGGTAATGAAGAGTTTTTCTTGGGAATGGGATGTACCCTCAGACATTTTGCCCCAACTATGGATATCAAATTCGTGCTCTACTCCAAAATACCATTCATTTGAGCCCTATATTGCAATTGTCGGCTAGGTTAGTTTGAAAAGAAGGTGCGAATATTAATCCACCACATGCCACTGTGAACATACACATAAACCAGTAATCGGCTTGTTGTGCGCTCTCAAAACTAAAATGTAACTTCGAAAAAGATAATCTAAGTTAGGACACCTGTGGTATTACAAAATCTTTAATTGTTTTCCATACTACGCCCCTAAGTTGGTTCATGTCTGGTATTGTGTCCCCACCAAGTAACGGTTTTTGTTAGCCGCGAAAGCCGTGCAATGACGTAGGAAATGCTCCAAGGTCTCATCGTATTCCCCACATGCCCTACACATGCTATCCCTTGCCGCACCGATTTTGCATAAGTAAGCACGTAGTCCTATGTGTTACGTTCTGATACCGAAAGCTATACTGACATCCTTCTTACTTCCTTTCAGTAATAGCTTCGTCTTCTCACGATCCAGATCTCCCCATAGGATCGGTAAATATGACCTGTTTGGGTGTGTTTCGGGCGATCGCCAAGCACCTTTCATTTGAGTTTCATATTTTTATGATGGGTAAATTAACTTATTTAAGGTGATTTTAGGAGGTAAAGAGCTACAAATTTTAATGTCATATTTGTAATCTGGGATTAGATTACGAATATGACATTAAAATTTACCTTTATTACATTTCATTTGAGTCCAATAAAGCCTTGATCGATGTATATGCCCATTTGGGGGGATTTTTCGATGGTGGGGGTATACTAATCTATTCATTCCGTTTGCATAACCTCGAAATATTCGTCCAAGACCCCATAAGATCAGGTTTAGATGTAGCTCCCATATAAACCGATCTCCCAAATTGACTTCTTGAGCCAATGGAAGCCGCAATTTTTGTCCGATTTGCCTAAAAACTTAGTGTTCTTCCAACTACTTTCCAAGTACGATCCAAATCGGTCTACAACCTGATATATAACTCCCATTTAAACCGATCTCCCGATTTGAATTCTTTAGACCATACAAACCGCAATTTTTGTCCGATTTGGCTGAAATTTTGCACATAGTGTTCCGTTATGACTTCCAACAACTGTGCCAAGTACAGTCAGAATTGGAATATAACTTAATATAGCACCCATATAAACCGATATCCCGATTTGACTTTTTGAGCCCTTACAGACGCAATTTTTGTCCGTGGTGATCTGTTACGACTTCCAACAACTGTGCCAAATACTGTCCAAGTCAGTCTATTACCTGATATAGCTCCCATGTAAACCGGTCTCTCGATCATCCTTGATCGGTTCCTAGAAGCTTTAATTTTTGCAGATTTGGTATGTAGAATAAAATTATGCCCTTCAACAAGTGTATAGAGCAAGAGTTGCCTTTCTTGCCTTTTCTAAAAGGCAACTAACCGCAATAGCTACGACATCAGCATTCGCGACCACTTTTACACCTTCCAGAAACAATACCATATTGTTAATGGCTATATTCCAAAGTAGAGGAGACAGTGCACCTCCTTGAGGTGTTCCTCTGCTGACCTATATTTTTGGATCTACAGATCCAAGGCCTGTCGTAATGCATCTTTTAGTAAGTAAGTTATTAATAAATTTTCTTACGATAGTGTAGAAGATGGAAAAGTAAAGGATATTGTGGCGGTGCTGATATCGGGGGCGACGAGGAGTGCTGAATGCGATACTTAATCTGAGACCTTTGGAGGGCGTTGTGTTGAGTACAGTCTTCTGACTGAAAGGGTGAGGAACTCGCGCTCTTCGGATTTCGGGCATTCGTTTGTTCTGCGGTTTTTTACCAATATATCATGGTCTACCAGTTCAAAAGCCTTCGTGAAATCAAAAAATATTCCTGCCACTCTGCTGGCACCATCATCCAAACCCTTGCAAATAAAATGCACCACATTCAAAATTGCATCAGCCGCACCGCTACCTCTACGGAATCTACGTTGGAATTCATACAATATTTTGTTGCTCTCTTAATAGCAAGAAAGTTTTTCAAACAAAATTTTTCGTGTGTGCTTTACGATCTACTCTAGCTCGGATGGTTGTAAAGCACCACGATCCATTTGACATCACCCGCTGATGATATTTCTTGATCGAAATTGAAATGGCGATACGGCATAACCAGTCAACAACACACATTTGCTGTCTTTTAAATGTTTTTGCTTTGCTATTCTTTGAATAGAAAGCATTAAACAATGGTCTAAAGCCGCTCAATATCCTGCAATGGAATCTCAATTAGATTTTAAGATCGAAAAAAGAAAGCGCAAACAGACAAATTTTCTTAAATATGTTGTCTATTGTCGATACAATTGAAATTGGTCTATACCCAGCAAAAACTTGGTAAGTACATGTCATTACTTTTGGCATGTAAAATAATGAATAACTCATTATCCTTAGATTAACTAGCTGCTAAAATATAACGAGTTATCAACAGGAATACCATCTGCGTTACCGGCAGTACAAATGTCATTACATACAACATTCGATGAAGCTCTGGAATATGCACTTACATATAATAATAGAAAAAATCATTGTTATAACCTTGGCGTTGATAACAAGTAAGAGCGTGCTAAGCCGGCCGGGCCGAATCTTATATACCCGCCACCATGCCACTATGCGCGATATCTCTTTTTAGGAAAACAAAGAATCAAGTTATAGTCCGATTCGGACCATAAATGAATGCTGAACATTGAAGAAGTCATTGCGTAATATTTCAGACCATTCGGATAAGAATTGCATCTTGTAGGGGCTCAAGAAGCTAAATAGGGATATAGGTTTATATGGGAGCTGCATCAAGCTTTTGATCGATTTAGACCATATTATACACGTATGATGAAGGTCGTGAGAAAAGCTGTTGTATAAAATTTCTGCCAAATCGAATGACAATTGCGCCCCCTAGGGGCTCAAGAAGTCAAGATCCCTATACCAGATTATGAACCGATTTGAATCATACTTAGCACAGTTGTTGGAAGTTACCAAAACATTACGTAAAAAATTTTAGTTTAATTGGAAGAGAATTGCGTTCTCTAGAGGCTCAGGAAGTCAAGACCCAATATCGGCTAATATGGCAACTATATCAAAACATAGACCGATTTGGCCCATTTACAATCCCAACCGACCTACACTAATGAAAAGTATTTGGGCAAAATTTCAAGCGACTAGCTTTACTCCTTTGAAAGTTAGCGTGCTTTCGACAAACAGACAGACGGACGGACGTACAGACGGACGGACATGGCTAGATTGACTTAGAATGTCATGACGATCAAGAATATATATAATTTAAGGGGTCTCAGACGCATATTTCGAGGTGTTACAAACAGAATGACGAAATTAGTATACCCCCCTCCTATGCCATTAAGAAGTTGCGGGAAGGGAACCCCATTTTATTGGCGAGTCCGAATGGCTCGCCGTAAAGCGACACCAGTTAGTAACACTAGGAGGGAAATGCTGTGGCGTTATTAATATAAACTAGTAAAAGCATGCTAAGTTCGGCCGGGCCGAATCTTAGGATATAAGAAAAGATTTGCTCTGCTATTAGAGCGATATCAAAATACGGTCCGGTTTGGACCACAATTAAATTACATGTTGGAGAACTGTATAAAATGTCATCCAATTCGAATAAGAATTGCGCCCTTTGGAGGCTCAAGAAGTAAAATAGAGAAATCGATTTATATGGGAGCTGTATCGGGCTATAGACCGATTCAGATCATAATAAACACGTATGTTGATGGGCATAAGAGGAATCGTAGTACAAAATTTCAGGACAATCGGATAATAATTGCGACTCTTAGAGGCTCAAGAAGTCAAGATCCCAGATCGGTTTATATGGCAGCTATGAACCGATTTGAACCTTATTTGACACAATTGTTGAAAGTATGAATAAAATACTTCATGAAAAATTTCAGCCAAATCGGATAGGAATTGCGCCTTCTAGAGGCTCAAGAAGTCAAGTCCCCAGATCTGTGTATATGACAGCTATATCAGGTTATGAACCGAACTGAACCATACTTGGCACAGTTGTTGGATATCATAACAAAACACTTCGTGCAAAAGATGCATTCAAATCGGATAAGAATTGCGCCCTCTAGAGGCTCAAGAAATCAAGACCCAAGATCGGTTTATATGGCAGCTATATCAGGTTATGGACCGATTTGAACCATACTTGGCACAGTTGTTGGATATCAAAACAAAACACGTTGTGCAAAATTCCATTCCAATCGGATAAGAATTGCGCACTCTAGAGGCTCAAGAAGTCAAGACCCAAGATCGGTTTATGTGGCAGCTATATCAGGTTATGGACCGATTAGAACCATACTTGGCACAGTTTTTGGATATAATAACAGACCACGTCGTGCAAAATTTCATTCCAATTCAAGAAGTCCAGACCCAAGATCGGTTTATATGGCAGCTATATCAGGTTATGGACCGATTTAAACCATACTTGGCAAAGTTGTTGGATATCATAACAAAACACGTCGTGCAAAATTTCATTCCAATCGGATAAGAATTGCGCACTCTAGAGGCGCAAAAAGTCAAGACCCAAGATCGGTTTATATGGCAGCTATATCAAAGCATGGACCGATATGGCCCATTTACAATACCAACCGACCTACAATAATAAGAAGTATTTGTGCAAAATTTCAAGCGGCTAGCTTAACTCCTTCGGAAGTTAGCGTGCTTTCGACAGACAGACGGACGGACAGACGGACGGACATGGCTAGATCGACATAAAATGTCGCGACGATCAAGAATATATCGCCATGAAATGTAATTATAAACGATGCCTAAAAATGAGTAGTTATTACAATAGTTTTTGAATGAGCTAACGTTTCTGGTTATTTGATAATGAGAGTTTCTGCTGGGTACTTATATAAACTGGAATCCCCACATTCTTTTGTTATTGGGACTATTCCGTGAATAAAACTTTTGTGCAAAACTTTTTACATTTCCTTACACATACAGAGGTACATAGAAAACAACTTTTTTCGCGGTTTCGTACTGACCTCTTATATCAAGAAATTATCTCATTCTGACCCTTGTTTTGCTGCCATTTTGGAGTAACGATTGCATATGTCCTGACTAAGATAGTGAAATTCCAATGTCTTGTAGAGGAATGATTTGCTAATTGCGATGCATTTCCACAACAATGATCCGATCATTAAGCATTGATATAATTTAGTATTAATAGTAAAAAAGAAAATCTTGTTCGACCTTGCTAAATGTTTTGTTTGTAACCTGTACAGTTTACAGATGATGATTTAAGTCATGCAAGAGCAATGCTCAATTAATGACTTTTAACAGTTTTTGTATTTTGCATATTTGTTATTCGAAATGTTTGTTGCCACATGAGGACATGTTTGCGGGGATCGAGCGATAGGTAATTTTGTTTGAGAAGACCACAAGTGACCACCAACAAACATTGTTTACGAATCACATCGATGCGATGCTGTGGTTAGTGAGTGCAGTAAAATTAAATTCAATTGATACGAGTTGTATCTTTAAGCACTACTTAACTAGCCTCATAGAATATTTAATGTGACTTTGGCAAGTAAACAGAAACAAGTGACCTTTACATGAGATTCGCATCGAAGAGACTCTTCTTACCGAGTTTTACACTCACAAAAAAGCGATTGCAAAATGCTAACCAGAGGTTATTAACAAAACTTTTTTGGGCGTGATGGCAAATGGCAACGCATTCATATTTGCGATTCCATGTTTGATAGATATATTAATGCTACGCACTTTTTGTCTCTTAATCTGCCTACAAAAGTTGAAGCTATTGGAATAATTATACACAGAGAGACGGTTAATTAATGTTGTCTACCCAAATTGTAATCTAAGACATCATTTAGGAAATTTTGCCTTAAAAATTTCAGTCTCAAGTCAAAACAGATTTTCTGGGTTTTAATGATCTATTTTTTTGCTCTACATGTAAGGGAGAAGATGATTAGAAGCTAACTGACCATCAACGCCTAGGAGAAACGAGAGATTTGGATCCCTGGATTTGCATGGTAGAAAGACTTTGTATAAGACGGGATTTTTAGATATTCCTTTTGTCCAATTGGCGGCCACCGTGGCGCAGAGGTTAGCATGGCCGCCTATGACGCCGAACGTCTGGGTTCAAATCCCGGCGTGAACATCAAAAAAATGTTCAGCGTTGGTAATCCTCTTGCTAATGCTGGCTACATTTGTAAGGCATTCTGCCATGTCAAAACTTCTCTACCTCTGTTCCTTAATAGAATGTTCATAAGAAATTTAGTATTAGTATTGTCCAATTAGACCAAATTTTGTACGGGTGTCGAGGGGTCCAACACATCGTACTGTTCCGAAAAATCGGGTAGTAAATGAGTCTCTTTTCGGTTCAATACCTTTAATCGCAAGATCGCTTTATATGACAGCTATAACCAAATAGGGCTCGAGTGTGGTCCACTCTTGATGTAGAAAAGTTCCACTACAACTCACTGTGTCAAATTTCAGTGAAATTGGAGGAAATCTAAGCATTTTAGGAGTTTGATATATTAATATGGGCATATATTCCCATATTGCTCATTTGCGATCTTAATCTGCCTATGGTAAACAAAATTCGATGCTTCCCCCGATCCTTTGATTTTGATTATAAAAAAAAAACTAAACGCGTAAACAAAAGTAGTCTTCAATTCTCTCCTATTAATCAAAACAGTAAAGGACCGAGGTCCATTGTTGGTAACTTTGGCCCTACAAAAGCAAACATGGTCCGATTTTAAATGTTTTTTATTAGCTGAAAAGGGCTCAAAAAACTTTCAAACATGCTCTTGTGTATGGTTTATCTTTTACTTATTGTTCAAAAAAATCTACTGTCATTCCGTCATTCCGTTGCAACACATCCATTTTCCATCACGCTACAGTCTTTCAAAATAGAGATATTGAGCTGAAATTTTGCATAGATTCTTTTTTTGTCCATAAGCAGGTTAAGTTTGAAGATGGGCTATATCGGACTATATCTTGATATAGCCCCCATATAGACCAATCCGCCGATTTAGGGTCATTGGCCCATTAAAGCCACATTTATTATCCGATTTTGCTGAAGTTTGGGACAGTGAATTGTGTTAGGCCCTTCGACATCTTCCGTCAGTTTGGCTTAGATCGGTTCAGAATTGGATATAGCTGCCATATAGACCGATCCTCCGATTTAGGGTCTTAGGCCCATAAATGCCACATTTATTATCCGATTTCGCTGAAATTTGGGACAGTGAGTTGTGTTAGGCCCTTCGACTCCCTTCGTTAATTTGGTCCAGATCGGTTCCGATTTGGATATAGCTGCCATATAGACCGATCCTCTGATTTAGGGTCTTAGGCCTATAAAAGACACATTTTTTATCCGATTCTGCTGAAATTTGGGACAGTGAGTTGTGTTAGGCCCTTCGACATCCTTCGTTAATTTGGCCTAGATCGGTTCCGATTTGGATATAGCTGCCATATAGACCGATCCTCCGATTTAGTGTCTTAGGCCCATAAAAGCCACATTTGTTATCCGATTTAGCTGAAATTTGGGACAGTGAGTTGTGTTAGGCCCTTCGACTTCTTTCGTTAATTTGGCCCAGATCGGTTCCGATTTGGATATAGCTGCCATATAGACCGATCCTCCGATTTAGGGTCTTGGCCCACAAAAGCCACATTTATTATCCGAATTTGATGAAATTCGGGACAGTGAATTGTGTTAGGCCCTTCGACATTTTTCTTCAATTTGGCCCAGATCGGTTCAGATTTGGATATAGCTGCCATATAGACCGATTTCTTGATTTAAAGTTTTGGGCCCATAAAAAGCTCATTTATTGTCCGATGTCGCCGAAATTTGGGACAGTGTGTTATGTTAAGCCCCTTGACATACTTCTGCAATATCGCACAGATCGGTCCAGATTTGGATATAGCTGCCATGTAGACCGATATCTCGATTTAAAGTATTGGCCCCATAAAAGGCGCATTTATAATCCGATTTCACTGAAATTTGGCACAGTGTCTTATGTTAGGCTTTTCGACATCCGTGTCGTATATGGTTCGGATCGGTTTATTTTTAGATATAGCTACTGTACTTTGGTCCAAATCGGAACATATTTTGATATAACTGATATGGGACATAAGGTATGAAATTTCCACCGAATTTTGATGAAAGGTGGTTTACATATATACCCGAGGTGGTGGGTATCCAAAGTTCGGCCCGGCCGAACTTAACGCCTTTTTACTTGTTAGTCTTCCAAATGTGTGACTTGTTGATTGGCGAGGTGTCAACATAGGGTAGACATCTTCCCACATATTTTAAAATATTTCATATATGAAAACTATACTTTTGGAAAGTTCAGGGTTGGTTTCACAACAAAATGCAAAAGTTATACTTAATATAAAATTCTGGCCAAATTATTTGGCTTAAACCCGAAATTAACCCAAAATGTACACTTTTCTGGAAAGCAAGCTTCAAGCCGAGATCATCATTGAACCAAAACCAACAGAAATATCGCTTTATTTTTGTAGACAAATATCTTCTCAAAAAAATAAGTTAACATTTTGGCAAAATTTCTTTACGAAAAAACCCAACAACCCCCATACAGGAGAAATATATTTGCAAAATCAGCACATTTAGTAAAATGACTGTAGAGACCTGGAGTAATGACAAGTAAAAGCATGCTAAGCTCGGCTGGGCCGAATCTTTCGAACCAGAGAACTGAGATTGATTTGCGTTATACTCCAAAAAAAATGGATGTCAACACATAACGTAAACTGAAATCAACTCAGCAACAGCCCTCGGCACACTCTCATGAAGCATATGAATGAAAGCTATAACACTCATTTGCACGTTTGGATGTTTGTTCGTTTGAATGATTCGTCGTGTAACATCGTTTGCCTTTATCAATTTCGTCAAAGGCGTTATTACGTATAAAAGAATGAGAGCAGTAGAGGGAAAATAACACCTGAAAGGGCACAAAAAGCAAAAGCATTCAATCAAATCAGTGATGATGCTGCGGTGTTGCTTTAGAAACGATTAGGGATGGAAAATTATTATCTTGGTAGTTCTGTTGATAGTATAAAACAGGGTTACCGGTGAGATTTTTGAAAATGTCGCACGAAGATGCCATTAAAAAAACAAAAACTTTTCCTCAAAAAATAGTAGACAGGGTCTTGTAAGAATTTGTAAGTCGCACTTTTGCAGGAAGTATCGCAGAAAAGTTTTCAGTTTTAAAAGGCTAAACTAAATGTCATTTCACTCTAAAAAGGTTAGAAATTGCGTCATTAGTCGCACAACGGTAACACCTTCACCCTCTCACGTGTACATGCAAAATAAGATTTTATGACAATTTAGCGTTGGTTTGGATGTTTCATCATTTTTTTCAACTCGCACTCAAAATCATATACTCGACATCCAAAAAGGCAAAAAAGAACAAGTAAAAGCGTGCTAAGTTCGGCCGGGCCGAATCTTATATACCCTCCACCATGGATCGCATTTGTCGAGTTCTTTTCCCGGCATCTCTTCTTAGGCAAAACAGGATATAAGAAAAGATTTGCTCTGCTATTAGAGCGATATCAAGATATGGTCCGGTTTGGACCACAATTAAATTATATGTTGGAGACCTGTGTAAAATGTCAGCCAATTCGAATAAGAATTGCGCCCTTTGTGGGCTCAAGAAGTAAAATAGAGAGATCGATTTATATGGGAGCTGTATCGGCCTATAGACCAATTCAGACCATAATAAACACATATGTTAATAGTCATGAGAGAATCCGTCGTACAAAATTTCAGGCAAATCGGATTATAATTGCGACCTCTAGAGGCTCAATAAGTCAAGATCCCAGATCGGTTTATATGGCAGCTATATCAGGTTATGAACCGACTTGTACTTTATTTGACATAGTTGTTGAAAGTAACAATAAAAAACGTCTTGCGAAATTTCAGCCAAATCGGATAGAAATTGAGCCCTCTAGAAGCTCAAGAAGTCAAGTCCCCAGATCTGTTTATATGACAGCTATATCAGGTTATGAGCCGATTTGAACCATATTATGCACAGTTGTTGGATATCATAACAAAATACTATATGCCAAAATTCATTCAAATTGGATAAGAATTGCGCCCTCCAGAGGCTAAAGAAGTCAAGACCCAAGATCGGTTTATATGACAGCTATATAAGGTTATGAACCGATTTGAACCATACTTGGCACAGTTGTTGGATATCGTAACAAAACACGTCGTGCGAAATTCCATTCCAATCGGATAAGAATTGCGCACTCTAGAGGCTCAAGAAGTCAAGACCCAAGATCGGTTTATATGGCAGCTATATCAGGTTATGAACCGATTTGAACCATACTTGGCACAGTTGTTGGATATAATAACAAAACACGTCGTGCAAAATTTCATTCCAATCGGATAAGAATTGCGCACTCTAGAGGCTCAATGAGTCTAGACCCAAGATCGGTTTATATGGTAGCTATATCAGGTTATAAACCGATTTGAACCATACTTGACACAGTTGTTGGATATCATAACAAAACACGTCGTGCAAAATTTCATTCCAATCGGATACGAATTGCGCACTCTAAAGGCTCAAGAAGTCAAGACCCCAGATCGGTTTATATGCCAGCTATATCAGGTTATGAACCGATTTGAACCATGCTTGGCACAGTTGTTGGATATCATAACAAAACACGTCGTGCAAAATTTCATTCCAATCGGATAAGAATTGCGCACTCTAGAGGCTCAAGTAGTCAAGACCCAAGATCGGTTTATATGGCAGCTATATCAAAACATGGACCGATATGGCCCATTTACAATACCAACCGACCTACATTAATAAGAAGTATTTGTGCAAAATTTCAAGCGGCTAGCTTTACTCCTTCGGAAGTTAGCGTGCTTTCGACAGACAGACGGACGGACGAACGGACAGACGGACGGACATGGCTAGATCGACATACAATTTCACGACGATCAAGAATATATATATATACTTTATGGGGTCTCAGACGAATATTTCGAGTAGTTACAATCAGAATGACGAAATTAGTATACCCCCCATCTTATGGTGGAGGGTATAAAAATCAACGCTACTCACAAGCAATATACGGTTACATACAAAGAAAAAACCCACCACCTTTAACGTCATGTGTTTGTGTGTTCATTTAAGTAGCGTTGTTTTCAATACATAGAAATATTCTGTTTGAGTCATTACAAAATTAAAACATGATGCGTTGAGGCATGAGTTGCGTTCGATCGCTGCAGATCTCTGTTGCCCACCACCTTTGATTCTGCTAAAATATGGGTTCTATATCAGGTTATAGACCGATTTTGGACCGTACTCGGCACAGTTGTTGAAAGTCATAACCGAACACTATGTGCAAAATTTCAGTCAAATCGGACAAAAATGCCAGAGGATAAAGATGTCACATCGGGATATCGGTTAATATGGGAACTATTCCAGGTTATAGACCGATTCAAACCGTACTTGGCACAATTGTTGAGAATCATAACAGAACACAGCATGCCAAATTTCAGCCAAATCGGAAAAATTGGCGTATTGTAAGGACTCTAGGAGTCAAATCGTGAGATCGGTTTATATGGGTGCTATATCAGGTTATAGGCCGATTTGAACCGTACTGGGCACAGTTGTTGGAAGTTTTAACATAACACTTCATGTAACATTTCAGCCAAATCGAACAAATATTGCTGCTTCCAGGGACTCAAGAAATCAACGACCTACTTCAATATTAAGTTGCTGTGAAAAATTTCAAGCGGCTAGCTTTACGCTTTCGATCGCTATCGAGATTTCGACAGGCGGACGGAAGGACAGACATGGATAGATCGGCTCAGAACGTCGAGACGATCAAGAATATATACTTTATGGGGTCTTAGACGAATATTTCGAAGTGTTACAAACGGCATGACTAGATTAGTATACCCCCATCCTATGGTGGTGAGTATAAAAATACACAGCACGCATGCGTTATAACCATCATGTCCCGGCACGGGATAACTATGAGCTTCACACAGGCTGGAACTTTTAGCTCCAATTTGTGTAGCGTTCTTCATTACTACGAAAAGCTTAGCTGGGAGTTACTGAGAGCGTCCTCAGGATGGGCATGGTGGAGTGCTCCATGCGGCATGTCTGCAACTGCAGTCGCGGACAGTCAGCGGTATCGAGTGGAGAGTCTCAGTGTGAGGCCGGGTGGCACCGGCTACTGCTTAAATACTGAGCATCATAAGGCTCGATACGACAAGGCGATATATTGGCAACTTAAAATAACCAATGGCCAACATGTTACGACCGATCGTTCGTAAAGGTCGGAACGAGCTTACCCACCTATAAGAGCTTAACGAGGTTCTCCACCCCCACATGCAAATGTGGATACAACAACAACAACCAACCCATAGGTATGAAGGCTTCATAATGAGGAACCTATGCGGCATTTCTCTTTTCAAAATACCTTTGCACTGTTGTTGTTCTACTTTACTCAACACGACTGTTGTTGCGTTAAAAGGCAAAATTTCAGATATGCCAAACAAATGACTATCCTCGCAGAAATGGAAAGTAAGAAGGTCGTCCAAAAAAATGTTGACACAAGCAAATTTAAGGAAGTTGCTTGAATGAGATATTGAGCAGTAGGCAAAGGGAGATGTGAGTCTCAGTTGTTGTTAAAATTCCACATGGTTTTTATACCCTCCACCATAGGATGGGGGTATACTAATTTCTTCATTCCGTATGTAACACCTCAAAATATGCGTCTAAGATCCCATAAAGTATATATATTTGTGATCGTCATGACATTTTAAGTCGATCAAGCCATATCTGTCCATCTGTAGAGAGCCCGCTATCTTTCGAAGGAGTAAAGATAGGCGCTTGAAATTTTGCTCAAATACTTTCTATTAGTGTATTTTGATATATCTGCCATATAAACCGATCTTTGGTCTTGACTTTTTGAGCCTCTAGAGGGCGCAATTATTGTCCGATATGGCTAAAATTTTGCACGTGGTGGTTTGTTATCACTACCAACAACTGTGACAAGTATGTTTCAAATAGGTTCTTAACCTGATATAGCTGCCGTAAAAACCGATCTCCCGATTAGAATTCTTGAGGTTCTAGTAGGCGCAGTCCTTATCCGATTTTGCCGAAATTTTGCACATATGAGGAATGACTCCCAACAACTGTGCTAGGTATGGTATATATAAGTCCATAACCTGATATAGCCGCCATATAAACCGATCTCCCGATTAGACTTCTTGAGCTTCTAGAGGGCGCAATTCTTATCCGATTTGGGTGAAATTTTGCACATGGTGTTTTGGTGCCAACTGTGCCCAATGTGGTTCAAATCGGTTCATATTCTGATATTGGTGCCGTATAAACCGATCTCCCGATTAGACTTCTTGACCTTCTAGGGGGCGCAATTCTTATCCGATTTGACTTTCAATAAGTATGGTCTAAACCGGTTGATAGCCTGACATATAAACCGATATCGAATTTTGACACTCTGAGCCACTGGAAGGCAAAATTTTTACTTCATTTGCCTTGATGTTGCTCATATATACATTTAAAAAGTCATTCAAAGAACTTGACAAATGCGTCCATGGTGGAGGGTATATAAGATTCGGCCTGGCCGAGATCATGTTTGGTGTGGTGTATCTCCTTTGGCTTTCATTTTTCCATTGTATAAAAATGTTTGTCATTAGAAAAATGATCTTCTGACGGGTAAATAAAATTGGAAATTAAAAAATTTTAAGCTTTTGAGTAAATTCATTTAAATTTTTTTTTAGCTTCTAAACAACAATTGGAGCATTTTAAATATATTTACAAAAAAATTGTCATATTGAGGCGGCACGCCGTTCGGACTTGGCTATAAGAAGGAGGCCCGTTATCATTGAGCTTAAACTTGAATCGGACTGCACTCTTTGATAGGTAGAAGTTTGCCCCTGTTTCTTAATGGAATGTTCATGGGCAAATTTGCATTTGCAGTTATTTTGTTTGCTGTTATTTAAATTCGTTATACAATTAGCAAATTGTAGCATATTGAAAATATTTTACGTAAAATGCTAGTAAAATTGGAAGATTAGATGAAATATAAAAATTTTTGGAATATTTATAAAATCGTTGAGAATTTTTTAACTATTTGAAAAGAGCATAAAATGTCGATGATGATGTAAGGCTGAGCTAAGAAGCAACAAGGGCGAGCTGAAAAACAAATACTGTAATTCTGCAACTCCGTTAAGGGCATATTCAGAAGTCAGAGAATGAATAATTTTTTCAAAGGCAAAATTTTTATAAAATCTTAAATATAAAAATCAATTTGTGTTTTTTTGTAGGTTTGTTTGTTTGTATGTTTGTGTGTTCCTTTAGACTCAGAAACGGCTGAACCGATTTTCTTGAAATTTTCACAGATGGTGCATAATGACCCCGTGGTGAAAATAGGGTACTACATTTTTTGTTATCTGAAGGGGGGGCGGACCCTCCCCCTTACCCTAATTTTCAGAAACGCCAGCTCTCGGAGATGGGTAGTGCAATTTAAGCGAAATTTTGTGTGCTCTCATATAGTACCCTAAAAATAAAAATTTGGTATCCAAATTTCGGATGGGGTACCCAGGGGGGCTGCCCCACCCTAAAACCTTCCAAACATATATTTAGACCAATCACGACAATATGGGACTCAAATGAAAGGTATTTAGGATAAAAAAACGATATGCAATCGTCGGACCAAGTGCTAGGGGTACCAACCCAAGCCCCAAAACACCCCTAAATCGGACATATTTACCGACCATGGCAATATGGGACTCAAATGAAAGGTATTTGGGAGTAGAATACGAATCTGATATCCAAATGGGGGACCACGTTTCTGGGGGTCCACCCCTTCCCAAAACACCACCCCCAAACCGGTCATATTTGCCGACTATGGAAAAATGGGGCTCAAATTAAAGGTATGTGGGAGTAGACATCGTATCTGATATCAACATTAGGGGCCAACTGTCTAGCGGACGTCCCACCATAACAAAATAGGACGTATTTGCTCACCAAGACAATTTGTGTCTTAAAGAGAAGAGAACTAAATATTCATAGTTTTTAGGGCCTTTTGCAATAAGGAGTTTAAATGAGATTAGAAAACGAATTTGATATCCAATTTTGAGGCCAATGACAATATGGGGTTCAAATAAATGATATATAGATATATGAGAATAGAGCACGTTGCTGATATATTTTCCAAGCTTAGGGTTTGGGGGACCACCCCAATCCCCAAAACACCCCTAAATCGGGCATATTCCATGTCAATGTGGAGGTTAAATGAAATGTATTGGGGGTAGAGCAAGAATTGATACCCATTTTCGGAACCAATTTTCTGGCAATCCTTTACAGACTCAATTAGACAATTTTAAGTCCATTGTGATATCACAGTAGCAACAGACCAAAGCTTCTTGCGGAAATCGAACCCACGACCCCTGCACTGGTAATCCAAGCACGCTACCAACTCGGCTACCGGGGCGCCCAAATTCAGGCTCTGTTACTTTTAAACTGTTTCTGAACGCAGTTAAATTTTATCTAACGACAAAATTTCAATGAAATGAATTCTGAAGACAAAATTTTAATGAAATATTTTCCCTAGCCTAAAATTTCAATGAAAAATTCTCTACTGGCAAAATTTGGCCTATGCTCGGGCCCCTCTAAAATAATTTTCTAAAGGCAAAATTTCAAAATTAAATTTGTTTTTTTTTTTTGAGATTTTTGATAATGATTGTAATGACAAAAATAGCTACAGACAAACTTTAATGTAATTTTCTCTTAAAGGCTGGTACTAACTCGTTGTTCACCGTTGAAACTCCATTTTATTAAAATATTAACAAAAATAATGACGGGAGGCCACCTTTGCGCATAGGCTACTATGTCCGCCTATGACGCTGAACGCCTGGGTTCGAATCGTGGCGAAAACAACAACTATACCATGCAAAGATTTCTACCCAATGCGGGGTCATACTGCGGCTGTAAACAGGAGTCCCCATATCGTTGAACTTAAACTTGAATCGGACCACACAGCACCACACATTGATATGTGAAAAGTTTGCCCCTGTACGTTAATGGAATGTTCATGGGTAAATTTGCAATGACGGAAGAATCTATTTTATAAAACAAATTAGTCGGCAAAAAGCAGACGTAGCTTGCCTTAAGACGAAATTTCAGTAAAAATTTCTCAAAAAAAAAAAAATCTAAGGAAAATATTTCAAAACAGAAGTTCACTAAAGACCAAATTTCAAAAACGAAATTCACTAAAGCCAAAATTTAAAAAAGAAAGAAGAAATTTAAAAAAAAATCTAAGGACAAATTTCCGAAATTTTTTTTCAAAGTTAATATAAAAAAGACCCCCAATAAAATCATTCTATAGACAAAATAAAAAAAACTCCCCCATAACAAAATTTCATTGGAATTGCTTTTAGTATCAAAATTTAATGCAATTTTTCCAAAAGGTAAAGTTTCGATGAAAGTTTTTTGAAAAGAGTAAATTTCAGCGAAATTTTCTGCAAAGACATAATTAGACGGACCCTTAAAGTTTTTATTTTTAGACAATATATCAAAAAATAAATTTTAATGGATTTTTTAGGACAAAATCTCAATGAAATCTAAACTCAATGATATTCTTTCTGAAGACAATATTTTAATAACGTTTTTCTAATTTTGTTTTTTTTTTTAATTTCTTATTTTTTTATTGAAATTTCTCTAAAGAAAAACTATCAGTGAAAAATGCTCTATAGATAATATTTGGCCCGGCTGACCTCAAATTTTTTTAAAATTATTTTTAAACGTCAATGAATACAACATTTTGCACAGACTGGAGCCCCCAAAATTATTTTTCTAGCGATAACATTTTAATAAATTCTTCCATATAGACTAAATATAAAAAAAATTAAATTGCATTCATATTTTTTCTTAGACCAAGTTTCCATAAAAATATTCCTAAAGAAAAAATTAAAAAAATGGTGTTTAAAAACACTATTTGTATGAAATTTTTCTAAAAACAAATTTTGAATAAAATTTTTTCTGGAAACAAAATTTCAATATTTTTTTCCAAGAAACAATAATTCAATAACGTATTTTTAAAAACAAAATTTTAAAGAAACTTACTATGAAGACCAAAATGCAATATAAATTTTCTTAAAGAAAACATTTTTTGAAATTGTTTAAGTAAATTATTGTTAAAAATTTCTTTGAAGTTAATATTTTTATCAAATATTCTCATAAAAAGAACGTGTATATAAATATTTTAAAGAAAATTTTTCTATGTGGTGAAAATTGACAAAAAAATTTTTATATGTCCTAAATTGGGAAATGTTTTCAATCAGCACGCTTTTTTGGTGACATCTGACATCTTCTCCGCTTTTTCTTAAGAAACTAGCAAATATAGGAGCAATAGACTTATTGAGCAATAGTTGCATGCAATCAAAAAGCATTTTAATGAAATTCTAAGGAGTACTTAAGCACTCCATTTGCATTTGCACGTCATGCTCAAATGACGTTTTTCTTTCCAAAAATTGGTCATATTTTTATACTCTCCACCATAGGATGGGGGTATACTTATTTCTGAGAACCCATAAAGTATATATATTCTTGATCGTCATGTCATTTTAAGTCGATCAAGCCATGTCCGTCTGCCGTCCTTCCGTCTGTCTGTCGAAAGCACGCTAACTTTCGCAGGAGTAAAGCTATCCGCTTGAAATCTTGCACGAATACTTTTTATTAGTATAGGTCAGTTGGGATTGTAAATGGGCCAAATCGGTCCATGTTTTGATATAACTGCTATATAAACCGATCTTGAGTCTTGACTTCTTGAGCCTCTAGAGGGCGCAATTTTTATCCGATTTGCACGTGTTGTTTTGGTATCACTTCCAACAACTGTGTTAAGTATGATTCAAATCGGTTCATAATTTGATATAGCTGTCATATAAACCGATCTAGGATCATGACTTCTTGAGCCAATGGGACGCGCAATTCGCATCCGCTTTGGCTGAAATTTTGTACAACGGCTTCTCTCGTGACTTCCAACATACGTGTCTAATATGGTCTGAATCGATCAATACCTTGATACAGCTCCCATATAAATCTTTATCCCGATTTTGCTTCTTGAGCCCCTACAAGGCGCAATTCTCATCCGAATGAACTGAAATATTACACAATGACTTCTACAATGTTCAGCATTCATTTATGGTCCGAATCGGACTATAACTTGATATAGCTCCAATAGCATAACAGTTCTTATTCAATATTATTTGTTTGCCTAAAAAAAGATACCGCGCATAGAACTCGACAAATGCGGTCCATGGTGGCGGGTATATAGGATTCGGCCGGACCGAACTTAGCACGCTCTTACTTGATTTTCTTGAAATATCTAAAATGTTAATGTTTTTAGTGTGTGGGTAGCAGTTAAGCCCAGTGACAAAATGTCACCGCCGCTGAGTCAGTTCCTGTACATTCATCGACTACAATCTTCCATAAAAAATTGGAATAATTTTAGCCATTTCACAGTTACAGAAAGATTTTGAGAACTTTTCGATTTGAACCACAGTGAGGTGAGATTTTTGCACACGTGTTGAGACTTGATGTCAAATTTTGTAGAGATCTGATCAAAACTGTGGCTTCTACACCTTTAAAAGCACATATCGGATGAAAGGTATATATGGGAGCTATATCTTAATCTGAGCCGATTTTTTTCAAAATCAATAGCGTTCGTCAAATTTTGTGGAGATCTGATCAAAAATGTGGCTTCTACAACTTTAAAAGCACATATCGGATAAAAGATATATATGGGAGCTATATCCTAATCTGAACCGATTTTTTTCAAATTCAATAGCGTTCGTCCTTGGATCAAAAAACTGAATTGGGCAAAATTTAACGACATTAGGACAACAAGAATACATGGACAGATTGGGCATAGCTAAATCGAATCAGAGAGTGAGTCTAAGCCGATCGGTATACCCATCAATGGGCTCTTCTTTTTCTTAGCATTGCAAACAAATGCACAAAGTTATAATACTCGGTACTTCGGTAGTGGTGTAGGGGATAATAATAAGATAAGACACAACAGTCTGAAATATATCATCTCAAGCAAGCTGATGATTGCGGCTAAACTGGAAACCGTTCAAATGTGCTTAAAATATCTTTTGTTATATGCATTCGAATACAAACACTTTTGATTGATATCATAAAACAGTTTATTCACAATAGCATTATGATTATCAGAGGTAGCAATTCATTTATTTAAAGAAATATTCAGTCTTTGTTACGAGATGAATGGCTACATTATTGATTAATCGTTATTCATGTCTTCGATATGATCGACATCTTGAACCTTCACAAGCAAAATGTAAAATTATATTCTACGGTAGGGGATTGTTTCTTGCACCTTGGCTATTCCGGTTTTACCTTTTAAGTTCAAAACCTGTAAGGAAGGGCAAAAGTCGGGCGGTGCCGACTGTATAATACCCTACACCTACCCTATAAGTACAATGTGGGGCTATTTCCAATTCTAAACCTATTTTGATGGACCTCGGCGGATGTTTTCAGATGGGTTATTAAACAATCCGTATCACTTTTCGAGCATATGTTCCAACTTTTATAAACATTATTGCAAATTAGCAAAAATCTGACGAACATAAATACGGGAGCTATATCTAAATCTGTGCCGATTTTGAGCAAACTTCTCACATATTGTGGTAGTCGTCGAGGAAAGCGTTATGCAAAATGTTGGCAAGATTGGTCAATAAATGCGCTTGCAGTGGCTCTTGGAGTGAAAATCGGGCGATTTACATATATGACAGCTATACCTAAATCTAATTCACCATAAATATCGAGAGTCAAAAAAATCTTTTCTTCCAAATTTCAAGAGAATTGGTTAACAAATAAGCACTTTATTGCACTATTTCTCAAAATCGGACAAACATATATATGGGAGCTATATCTAAATCTGAACCGATTTCAAGCAAACTTCTCAAAGATTGTGGTAGTAGTCGAGCAGGGCGTTGTACAAAAGTTTGGGGAGATTGGTTAATAAATGTGCTTGCAATGGTTCTAGGAGTGAAAATCGGGCGACATATATATATATATGAGAGCTATATCTAAATCTGAACCGATTTGTATGAAATCCAGTAATGTCGAGAGTCATAAGAAAATCTTTTCTACCAAATTTCGAGAGAATCGGTTAACAAATGACCATTTTATTGCATTATTACTGCAAATCGGACGAACATATATATGGGAGCTATATCTAAATCTTAACCGAGATTTTAAGAGAACTTATATATTGTGATAGGCGTCGAGGAAGGCGTTGTACAAAATTTTGGGAAAATCGGTTAATAAATACGCTTGCAATGGTTCCATATATATATGAGAGCTATTTATATCTAAATCTGAACCGATTTCATTAAAATTTATCAAAAATGTCGAGAGCCATAAGGAAATCCTTTCTACCAAATTTCGAGAGAATCGTTAACAAATGACCTTTCATTGCATTATTACTGCAATGAAAGGAGCTATATCTAAATCTGAACCGATTTTTTCTAATTTCAATAGGCTTCGTCTCTAGGCTGAAAAACATGCCTGTACCAAATTTGAAGACGATCGGATGAAAATTGCGACCTGCAGTTTGTACACAAAATAACAAGGGCAGACGGACGGACAGACAGCAGACAGACGGACATAGCTAAATCGAATCAAAAGGTGATTCTGAGTCGATCGGTATGCTTATCAATGGGTCTATCTCTCTTCCTTTTGGGTGTTACAAACAATTGCACCAAGTTATAATATCCGGTACCACAGTAGTGGTGTAGGGTATAAAGATATAGATGTCCAAAATTCTTTAGTACTAACTCGAAAATTTATATTTTTGGTTGGGAAATATGGTATGAAAGATTTAGACGGGCAACTTTTGATACGTTTATGCCAGTGAGTGTATATAAATTCACATAAAAAAAAGTCGCCTAAAAATTTCACCACCATAGGATGGGGGTATACTTATTTAGTCATTCCGTTTGTAAGGCCTCGAAATATTCGTCTAAGACCCAATAAAGTGTATATATTCTTGATCGTCTCGACGTTCTGAGTCGATCTAGCCATGCCCGTCCGTCTGTCGAAATCACAATAGCGGTAGGACACGTAATGCTAGGCACTTGAAATTTTGCACAGTTACTAAGTGTTGATGTAAGTCGTTGGGGAATGCAAGTGGGCTATATCGGTTCAGATTTAGATATAGCTCCCATATAAACCGATCTTGAGCCCCTGGAAGCAGCAATTTTTATCAGATTTGGCTGAAATTTTGCATGTAGTGCTCTGTAATGACTTCCAATAACAATGCTTATTACGGTCCGAATCAGTATATAACCTGATATAGCTTCCATATAAATCGATCTCCCGATTTGACTTCTTAAGCGCTCACAAGCAACAGTTTTTATCCGATTTGGCTGAAGTTTTGCAGGTAGTGTTCTGTTAAGACTTCCAAAAGCTGTGCCCAATACGGTTCAAATCAGTTAATAACCTGGTATAGCTCCCATATAAACCGATCTGCTGATTTGTCTCTTGAGCCACTAGAGGGCGTAATTCTTATCCGATTTAGCTACAATTTAGCACAGTGACTTCTTCTATGCCCTCTAATGTATGTGCCAAATATGATCTGAATCAGTCCATAACCTGATATAGCTTCAATGCAAAACTGATCTCCCCATTTTACTTCTTGAGTCCTTAGCGTGCAATTCATATCCGATTTGCGTCTAATTTTACACAATTTGATCTACTATTGTCTTAAACATCCAAGCCATGTATGGCCCAAATCGGTTTATAAATTGACATAGTAGCTCTAATAGCATAACAATTCTTATCCATTGTCCTTTGTTTGACTATAAAGAGATACCGAGCATAGAACATGACAAATACGATCCATGATGGAGGATAAGATTTGGTCCGACTGAACTTAGCACGCTCTACCTTGTTATATTATAGTAATATTAATCTGGCAATTTTTAAGCAAAATTCAACATTTTGATAGGGCAGCTACTTCTTTTTCTGAGCAGATTACTGTATAGTGAAGGGATATGGCTGCAATATATGAGAGTGAGGCCAGACTAGGGCCACCCTAGCTCTAGGATTAGCATTTCTGCATTTGACGCTAAAAGCGGGAACATCAGCAAAAATATTCAGCGGTGGTTATCCCCACCTAGTGCTGGCGACACCCTGCGGCAATCCGCTCGGACTCAGAAATGCATAGGAGGTCCCCAATCATTGAGCCTAAACTTCTATTGGACTGCACTCATTGATATAAGAGAAGTATCCCCGCAGCACAGTGATTTCAGAATCGGTTTTTAATGGCCAAAAATCTGTAACTTTTGAACGGAAAGAGATTTTTAGTCATTCTTTATTATTCGACAGACAACACATGAAGCATGATTCAATCGGTTTTGTTGTTATTGAGAAATTTGGGGTCAAGTCCAGATTTTATTTTTTTTAAGCCCATGCAAAAGTTTTTTTTGCTTTTCTTCAAAGAAAGAAGGTCGTACATTAATATATAAACTAAAATAAAACCATAGAAAATAAATTTTTTATTTACCACTGTATGTCCTTATTTTAATAAATGTAGTTCATTCAAAAACTAGTAAAAGAGTGCTAAGTTCGGCCGGGCCGAATCTTATATACACTCCACCATCGATCGCTTTTGTCTATATCAAGTTAATGACCGATATGGACCGTACTTGTCATGACTGTTAGAAGTCATTAAAAAATTCCACCTTCAATATTTCAGGCGAATCGATCAATGCGCCTGCCAAAGGCTTAGAAAGTCAAAATAGGAAATCGAACCACCGTGCGGTGTTCCTAAATGGAATGATCATGGGCAAATTTACAAGAAGTGATGACCTACATCAATGGAAAGAATCCGCGTTATGTTTTAAATGCATAGCTTTACTCGCTCGAAAAATTTTGTCATCGCCATCATTGAATTTGCCCAGAGATCTATTTTTATGAGTGGCCCCTTTTTAACAGAAGGAAAAATCGTTCTCCAATACCTCTTTCCAATATAATCAATTCTTAAAACAGGATCTTGGGCTGAGAAACAAATACTCCGTATAAGTGAACTTAACGAAAAAAAAAATAATCCAATGTCAATAGCTCGAGTTAACACCATAGTGCGTTTACAAAATCAATACCAAATGTGACCCCTTATTGATGTGATAATTAAAACTAATCATTTTTGCCCCTTTTTTACGTAACTATCGTCGGCCTTGCCATAATTAAAATTTTATTATCACAACGTGAATGATGGGATATGATAATTGTTATTGATCTGAATATAAAATGTAATTTCGTTTTTTTTTTCAGAACTAATCGGCTCTTGCTGAATTTTGAGAAACTAGCAACAAAATCCAAAAGTCGAGGAACCACTAAAACGCTTTGATCCCTATAATTATAAATCATCACCCATTCATGTATTTTTCAAAACTTAATTTGTCATATTTCAATAAAAATCCTCATCACTAGTTAATAGCGGTTTAAAAATTTGTATGACAATGGAAGGCGGCGTTTGTCACAGTCCATTGACCGGACATTGAGTTGAGTGAAAGACGTAAGGTCGACTAGTGTTCTTTGTGGCGGTGGATATTTTTCGTCGAGTGTGAGTTTCGGCTGAATAAGTAGATGAATTTCTGAATTAAAGATGAAAATTATAGTTTTTTGATAATTTGCTATATAACGACTACATACTTCAGTTTCTCACACAGTTTACCTTATTTGAATAATCCAGCTCGACCAGTATTTATTTCATTCATCTTTAAGACTTGAAATTGTAATCAATATTAATTTGACAGCAACCATTATGTGGGAGAGACGTACAGCCGGGGATCGACTTTAGAACTAATAATACAGCCGATTAGGTAGCAGCCTTGATATTAATTCTCCGAATAATTGGCAAAAGTATTCACATAATTTTTCTGTCCCCCGTGTGGTTAAACGGTTGGAAGCGTGGGTGTTGGTCCGCCAGACGTCCCTTCCAGCCATGTTTGCAAAACATTTCTTTGTCTTCTTTTTTTAGTAATGCCATAAGCGTTCAGTGGCAAAGAAAATAATAAAATCTCTAACTAAATGAATAAACATTTAAGTTTGATAGTTTCAAAGATTATGATAGCTTAACTGCTGATGCTGCTTCCATCATTGCAGATGTTTGGTAGCTGACATCCAACAATAGGCGATACAGTGGTCTATTCGCAAAGAAATACTATTTATAATTAATAATAAGTCTCAGGTTCATTTGATTAATAACTTTTATGTAGTTATGATATAATAAATTTTAATGGGGCTTCATATTATCTTAAAATCAATACAGACATTTTTAAAGTTATTATGGTTAAAGTATCAATCCGTTAAAAAAATGCATAGTTTTAAATTAAAAACAAGTAAAAGCGTGCTAAGTTCGGCCGGGCCGAATCTTGGGAACCCACCATCATGGATTCTGTCAAAATTTTATACAAACAATATTTAGTTGAAAGGCATAAATTTGTTCTACATTCCAATCTCTTGTCAAAGCAGCAAAAATTAAAACTTCTAGGAACCGTAAAAGGATGATTAAGAGACCGGTTTACATGGAAGATATATCATGCTATAGACTGACTTGGACCTTACTTGGCACAGTTTTTGGAAGTCATAACAGGACACAATGGGCAAAATTTCAGCTAAATCGGACAAAAATTGCGGCTTCCAGGGGCTAAAAATTTCAAATTCGCAGTTCGGTTTACATTGGAGCTATACCAGGTTATAGACCAATTTGGAATTTACTTAGTACAGTTGTAGACAGTCATAGTGTTTACTACAGGGAAATCTCTTCTTCCTCGATGTCCTTACAGCTTCTGCAAAAGTTGTTGCTGGCAACTTTTAGTCTGTCAGCATGTTTTCCGATTAAACCTGTCCTGTGACCTGTCATGACGGACACAATGATTGAGACGTCTGTTCAAGCCAATGACAGTAAAGCAGTAGACCTCTTCAAGTCTAAATGAGGCCACATAGTTTTGGAATGCTCACAGCCCCCTGTGACCATCTATCATTAACTGCCCTTTAGGCCTGGTCATGAAAACTTAGCTTACATGTCGCTACAGGCATACCCACAGACTCCAGTTTCCCTGGAATGTTTAGGATAGTTCCTAGTCTCGCAAGCTCGTCCACTTTAGAATTCCCTGGGATATCTATGTGGCCCGGCCGTTGAATTTTGAACTGTTCAGCTATCTCGTTAAGAAATCTGAGGCAGTAGAGGGCGGTTTTTGTATTCAGAAATACGTTCTCTAGGGATTTAATGGCTGTCTGAGAAGATATTTATGCCAATCGTCGTTATGACATTATATCTTTCACCACTTCCTTAATTACAAGTATCTCCCCTTGATGCACACTGCAATGGTCGGGTGACCTTTTCGATATGACCACTTCTAGATCTTTGGAATACATCCCAAAGTATACTTGATTGTCTAGTTTGGAACTATCCATATAAAAGTGTATATAACTTCTGTTACCAGGGATATCGTAGTTCCTATCATGAATAGTGGTACAGTTCATTTTATCAAAGAGCGGCGCAGGTAGAGTGAAATCCACACTTAAATCCATATTAAATTCTGTGCATCAGATGTGTCGTCCTCAGTGCGGCTGTAATACACAAACAAGCCATCCTTTGGATTCGGTTGAGTATTAAATAGTAGGTGGACTGTTGGAGAGCCGTCCAACAGACCACAACACCATATAGCATTATAGGTCTGACAAATGCAGTATATACCCAATTCATGACACGCGGTCTAAACCCCCAACTTTTGTCGATGGCTCTCTTGCAGGTGTATAGGTCAAGAATTGCCTTTCTTGCCCTTTCGAAAATGTTGGATTTGAAGTTCAATTTCCTGTTCAACAAAACACCCACGTATTTTGCTCTTTCTGTAAACATTCTGGTAGGACAGCTGCCATAGAAGACATCTTGATTCCTTGTGTATTATGGACCGATATTTCTAGGTGATACAAACAAAGTGACTAGATTAGTATACCCCCATCTTATGGTGGTAGATATAATACATATGTGAAAAAATTGTTGGACAAAATGGATATAAAACTTTGTGCACGTTTCATTTCCATTTATGCTTTTATTCGACAAAGCCTACCGTTCTCGTTTTAATATGGATTTTAGCCAAAACTAGTGAGTACAGTCTTGATTGCATTTTTGAATCCGGACAGGGTTATTAATTGTTAGGTTAGGTTAGTGCAAAGTACAGATCACATAAAAAGGCGAGGAATAATACGAGTTTCAATAAATCTCAAATGGTTCAATTCGTCAATAACTTAAACAAGTAAAAGCGTGCTAAGCTCGACCGTGCATAATCTTGTGCACTCTCCGCCATGGATCGCATTTGTCGAGTTCTTTGTCCGGTCTTTTACGCAAACTAAGGATAATGGATTAGAATTGCACCCATACAAATGATGAGCTGCGAGTATAGAGGGGACATCTTTACGCTGCGCTTTGTGTCAGCAGAATGTATCAATGCAGGTGACTCAGTACCGCCTAACAAACAGGGAGCTGACGACGAGACCATCGCCGACTGTCCCAATAATCGGAAGACTAGAACAAGCGAAGTTCCTAATATTAAAATTTCTGGCAGTGCTGGGACGAGAGACTCAACACAGTCTAACGAGCAGGGAACCAACGATGGAACCATCACCGACTTTCTGAAGATTCATATGCAGGATATGCAAATATCCTAATATTGAAACATCAGGAGCAGCAGAAGAGCAGTGACATGAATCTTAATGCTGTGTAACGAAGAGGGAATCGACGATGAGCCCATTTACCGGAGGACCAATGATTGAGGTCATCCAGATAAACCGCCACCGGAGCGAGACCGCTACACATGGATGGGAAAAGTCAGCAAGGGCAAGATTCATATTGGCTTAATTCGAGAGCTATGGACAAACCATAAGGTTTTAGATGTGACAGTCTGTTCGGAAATCTAATCGATGAGGTTCAGGATTGGAGGGTGTCAATGAAGCACTCAATCTATGACGATCGCTACATTTGGTTCAAAATAGCACGGTCAGCTTCCGTAATAAGTTGTAAACTAATGGGACAAAATTCAGAAGACTAATCAGAATTGGAGGCCACCGTAGCGTAGATGTTATCATGTCCGTCAATGACGCTGAACGTCCGGGTTCCAATCCTGGCGAGACCATCAACAAATTTTTCAGTGGTCGTTACTGCAAATGGAAATTTTGCCCATGAACATTCCACTAAGGAACAGGGGCAAACTTCTCACATATCAATGACTGCAGTCCGATTCAAGTTTGAGCTCAATGATAAGGGGCCTCCTTTTTATAGCGCGACACCCCTTTGGAGAGAAGTTTTACGTGGCATAAGGAGGAATTTTAGCCCGTCTGCTGCGCAGATGATTTTATAATACTTCTGAGAGGTAATGATCCGAATCAGCTATGCAGAAGGGCCGAAAGGGTTTCTCGGAGGGCATACGACTGGGCTAGACCCAGGGATCTCAATGTTAACCCAGAGAAGACTGAAATCAACCTGTTCACGAGAAAGACGAAAGTGGGACAATATGACGCACCATGTTTCCTCAATAAAACTATTTCGATACCTGACAAGGGCAAATACTTCGGTGTGATCTTGCACAGGAAACTGAATTGGAAGTGTCACATTCAGGAGCGTACCGAGAAGACTCATCGATATTTGACACTATGTAGACGGCCCGTAAGCTCGAAATTGGGCTTGAAGCCGAGGATAGGCAACTAGCTCTACAAGGGCGCGATTAGACTAATACTTACTTAAGTCTCAATAGTTTGGTGGATGGCAATGGAGAAAACGTGCAACGTTGCGACGTTGTCTTGGCATAGGCCGAGCGATGAGGACTTCGCCCACTAGGGCACTGGAGTCTATTCTAGATATCCGACCCATTGACACAGATTAAGTGTGAGGCAGCCAATGCGGCTATGAGACTTAAGGCGATGGGAGAATTGATAGAGGATAGGGGCAAGTCATACCATCGTGGTATAATCGAGGCGAAGATAGGAAACCCTGTTAGATTAGAAAAGGTTTCCGATCGAATACCTAAGATGAAAATTGAGGTCAAGTGTGAGACACTACTGCCGGAGGCACAGTTGTGGATTGACGGAATTCTGATATTGCCATCTGGGAGAACATGCTATACAGATGGATCAAAGCTAGAGAACAGAATGGACCTGGGGTCTACATTGAGAACCCAGGGACTGAGTTTTGTTTTCGACTACTTGACCATAGAACGATCCTGCAGGCAGAGACCGGGCGATCACTTAATGCGTGAGGTGTGGTGTTAACGCGAGGACGTCGAGTGTGAACATCTTTACGGACAGTTAACTGGTGAAAAGGACAATAACAACTAGGACGGTAAAATTACGAACAGTCTTGGAGTGTAAGATGGAGATTAACGCCTTCACTGAGGATGGCACGATCTACATAGTTTGGGTGCCGGATCATAGCGGAATAAGGGGGAATGAAAGAGCGGACGATTTGGGAGTAAAGACCAGAGGACTGCCTTCAATAAACTTGGTTAACCTGAAGCCTTTCGGGTTGACGCAGTCCGAGTTAAGGGCTGTGGAATAGCGAAACGGTCGGTAGGACGACCAAAATCCTATGGGGAGATCCAGATCGTGAAAATACGAGGCTATTACTGAAAAGAACTAAGAATGAGGTCAGTATAGCTGTATCATACCGGGACACACAAAGGACTACGAGCTCACCTATGCAAAATCGGTCTAGCAAGTGACATCATGTGTAAGGCATGTGGGGAAGATTTTCAACCTAACCTAACCCTAACCTAGATGGGAGCTATCAGACGGTTGCAGCTGGACAAAGCAGCTGGAACTGCAGTCGCGGACAATCAGCGTTTTCGAGTGGAGAGTCTCAGCAGGAAGCCAGGGGACACCGGCTTAAATACTGGTGCCCATGATAGCCATAATGTTCTCGCTGCAATCGGTCCTATGGACCGGAACGAGCTCACGCACCATTAGGAGCTTGACGAGAATAGCTACCTCCACATGAAAATGAGGCTACTACAACAACAACATTGGTGCATACAGTTGCAACTTCTTTTTTCTATGAGTAAAGTCCATCAATGTTTTGAAAGTTTACCTACAATGAAAGGGAAATATTCCTCCTTTCTGAAAATGTTAGCAGACCTCAAAGCCAATAAATTAAGCTTTTTTGAAACCTGGCGAGAACAACAGAAAGTTTTTCAGTGGCGGTTATCCCCTCCTAGTGCTGGCGATATTTGTGAGGTATTAAGGAAGGAAGGGAGAATATCTATGGTCTAACGGTAGAAACATATGTTCTTTACTAGGGAACGTCCAATAATAGATTTGAGGCTTAGTTAGTAGCAAAAGATTTCAACGTCGTGATATTCACAAGGCCATTTGATTGTTCCGCGATCAGACAACGAGACACCAAATTGATCACCTTGTGACAGATATAAGGCTTGCATCAAGTATATTGGACATACGATCAATCCGACGAGCGGTCATCGAATCATTACCTTGTTACAACAGAGGTACGCAACCACCGAAACGTATCTAGAAACATACGATCTGACACTCGAGTAACCCAATTGTTTAAAGAAAAGGCAACGTATCGTCGATTTTCTGCGCTTCTTCTTCAATCTCTGACACCCAGTTTTGAGATATCGATCTCCACTTGGTCACTTCATCGAAGTTTTGGTCTTCCTCTTCTTGCTGTAGCTTCTTCATCCAATCTGACAACACGACTTAGTCAACGCAAACGTTGTATTTTGATACGGTAAGCTATGCCATCGTCGTCACACAGCTCGTGGTTCATACCACAACTATACTCTCCATTTACGCAGGCTGGTCCATATATTTTACGAAAGATATTTCTCTCAAACACTCCAAGTATTATCTTATCTACTTTCGCAAGTACCCATGCTTCGTACCAAATACCACAAAGAGTAGTTTGATTTTCGTCTGTCGAGAGGTGCTTTGATCCTCTACTGTTTGCTTAATCCTGAGTAGCTACTGTTAGCCACTTTTATTCTTCGTTTTATTTCAAAACTGGAGACATTTGTTTCGGCAGTGCTGAGGTAGATAATATTGCTGCCTATCTCAAAGTTGTAATTCTTAACTTTCTCTATTTTTATACCCTCCACCATTGGATGGGGGTATACTAATTTCGTCATTCTGTTTGTAACTACTCGAAATATTCGTCTGAGACCCCATAAAGTATATATATTCTTGATCGTCGCGATTGGAATGAAATTTTGCACAACGTGTTTTGTTATGATATCCAACAACTGTGTCAAGTATGGTTCAAATCGATCCATAACCTGATATAGCTGTCATATAAACCGATATTGGGTCTTGACTTCTTGAGCTTCTAGAGGGCGCAATTCTTATCCGGTTTGAATGAATTTTTGCAGGAAGTATTTTGTTATGATATCCAACAACTGCGCCAAGTATCGTTGAAATCTTATATCCTTTTTTGCCTAAGAAGAGATACCGGGAAAAGAACTCGACAAATGCGATCCATAGTGGAGGGTATATAAGATTCGGCCCGGCCGAACTAAGCACTTTTACTTGTTATACTTTTACTTGTTATACCATACACCGCCACTGTGGTACAGGGTATTATAACTTAATGCATTTGTTTGCAATGCTTAGAACGAGAAGAGCTAGACCCATTGATAACTATACCGATTAGCTTAGACTTACTCCCTGATTCGATATAGCTATGCCCGTCTCTGTCTGTCTGTCAGTTTGTCCATGTATTCCTGTAATAAAGGAACAGGTTGTATTTGTTGTCCGTCTGTCGTAAAATTTAGAACACGTCACTTTTTTGGACCAAGTACGAACGCTACCGATTTAAAAAAAATCAGTTCTGATTTCAATATGCATGAAGTGCTTTTTTTGACGACCCAATACATGTGTTAAATTTCATCAAAACCGGATCAGATTGAGATATAGTTTCCATATAATGAACAAGTAAGAGCGTACTAAGTTCGGCCTGGTCAAATTTTATCCTAAGTCATATCCACCATGGATAGCATTTGTCGAGTTCTTTGCGCGGTATCTCTTTTTAGGCAAACAATAATGAATAACGACTGTTATGCTATTAGAGCTATATTAAGTTATAGTCCGACTCGGACCTCGTAATATTTCAGTCCATTCGGATAAGAATTGCGCCTTGTAGGGGCTCAAGAAGCAAAATCAGTAAATCGGTATATATGAAAGCTGTATGAAGTTATAGATCGATTCCGACCATACTGCACACGTATGTAGAGGGCCATGGGAGAAGCCGTTGTACAAAATTTGTGCTTAATCGGATGAGAATTGCTCTCTCTAGAGCCTCAAGATGTCAAGGACCCAGATCGGTTTATATGGCAGCTATATCAGATTATGTACCAATTTGCGCCATACTCATAACAGTTTTTGGAAGTCATATCAAAACACCTCACGTAAAATTTTAGCCAAATCGGAATGAAATTGCCCGCCCTAGCGCCTCGAGAAGTCAAGGTCCCATAAAGGTTTATATGGCACCTAAACCAGGTTATAGACCGATTTGGACCATCCTTAGTAAAAAGGTTGGAAGTGATACCAAAACACCACGTGCAAAATTCTTACCAAATCCGATAAGAATTGCGCCATCTAAAAGCTCAAAAGGTTAAGACCCAAGATCGAATTATATGGCATCTATATCAAAATATGGACCGATTTGGCCCATTTACAATCCCAACCGACCTACACTAATAAAAAGTATTTGTGAGCGTTTCAAGCGCCTAGCCTTATTCCGTTGAAAGTTTGCGTTCTTTCGACAGACAGACGGACGGACATGGCTAGATCAAATTAAAATGTCATAACGATCAAGAATATAATTGCTTTATGGGGTATTAGACGCATATTTCGAGGAGTTACAAACAGAATGACGAAATTAGTATACCCCCATACTATGGTGGAGGGTATAAAAAACAGTTTTTGTTTCTCTATTTGTTTCTCAGCTGGACAATATCCGATTGTGAGAAAAATCCAAATATTAACCAACAACAAGTAAAAGCGTGTTAAGTTGGTCCGGTCGAAATCTTGGGAACCCACCACCTGCTAAAATATGGGAGCTATAGCTGATTATAGACCGATTTGGACCATACTTGGCACAGTTGTTGAGAGTCATAACATAAAATTTCAGCCAAATCGGATAAAAATCGTGGCTTGTAAGGGCTCAAGAAGTCAAATCGGGCGATCGGTTTATATGGGTGCTATAACATGTTCTTGATCGACTAGGACCGTTATTGGGAGTTATAACAGAACACTATGTGTTAAGTTAAATCAGAATATCCGATTATATGGGAGCTATATCAGGTTATAGACCGATTTGGACCCTACTTGGCACAGTTGTTAGATGTTATAACACTAACATTTGGCTGAAATTTTGCACATAGTGTTCTGTTATGACTCTTTAGAACTGTACAACCAAGTACCGTCCAAATCGGTCTAAAACCAGATAGTGCTCCGATATTTTAGCTGAATCCACGGTGGTGGGTTCCCAAGATTCGGCCCGGCCGAACTTAGCACTTTTTACTTGTTTCAAAATTTCTTCATCCCAATCGGCATGAGCTTTTTTGAGGCATGGTCAGATTGTGCGAAATCCAACGAGAACAAACCTTTTTTAAGGCGAGGTGAACATGCAATATCGAATGTATGCTGCTGGGAAAAATACCCAAGGTTTATCACATGACGATGTTGCAAGTTCACTCACGCCGTCAATGTTCTCTGGTATAACTGCCGATTTTTGACAACCTTCACAGTATTCACTATTGAATTCATGAAACCTGTATTTCACAGTGCTACAGGATGGTGTTTTATCGCCATACAAGGATTGAAGCTCATCAATGCGCTCTTGTAGTAATAATCCACATCGAATGATGTCAAAAATGTTCACTAGTTACTTAATTTTTTTTGACAAGTACATTTTTTCAATTCACTGTCAACGGCATAAATGATAGTCGTACTTCAAAACGTTCTAAGTACGATTATGAAAGAAAATGTCAAACTTTTCAATGTAAACGTCAGATTGCACCCGGCAACACTCAGTGTTGCCTAAGCCAAAAGAGATTATCATGAACAAGCATTGTTGAGAATGTTGCCAACATACGGGATTGGTTTTGTGTGAACCGGTGTTGTTGATTTTATGCACCGACCGCTACAAAATGTGGATGTATACCAATCATAAGTTAAAATACGTAGATGGGCGGCTGTGGCGTAATATGTTTCGTTTCTAAATGAGATGGATAGTACACAGTTTCGATTCTAGGGAGCACACAAAAACTTTTGCAATCTAAAACCAGTAAGGAAATGCAAAAGTCGGGTGATGCCGACTGTATAATACCGTACACCTATCCTATAAGTACAAAGTGGAAGCTATATCTAATTCTGAACCAATTTTGATGGACTTAGGCGGATGTTTTCAGTAGGTTGGCAATATAAGTCCAAATCGGAAGAGCATATATATATGAGGTATATCCACATCTGAAAGTATTTTTCCAATTTCAATAAGCTTTGTCTCTGGGCCTAAAAACATGCCTGTACCAAAGTTTAAGACGACTGGACGAAAATTGCGACCTGTACTTTGTACATAAATTAACATGGACAGACAGTCAGACATAGTTACGGTATACTATATCAATGGGTATATCCCTCTTCCTTTTGGGTGTTGCAAACAAATGCACTTAGTTATAATATCCTGTACCACAGTGGTGCTGCAGAGTACAAAAAGACCAACTTTGCATAATCCGTGATCAGAATAAGAAAAGATGTGAACAAATTCGTTCACAAAAAAATGTTGTTTGTATATGAACATTTGTGGTTGATCTAGGTTAACCGAGCTTGCTTCTCTACGCCTTCTTTCGATCCATTAACTAATATTAATTTGAAACCTATATTGCCATGGTCGGTAACTATATTACGGGGTTTTTTGGCTATATTTTTTTTAGCTTGGCCAACTTTGCCATGGTCGGTAAATATGTCCGGTATGGGGGTTGTTTTGTGTGTGTGGCCCCACCACCATTCTTGTCCCTGATAAAAGGTATAAGGTTAAGGTTTTACTCACAAATAACTTGTATTTGAGCCCGATATTGTCATGCTGCCCAAAACACTTGGCCCAAAAATTTTATACCAAATTCGTTTTCTACTCTCAAATACGTTTCATTTGATTTTCATATTGTCCTTATTGTTCTATCTATCCAAATTATCTTATATATAAAAATCAATTTGGCGGACCCTCCCCCTTACCCTAATTTTCAGAAACGCCAGATCTCGGGGATGGGTGGTGCGATTTAAGCGAACTTTTGTGTGCTCTCATATAATACCCTAAAAATAAAAACTTGGTATCCAAATTGCGGGTGGGGTACCTAGGGGGGCTGCCCCACCCTAAAACCTATCAAACATATATTTAGGCCAATCACGGCAATATGGGACTCAAATTAAAGGTATTTAGGATAAGAAAACGTATCTGATATCCAAATGTCGGGCCAAGTGCTAGGGGGACCACCCCAAGCCCCAAAACACCCTTAAATCGGACATATTTACCGACCATGGCAATATGGGACTCAAATGAAAGGGATTTGCGAGTAGAATACGAATCTGATATCAAAATGTGGGACCACGTTTCTGGGGGTCCACCCCTTCCTCAAAACACCACCCAACTGGACTTAAATACTGACCATGGGAATAAGGGTCTTAAATAAAAGGTATTTGAATGAGGAATACGAATCTGATATCCAAATATGGGACCAAGTGTTTGGGGCCACCTCTCACGACTTTGATATCAATATTCGGGAAAAGTGTCTATGGGGCCACGCTACCCCCACAACACCACCCAAATAGTAAATATTTCCTGACTATTGCAATATGAGGCTCAAATAAGAGGGTTTTTAAAGTGTAACACAAATCCGATATATATTTTCAAGGGCATCACCGCTTTCCCAAAACACCCCCAAAGGGAAAAATTTTTTCGACGATGCCAATATGTGGCTCAAATGAAAGGTATTTGAGATTAGAAAACGAATTTGATAACCAATTTTGGGGCCATGTGTTTGGGGGACGCCTCATCCTGTAAACTCCTCTTAAGCCAATGGCAATATGGGGTTTAAATAAATGGTATTTGAGAGAAGAGCACGATGCTGATATTTTTTCATGCCCAAGTATCTGGGGGACCACCTCTCCCCCGTAAACACCACTAAATCTGAAATCATGAGTAGGCGGGCTAAAATGAAGTACATTAAGAATGGAGTACACCTTACATCCATACTTAAATTAGTAGACCAATAAAGATCATATGGGATTCAGATAAAGGCACTTATATTAGTAAACTCTTAGTCAAGTAAGCAGCTAGTTATATATATAGACCAACTAGCTGACCCGGGCCCGCTCCGCTGAATTTAAGTTTGGATGTAAGGTGTACTCCATTCTTAAAATACTTTATTTCAGACCGATATTCTCATGATATCTGATTTAGTGGTGTTTTCGGGGGTGAGGTGGTCCCCCAGGCACTTGGCCGTGAAACAATATCAACATCGTGTCCTTCTTTCAAAAACTACAATATTTATTTAAACCCCATATTGCCATTGGTTTAGGGGAGTTTACACGATGAGGCGTCCCCCAAACACACGGCCCAAATAGGTTATCAAATTCGTTTTCTAGTCTTAAATACCACATATTGGCATGGTCGAAAATTTTTTACCCTTTGCGGTGTGTTGGGGAAGGGGTGATTCCCTAAATACATGGTCCTACATTTGGATATCAAATTCGTATTCTACTCCCAAATACCTTTATTTGAGCCCCATTTTGCGATGGTCACTAAAAAATTGCCGTTTGTGGGGTATTTTGGGAAAGGGGTTTACCGCCAGAAAATTTGTCCCGAAAGTGGGTATCAATTCTTGCTCTACCCCCAATACCTTTCATTTAAGCTCCACATTGACATGGTCCGTATATATGGCCGATTTAGGGGTGTTTTGGGGATTATGGTGGTCGCCCAAACACTTAGCGCGGAAAATATATCAGTAACGTGCTCTATTCTCATATATCTATATATTATTTATTTGAACCCCATATTGCCATTGCCCTTAAAATTGGATATTAAATTCGTTTTCAAATCTCATTTAAACTCCTTATTGCAAAAGTCAGCAAATATGTCCGGTTTGGGGTACTGGCCCTTAAATCTATAAATATTTAGTTCCTAAATATTTATTTGAGCCTCATATTGCAAAAGTCAACAAATACTTACTATTTGGGTGGTGTTGTGGGGGTGGGCTGGCCCCATAGACACTTTTCCCGAATATTATATCAGATTCGTTCTTTACTCCCAAAGACCTTTCATTTGAGCTCCATATGGCTATGGTCGTAAATTTGTCCCCTTTGGGGCATGTTTTTGGGGAGAGGCGGCCCCCCAAACACTTGGTCTCATATTTGGATATCAGATTCTAATTCTACACTCAAATACCTTTTATTCCCATGGTCAGTAAATGAGTCCTGTTTGGGGGGGTGTTTTGGGGAAGGGGTCCACCCCCAGACACGTGGTCGCACATTTGGATATCAGATTCGAATTCTACTCGCAATTACCTATCATTTATGTCCCATATTGCCATGATCGGTAAATATGTCCGATTTAAGGGTGTTTTGGGGGTTGGGTGGTGTTGTGGGGGTGGGGTGGCCCCATAGACACTTTTCCCGAATATTGATATCAAATTTGTTCTTTACTCCCAAAGATCTTTCATTTGAGCCCCATGTGGCTATGGTCGTAAATGTGCCCCTTTGGGGGAGGTTTTCGGGCAGAGGCGGCCCCCCAAACACCCGGTCTCATATTTGGATATCAGATTCGAATTCTACACTCAAATACCTTTTATTTAAGCCCCATATTCCCATGGTCAGTAAATAAGTCCTGTTTGGGGGGGGTTTTGGGGAAGGGGTGGACCCCTAAAAACGTGGTCCCACATTTGGATATCAGATTCGTATTCTGCTTGGTTGGGGTGGTACAAACAAACAAACTTACAAACAAACACAAATTGATTTTTATATATAAGATAAGCAATAGACAATAAGCTTCAGTCATTCTTGTGTGATGTAAGAAATAAGTTCACTTGTTTTAAAATGTAATTTCTGTTTCAAACGTTAAATTTTAATCAAATTCATTTTGACTGAAATTTTGCCCGTAGTGTTTTGGTATCACTTTCAACAACTGTGCTGAGTATGATTCAAATCGGTTCATAATCTGGTATAGCTGTCATATAAACCGATCTTGGATCTTGACTTCTTGAGCCTCTAGAGCGCGCAATTCTCATCCGATTTGGCTGAAATTTGGCATGAGGTGTTTTGTTATGTCTTCCAATAACTGTGCTAAGTATGGCGTAAATCGCTGCATAACCTGATATAGCTGCCATATAACCGGTCTAGGATCTTGACTTTTTGAACCTCTAGTGGGCGCAATTATCATCCGATTTGGCAGAAATTTTGTACAACGACTTCTCTCATGACCTTTATTATACGTGGCTAATTTGATCTGAATCGATCAGTAGCTTGATACAGCTCCCATATAAACCTATCTCCCGATTTTGCTTCTTGAGCCCCTTTAAGGCGCAATTCTTATCCAAATGAACTGAAATATAACACAATGACTTCTACCATGTTCAGCATTCATTTATGGTCAGAATCTGACTATAACTTTATATAGCTCCAATTGCAAAACAGTTCTTATTCAATATTCTTTGTTTGCCTAAAAAGAGATACCGCGCATAGAACTCGACACATGCGATCAATGGTGGAGGGTATATAATATTCGGCCCGGCCGAACTTAGCACGCTCTTACTTGTTTTTTATTAAATTGTGGACAAATTATGTTTTGTCGAAACTGAATCGAGTAATGATTGAGACATGTAGGAGTCTGGATATCAGTGGACGGACATGTACATGCCAAAACTATCAAATTTGTATATGAATGTTTACTTTAAAGTGTCATAGATGGATACACGTATTTCGAGGTGTACCAATCCCATGATGATGGATATAATGAACCTGACGCAAACGCAGTACTGGAAGACAAAAATCCAATGGAAAGACCGGTTAGACAACGAAATCACAAGACTAGGTTTCACAAAATGGAAAAGGAGCGATGAAGATCGAGGCGTTTGGAAATCTTTACTTAGTTCGGTTCAAACACTGTGTGGCGGGCAAAGGTATGCATCTTTAAATTGTTGATTACAAAGGTTATCTAAAGCGTAGACAAATCACATTCAATATTTCACAAAATGTATATAGATGTTTTATACTGCCTTCATAATATGATACAATAAGTCCATTCAAACCACTGTCGCCCCTCAGAAAGAATTCCACAGACAATTATTTTATCAGCAATAATGGCTTTCGGCAGAAGTCGTGATTGTGTTGGTTTCATATTCGCTGTTTCTTCAGCTCAGATATTTAGTAGGTATTAACCACGTTCATAATGTTTTTTATCTTTTTGTTTGTTTTTTTTTGTTTTTGTTCTTAGTTTTTAATATTTTTAATTCAGTTTTATTTTTTGTTTGAGCGCATATGCCATGGACGTCAAGTGCGTTAAACTAAGAATCAGGTTTTAGAAAAAAATTATCACATATTTAACAATTGGTTGGTGTTAACATCGGATTTTGTTGCTTTTCAAGATCAAAGACAATATTATCAGCATGACAACATAATATTGTAGATGGCGGTTTGATAGGCCTCAATAGTTTTTCATTTGCTGTAGAATTGTTTGAAAAAAAAACTGTAAACCTTTAAAACACAAATATTTATGAACATAACAAATGACAAATATCTCAATTAAAGATTTGAAGGAAAGTAAATGGATATTGAAGATATAATGCACATGACGACATACTGACCTCTCAACAATATGCAGGCAAAAAGATAATCATATTTTAGAAAAATTAAACTGACTCATTAAGCCTTTTACAAGAGCTTGATTAATTGCTTTAAGTTATTAGTCTATGCAATTTCATTAACTTAATTTATCACGAAAAGGACTGCAAGGACCCAATTCCTACAAACCCAAAGGCTCCGAATTGTGTTGATCGTTGCTGCACAGAGTACTAAAATTGACAATTTTACGATTCAACAAGTAGGGAAAGGCAAAAGTACAAATTGGAAGCTCTATCTTAATCTGAACCAATGTTGATGGACCTCTGGGGAGGTTCTCAGACGGGTTAGAAAAAACATTGTAGCAAATATGTTCAAAGTGCAATAACTACGGCTCTGCAAGTGCAAATAGGGCGATGTATGTATATGTAGGCTAAATATTCATCTGAACCGATTTTTTTAAAATTTAACAACAATGTCAACAGTAATAAGAGAATTATATATGACTATTTTCGAGAGAATCGCTTAACAAAAGACCAATAATTGCAATATTTTATGTTTTTTCTTGCATTTTGTATTTTTTTTATGACAATTGCAAGAGACAATGTCTTATATAATGCATGGGTTGGTAAATAAACAAATACTATGAGCTAAACAAATTTTATTTAAATAGAACAATAATTGGAATAAAAAAAATTAACAATTTAAACAAAGTTACTGATGCAATAAATAAACAAGTAAAAGCGTGCTAAGTTCGTCCGGGCCGAATCTTATATACCCTCCACCATGGATCGTATTTGTCGTGTTCTTTTCCCGGCATCTCTTCTTAGGGAAAAAAAGGATATTAGAAAAGATTTTCTCTGCTATTAGAGCGATATCAAGATAGGGTCCGGTTTGGACCACAATTAAATTACATGTTGGAGACCTGTGTAAAATGTCAGCCAATTCGAATAAGAATTGCGCCCTTTGAAGGGCTCAAGATGTAAAATAGAGAGATCGATTTTTATGGGAGCTGTATCGAGATATAGACCGATTAAGACCATAATAAACACGTATGTTGATGGTCTTGAGAGGATCCGTCGTACAAAATTTCAGGCAAATCGGATAATAATTGCGACCTCTAGAGGCTCAAGAAGTCATGATCCCAAATCGGTTTATATGGCAGCTATATCAGGTTATGAACCGATTTGAACCTTATTGGACACAGTTGTTAAAAGTAAGAATAAAATACGTCATGCAAAATTTCAACCAAATCGGATAGGAATTGTGCCCTCTAGAAGCTCAGGAAGTCAAGTCCCAAGAACTGTTAATATGACAGCTATATCAGGTTATGAACCGATTTAAACAATACTTGGCACAGTTGTTGAATATAATAACGAAATACTTCGTGCAAAAATTCATTCAAATCAGATAAGAATTGCGCCCTCTAGAGGCTCAAGAAGTCAAGACCCAAGATCGGTTTATATGGCAGCTATATCAGGTTATGAACCGATTTAAACCATACTTAGCACAGTTGTTGGATATCACAAGAAAACACGTCGTGCAAAATTTCATTCCAATCGAATAAGAATTGCGCACTCTAGAGGCTCAAGAAGTCAAGACCCAACATCGGTTTATATGGCAGCTATATCAGGTTATAAACCGATTTGAACCATACTTGCCACAGTTGTTGGATATCATAACAAAACACGTCGTGCTAAATTTCATCCTAATCGGATTAGAATTGCGCACTCTAGAGGCTCAAGAAGTCAAGACCCAAGATCGGTTTATATGGCATATCAAAACATGGACCGATTTGGCCCATTTACAATACCAACCGACCTACACTAATAAGAAGTATTTGTGCAAAATTTCAAGCGGCTAGCTTTACTCCTTCGAAAATTAGCGTGCTTTTGACAGACAGACGGACGGACATGGCTAGATCGACACAAAATGTCGCGACGATCAAGAATATATATACTTTATGGGGTCTCAGATGAATATTTCGAGTAGTTACAAACAAAATGACGAAATTAGTATACCCCCATTTTATGGTGGAGGTGCTAAGTTCGGCCGGGCCGAATCCTATTTACCCTCAACCATGGATCGCATTCGTCAAGTTCCTTGAATGAATTTTGCGAACATATATGATCAATATCAAGTTATTTACCGATATGGAACATACTTGTCATGCCGAACAAGTCATAGAAAAATAGCACCAACGAAATTTCAGGCAGATTGAGTACTCAATTCGCCCTCAAGAGGCTCAAAAAGGCAAATTTGAAGATCGGTTTATATGAAGCTATATCAGGTTATAATCTGATTCAGACCATACTTGGCACAGTTCTTGAAAGTGATACCAAATAGACTTATGCATTTTAGCCAAATTTGATAAGAATTGCGACGTCTAGGACTCAAGAAGTCAAATAGGAGATCATATTATATAACACCTTTTTTTGGATATGTACTGGTTTAGACCATACTCAACAAAACCAACATTTTAACCAAATTGAGTAACAATTGCGCCCTCTAGAAGCTCAAGAAGTCACATCGGAAGAACGGTTTGTACCATACTAAGCACAGTTGTTGGAAGTCATTAACATTTACATTTTCACATGTCGTTTACATGTGAAAATTTCAACCAGATTGAATAACAATTGCGCCCTCAAGAAGGCTAAGAAGTCAGATCGGGAGATTGGTTTATATGATAGCTATATCAGGATATGCAATGAAATAGACCACCTTTAACACAATTGTTGGAAGTCATACCAGAACGACATGTGCAAAATTTCAGCACATAGGATAAGAATTGCGCCCCCTTGAAGCTCAAGAAGTCTAAGCGGGAAGTCGGTTGATATGGCAGCTTTAACAGATTATGGACAGAGTAAGACCATACCAAGTTGGAAGTCATAACAAAACACCTCATGCAAAATTTCAGCCAAGTCGGATTAGAATTGCGCCCTCTACAAGCTCAAGAAGTCAAGACCCAAGTTCGGTTTATATGGCAGCTATATCAAAACATCAACCGATTTGGCCCATTTGCAATCCCAACCGACCTACAATAATAAGAAATAATTGTGCAAAATTTCAAGTGCCTAGATATACTCTTTCGAAAGTTAGCGTTCTTTTGACAGACAGACGGACGGACATGGCTAGATCGATTTAAAATGTCATGACGATCGGACTATATATATACCTTATGGGGTCTTGCACATTTCGAGATGATACAAACGGAATGACGAAATTAGTATACTTCCATCCTATGGTGGAGGTTATAACAAAAAAAAAAAAAAAAGCAATTATCTAAATTAAAGAATTGAACGAAGATTTCAACTGTCTTTCATTATTAGCCTAACAAGTTTTATTTTAAATAGAACAATAATTGATATAGAAATATCTAACAATTTAAACAAAGTTACGAATACAATAAATAAAAACGTGAAAAACAAGTAAAAGCATGCCAAGTTCGGCAGAGCCGAATCTTGAGAACCCACCACTATGGATTTAGCTAAAAATGTATACAAAATAAATTTAGTTGAAGGGCATTATTTTATTCTACATACCAAAATTTTTTTCAAACCAGCAAAAATTAAAGCTTCTAAGAACCGAACAAGGACAATCGAGAGACCAGTTTATATGGGAGCTATATCAGGTAATAGGCCGATTTGGACCCTACTTGGCACAGTTTCTGGAAGTCATAACAAAACACAATGCGTTAAATTTTAGCTAAACCGGAAAAAATTGTGGTTTCCAGGGGCTAAAGATGTCTAATCGGGAAATCGATTTGTATGGGAGCTATATCAGGTTATTAACGAATTTGAAGCGTACTAGGCACAGTTGTTGAAAGTCATAACAGAACACTACATGCAAAATTTCAGCCTTATCGCACAAAAATTGCGGCTTGTAAGGGCGTCAAATCGGGCGATCGAGAAGTCAAATCTGGAGATCGGTTTATATGGGGCTATATCAGGTTATAGACCGATTTGGACCGCTCATTGGCACAGTTGTTGAATGTCATAATAGATCACCACGTGCAAAGTTTCAACCAAATCGGATAAAAATTGCGCCTCCCAGGGAGTTCGGTTAAAATAGGAGCTATATTAGGTTATAGACCGATTCAGACCGTCCGTGTTGGAAGTAATATCAGAACATAAGAGAACAAATTTTCATGAAAATCGGACAAAAATTGCGTCTCTCAGGTGGTCAGGAAGTCAAATCGGGAGATCGGTTTATATGGGAGCTATATCAGGTTAAAAGCTGATTTAAACCGTACCTGGCACATTTATTAGAAGTTATAACAGAACACTATCTGAAAAATTGCAGCCGAATCGGACAAAAATTGCGGCTTCCAGGGGCCCAAGAAATCAAATCGGGAGATCAAATTGATCTATATCAGTTTTTAGACCGATTTGGGCCGAACTTGGCACAGTTGTTAAAAGTCTTAACAAAACACTACGTGTCAAAATTGTAGCCACAAATTTGGGCTTCCAGAGGCTCAAGAATTCAAATCGGGAGATCGGTTTATATGAAAGCTATATCAGGATTTAGACCGAGTTGGACCGTACTCGCCACTATTGCTGGAAGTCAACGGAATACCACATGCAAATTTATAGCCAAATCGGACAAAAATTGCGGCTTGTAATTGCTCAAGAAGTCAAATCAAGAAATCGGATTATATGGCAGCTATATCAGGTTATAGACCGATTTGGACCGTACTAAGCACGCTTGTTGAAAGTCATAACAGAACACTATGTGGTGCCACATTTACTTTATGGGGTCTTAGACGAATATTTCTAGGTGTTACAAACGGAATGACTAGATTAGTATACCCCAATCCTATGGTGGTGACTATAAAAAAATGAACCCATAGTTCAGTTAAAATTAACTAATGTTCAATAAAATTTAACTTCATATAGCGCTAAAGACATATTTAATTAATTTAAGTTTATGTTGTTGTTAAAAAAGCGAAATCATATGAAATTCCGTATATTTTAACGATAACTTGGCCAGATTAATTTTTTCTTCATTCTCTACATATGGTTAACAATCGTGTATGAAAATATTAACTCATATAAAATTAATTGCTGAAATAAAATGTTTGAAATTTCTACTATGGGTAAATATAAAATGTACCAATATTTTTCAAAATCTGGTTTTCTATTTTGGCCAGCTTTAACTAAATCCGAAGAAATAACTCGTTATTTCGAGCATATGAAAGTAATTGTTTGAATAATTTTTTTTTTTAATCTTCACTGCAGATAAATCTTAACGAACATATTGCAAAACCTGTGCTTAAATAAATATAAAGTTGCTTATTTTCATTTATCACTTTATTTGTATATTGGGATTTAACAATACAATACATAATATGTTGATTGCGATTCAATTCTCTTTGGATTTAGACAAATGTTTGCAATTTGCAGATAATGATTAGTAATATTTTCGCTTTTCGCGAAATTATTTTCTTGGTTACTTATTATGGTTAAAGATTTTGAAGCAAACAATTTTGCAGATTTCACTAAGTAGGACATTCCCTTATAACATATGAAACAATCTTAATAAAAGTATTATGTTATCATTAAAATTTTTGTAGTGTTTCAAAAAAAGTAACAAAGAAAAACGAACGTGGTACTAGCCTTAAGTCGTAAGGATAATAACCGTTACCGCCATTTTAAGAAGTTTCATGGATTCGGTTCTTCTCACAACATCAAGACACTTTTCTCAAGATGCAAAATTTTATTACCATAATTAATTCTCAGTTGAATACATACTTACCGACAAAATAGGCTTTCGACTTTTATTACTACTAAATATCCCATTAACATTCCATAAAGGAACAGGGGATAGTTATCTCATCAGATCAATGGTAAGGGGGCTCTTTTTAATGCCGAGTCCAAACGGCATGCCACACTTGGTAGAGAAGAAAGCAATAATAGAGCCATCATTAATAATGGAATAACCACCGCTCAAAATTTTCTTTCGCGCCGGGACTCGAACCCATGCGTTCGGCGCCATAGACGGGCATGCAAACCTCTGCGCCATGGTGGCATTCAAATATACAATGCTTAACATTTTTTTGCTATTGAATTCTCTTTGAATTTAGAGAAATGTAGCAATTTGTATACAAGTCGTAAAGCATTATAACCGTCACCGCCATATTAAGAAGTTCCATAGATTCGCTGCTTCTCACAGTATCAATTTGATTTAGATTTTCCATTATCATTTCCCAACTCTATTTATAAAATTTCTGAAACCACAGATAAATAAAGACAAATAAAATTGCTGCAAATACTACGTATATCAAGTTTTAATGCTTACCGGACCACGTCAATGAACTGAGAAATTGTGATGCACTTGTACTTATAATGGAAAAATGTACGTCCGTTCACTTCCACTATAAGTAGTCCGATTCTCTAAATCCTTACTGACAGATTTAACGATATTGAAATTTTACCAACATTTACCGGTTTGAACTTTCGGTAACCACCGAAAATTATCGGTAAGTTAACAATAAAAAAACAAGTAAAAAGGCGTTAAGTTCGGCCGGGCCGAACTTTGGATACCCACCACCTCGGGTACATATGTAAACCATCTTTCATCAAAATTCAGTGAAAATTTCATACCTTATACTCATATACCTCATACCGATCTGAACTATATACGACACGGATGTCGAACATAAGTCACTGTGTCAAATTTCAGTGAAATCGGATTATAAATGCGCCTTTTATGGGGCCAAGACTTTAAATCGAGATATCGGTCTACATGGCAGCTATATCCAAATCTGGACCGATTTGGGCCAAATTGCAAAAACATGTCGAAAAGCCTAACACAGTGCACTGTCCCAAATTTCGGCGAAATTGGACAATAAATGCCTCTTTTATGGAACCTAAACCTTAAATCGAGAGATCGGTCTAAATGGCAGCTATATGCAAATCTGGACCGATCTGGGCAAAATTGAAGAAGGACGTCGAAGAGCCTAACCAAACTCACTGTCTCAAATTTCAGCGACATCGGACAATAAATGCGTCTTTTATGACCCCAAACCCTAAAACCTAGATATCGGTCTATATGGCAGCTATATCCAAATCTGGACCGATCTGTGCGATATTGCAGAAGTATGTCAATGGGCTTAACTTAACTCACTGTTTCAAATTTCGGCGACATCGGACAATAAATGAGCATTTTATGGGCCCAAAACCATAAATCAAGAAATCGGTCTATATGGCAGCTATATCCAAATCTGAACCGATCTGGGCAAAACTGACGAAGGATGTCGAAGGGCCTAACATAACTCACTGTCCATAATTTCAGCAAAATCGGATAATAAATGTGGCTTTTGTGGGCCTAAGACCCTAAACCGGAGGATCGGTCTATATGGCAGCTATATCCAAATCTGAACCGATCTGGACCAAATTGAAGAAACATGTCAAAGGGCCTAAGACAACTCACTGTCCCAAATTTCAGCGAAATCGGATAATAAATGTGGCTTTTATGGGCCTTAGACCCTAAATCGGAGGATCGGTCTATATGGCAGTTATATCCAAATCTGGACCGATCTGAGCCAAATTGACGAAGGATATCGAGGGGCCTAACACAACTCACTGCCCCAAATTTCAACAAAATCGGATAATAAATGTGGCTTTTATTGGCCTAAGACCCTAAATCGGCGGATCGGTCTATATGGGGGCTATATCAAGATATAGTCCGATATAGCCCATCTTCGAACTTAACCTAGACAAAAAAAGAATCTGTGCAAAATTTCAGCTCAATATCTCTATTTTTAAAGACTGTAGCGTGATTTTAACAGACAGACGGACAGACGGACGGACATGGCTAGATCGTCTTAGATTTTTACGCTGATCAAGAATATATATACTTTATAGGGTCGGAAATGGATATTTCGATGTGTTGCAAACGGAATGACAAAATGAATATACCCCCATCCTTCGGTGGTGGGTATAATAATAGTCGTCCGACAATAATGGAACACTTTAAAAATTCAAAATTCGAAACGTTAAGTTAAGTTAAGTTCGGCCCGGCCGAAACTTATATATTGTTACTGGGCAGAACCACATACGTCATCAGCATTAGAAGGGGATACCACCGTTGAAAATTTGTGTGACGTTCCCGCCAGGATTCGAAGCCAATCGTTCAGCGTCATTGGATATACTCGGCACCATGGCGGTCTCCATCGTTATGGGTATATTTACAACAAGTAAAAGCGTCCTAAGTTCGGCCGGGCGGAATCTTAAATACCCTACACCATGGATCGCATTTGTCAAGTTCTTTCAATTATTTTTTCAAAACCGTTATGGACCGTACTTGTCATGCCGTACAAGTCTTAGAAAATTATCATCTAGAAAGTTTCAGGCAAATTGAATAATAATTGCGCCCTCAAGAGGTTCAGAAAGATAAATTGGGGGATCGGTTTATATGGCAGCTATATCAGGTTATGATCAGGTTAGATCATACTTGGTTGGATGTCATACCAAAACCACACATTTCAGCCAAATTGGATAAGAATTGCGACGTCTAGGACTCAAGAAGACAAATCAGGAGATCGATTTATATGGCAGCTATATAAGGATATGGACTGATTTAGACCATACTTAGCACATTTGTTGGAAATCATACTATCGTTTTGGTATGACTTCCAACAAATGTGCAAAATTTTAGCCAAATCGGATAAGAATTGGGTCCTCTAGAAGCTCAAGTAGACCATCCTTAGCGCAGTTGTTGGAAGTCATGACAAACATTTCATGAAAAATTTCAGCCAAATCGGATAAGAATCGCTCAAGAAGTCAAGACCCAAGATCTTTTTATATGGCAGCTATATCAAAACATGAACCGATTTGCTCCATTCACAATACCAAGTGACCTACAATAATAAGAAGTATTTGTGCAAAATTCAAAGCGCCTAACATTACTCTTTCGAAAGTTAGCGTGATTTCGATAGACAGACATGGCTAGATCGACTTAAAATGTCATGACGGTCAAGAATATATATGCTTTATGGCGTCTAAGACAAATATTTCGAGGTGTTAAAAACGGAATGACGAAATTATTTTATCCCTATCCTATGGTGGAGGGTATAAAAAGTAATTTAAAAGAGATAAGGGCATTTTTGTCGGCCGACAGGTTCGCTGATAGATATAAAACGTGCTACGGAATCAATGAGATTTCCCCTGCGCGAGTTTCTAGGTAGAGGTGACGCCTTCTACGATAGCCTCCCAAGTGAGTGACAAATGTCCTGTGGCCGAATATTTCGCGAAATCGAATATCCCTTACCCTAGGGTTGAGGAACCATGACTTCGTATTGCTGATAGAAGTCCTAGACTGGTCGTGCAACGACAGGTTGCGTCGCGCGGGACTCGGGGAGAAACACTCTTATTCAGGATGTGCGATGCTCCAAGGCACGTTATAAAGGCAATCAGCCCTGGAGCCGTTCTAGTGCATCGAATTTTCTTCCTGAATAATAACAAGTAAAAGCGTGTTAAAATCGGCCTGGCCGAATCTTTGGAACCGACATTCCGTCTGTCGAAATCACGATAGTGGTCGAACATAAAAAGCTATCCACTTGAAAATTTGCACAAATACCTAACATTGATGTAATAGGTCGTTGGGGATTGCAAATGGGCTATATCGGTTCAGATTTAGATATAGAGCCCATATAAACCGATTTCCCGATTTGACTTCTAGAGCCCCTGGAAGCCGCAATTTTTGTCCGAACTGGCTGAAGTTTTGCTATGACTTTCAACAACTGTGGTAAGTGCGGTCCATCTCTGTGTATAGCCTGAATTAGCTCCCATATAAACCGATCTTCCGATTTGACTTCCTGAGCCTCTGGAAGCCGCAATTTTTGTCCGAATTGGCTGAACTCTTGCTATGACTTTCATGACTGTGAATTTTGGTATGTAGTATAAAATTATGTTCTTCAACTAAATTAACTTTGTATAAATTTTTAGCAGAATCCGTGGTGGTGGGTTCCCAAGATTCGGCTCGGCCTAACATAGCAAGCTTTTACTTGTACTTTTTTTCAACCATACGATAGGAGATATATTCATTAAGTCATTCCGTTTGCAACACATCGAAATATCAATTTCCGACCCCACAAAGCATATATATTTCTGATCGTCGTAAAATTCTAAGGCGATTTAACTATGTCCGTGTGTCTGTCCGCCTTTACGTCCATGTCTCCTTCAGTTGTAATCACTCACAGTCTTTAAAAATTTAAATATTGAGTTGAAATTTCGCACAGACTTGTATTTCTTCTATATAGACCGATCTGGCGTTTTAGGGTCTTAAGCCCGTAAAAGCCGCTTTTTTTTGTCCGATTTCGCTGAAATTTGAAACAGAAATTTAAAACAGAAAATATGCCCCATATTGGACCATATTTACATATAGCTGCGATATTGAATGGTATGACGGTTTAGTGCCTTAAGCCCGTAACTGGCGCATTTATTATCTGATTTCGATGAAATTAAAATAGTGAGTTTGTTTAAGCCTCCCGACATGCGACTCAAATATGGTTCAGATGGACCATATTTGGATATAGCTGTCATATTGAGCGATCTGCCGATTTAGGATCTTAAGCCCATAAAAGTTTCATTTGTAACCCGATTTTTTAAGCCTTTCCTCATCACATCTTAATATGGTCCATATCGGAAAGTATTTAGATATAGCCGTCATATGGACCAATCTGTCGATTTGGGGTCTTAAGCACATAAAAGCCGCAATTATAATCCGATATCGCTAAAATTTTAATCACCGAGTTGTTTTAAGCCTCCCGACATTCGACTCAAATATGGTTCAGATCAAACCTTGTTTAGATATAGCTGTCCTATGTACCGTTCTGCTGATTTAGGTTCTTAAGCCCATAAAGCAGCAATTATTATCCGAATTCGCTGAATTTTAAAATGGTGAGATGATTTAAGCCTACCGATATCTTACTCAAATTTGGTTCAGATCAGTCTATATTCATATATAGAGCGATCTGCCTATTAAGGGTCTTGAGCCCATAAAAGTTGCATTTGTAACCCGTTTTAGCTGAAACTTGAAACAGTAAGTTGTTCTAAGCCTTCCGTTATCACACCTAGACATGGTACAGATTGGATTATATTTAGATATAGCTGCCTAATAGACTGACCTGCCGATTAAGCGTCCTAAGCCCATTAAGCTGGAATTTGACACAGTGGCTTTTTATCCAACATTTGGTCCCGACTATGATTAGATATGGCTGTCAAATAGACCGATCTTCCAATTTAGAGCCTTAATCCCATAAAAAGCGGATCTGTTGCCCGATTTCGCTGAAACAGTGACTTGTATGATAGTTCTCGGGACCTGAATGAAATATTATCCATACCAGCCCTCAATTGCATATTATTATGGATATGGTAGAGGAGTTATAAAAGAGGTTGGTTAATTTATCTTGGTGGTGGGTATCCAAAGTTCAGCACGGCGGAAGTTAACACATTTTTACTTATTTTAATCCATTTAAATATGACGGCAATGGAAAAGGGAAAAACCTTTCCAAATTTTAAGTACAAACAAGTCTTTAAAAAACTTAGTCTGACCAAACGTTTTATTAAATTTCGTTTCTATCAACATATTATTTTGTATAAGCAAATCTCCATTTGCCGATTTTAAGCCCAAATAAATAGTTTTTAATTAAGTTTTTAATAAAACCGTAATAGGTACTTTATCGCCGATGCACAATTGAGTTGTTGTCAGTATTACTAGTTTTTGATGAATCTCGACTCAATCTTCCGCTTCCGAAATGATATATAATTGCTCGCGTACTATATGAGTTCTGGTAGTTGACGATAACAGTATTGCCACAAACCCCAAATATATATGTGACGATTTGATATCCACTAAAATTTTTTTCGCAATACAGGTAAACCTTTTTCATCATTTTAAAATATAAACAAACCGATTTTGCTTTGTAAATGAGAACTCGTTTTAGAAGGAGTATATAAATATCAATTCTCCTCCATAATTTCAAATCATAAACCAAACTTTCGAGTTTTTTTAAATTTTAAAATTTTATTCGACAGATAATTCTATCAATGATATAAAAATGTTCATATGTATGTGAAAAATACTAGATGACATGTTCTTATCAAATTAAACATCGTTTTTAATATTTTATATGAATAAATGAGCTTAACAAATTAAGAAAAAAAACATTTTTATATACTTATGACGATTTAATTAAGAAATTGGTTATTACATTAAGCGAATATTGGTATTCCTAGAAAGTTAGTGGTTTCGCTTAGTTCAGTTAAAAAATCTCTCAAACCAGTTGCATCTTAACAAAATTTTATGTAAAAACTTTATCTTTTTTAAGTTGCACAAAATTTAGGAAATTTTTTTTAACTAAAACTAGTTGAATAGAATTTTGGTTTAGTATAATGAACTATTTGCAACTAACTAATGATATGTAAAATTTATTTAACACCTGTAATTTTTTCTTGTTTTATGCAAAATTCAACCAAATTATATAAAAATTTACTAACTTACTCGGAATAAGGAATTCTCCATAATTTCAAATCATAAACCAAACTTTGGAATTTCTTTCAAACTTGAAGACTTTAATCGAGAGATAATTGCATGAATGATTTAAAAAAATGGAAATGTGTGAAAAATACTAGATGACATATTGAAATTAAGCATCGTCTTCAACATTTGATGTTAATAAATGCCTATGTGGGCGCTCTGATAGCCGAGCTGGTAGCGTGCTTGGATTGCCTGTGCAGAGGTCGTGGGTTCGATTCCCGCCAAAAACCTTGGTCTGTTGCTACTGTGCTATCACAATAGACTTAAAATTGTCTAAGTGAGTCTATAAAGGACTGAAACTCTTACCTAACCTAACCTAAATGTGCCTAAGAAGTTAAGAAAAAAATTTTCTAGTTCATATGACGATTTTATTTAGAAATTTGTTTTCGTCGAACTCTTTTTTAGATAGTATAGATAGATAGATTTTAATGCAAACAAACTTCCTGATTTCATTCTGTAGGACATTCCATGATTACTTAATGGTAAAATTTTAATAAAACTCTTGTTATATGATTGTTTGTGTAGTGTTCCAAAAAAGTAATCGCGAAGAACGGTGAAAAACGAACACAAAACAGCCACTAATAAGATTTTATACCCACCACCATTGGATGGGGGTATACATTGTCATTCCGTTTGTAACACCTTAAAAATTCGCCTAAGACCCGATAAAGAATATATGTATATTCTTGATCGTCTCGACGTTCTGAATCGATCTAGCCATGGCCGTCTGTCGAAATCACGATAGCGGTTGAACTCGTGAAGTAAGCAGCTTAAAATTTTGCACAGATACATAATATTGAAGTAGGTGGTTGGAGATCGGTTCAGATTTAGGTGAGGTTAGGTTGAAAAGAGGGTGCAGATATTAATCCGCCCCATGTCACTATGAACATACATCTAAGCCAGTAATCGGCTTGTTGTGCACTCCAAAAACTATAAAGTAACCTCTAAATAGAAAATTTTAAGTTAGGAATTCCGTGCTACTTACAAAATCCTTAATTGGTTTTAATACCACTCCCCAAAGTTGGTTCATATAAGGTATTGTGTCTCCACCAAAGTGCCGGTATCTGTTAGACGCGAAAGCCGGGCAAAGGAAATACTCCAACGTCTCATCATCTTCCCCGTATGCCCTACACATGCTATCACTTGCCACATCGATTTTACATAAGTGAGCTCGTAGTCCTATGTGTTCTGTTATGATACCAATAGCTATACTGACCTCCTTCTTGCTTCCATTCAGTAATAGCTTCGTTTTCTCATGATCTGAATACTCCCATAGCCCCATACCCCTGAATACCGCCGTCCTACCTACCCTTTCGCTGTTCCACAATGTTGCATGCGCATTCGTCGTCCACTCCCTTAACATGGTCTGCGTCGACCAGAAAGGTCGGCCCCCAAACGATGCGGATTTTGTCATCCTCAGAGAAGGCGTTATTCTCCTTCTTACACTGCGAGACTGTTAGTTACCCAACCGTCCTGGTTGTTATTGTATTTATGGCATTTTTACTCTCGGTAAAGATGTTCACACTCGACGCATTCCGTGATCGCCCGGATCTCCGCCTGCAGGACCGTATTGTGGTCATGCAGTCTAAAACAAATCTCAGTCCCTGGGTTCTAAATGTAGACCCCCAGGCCCACTCTGTCCTCTAGCTTTGATCCATCCGTGTAACATGATCTTCCAGATGGCAATACTACGGTTCCGTCGTTCCACTCGACTTCAAGGTTCATCTCTCTGCTTCCATCCTCAATCCATTCTCCCATCACCTTAAGTCTCATAGCCGCAGTGGTTGCCTCACACTTAATCTGTATGTCAATGGGTCGGATATCTAGAATAGTCTCCAGTGTCTCAGTGGGCGTGGTCCTCATCGCTCCGCCTTTGCCAAGACAACATATTCTCTGAACCTGTTGTATGGTCCTTACGTTGCACTTTTTTTCAAAAGCAGTCCACCAAACTACTGAAGCGTAAGTAAGCATTGGTCCAATCACGCTCCAGTAGAGCCAGTGGACTATCCTCGGATTCAGGCCCCATTTCGAGCCTACGGCCCGTCTACATAGTGTCCAACATCTGTGAGCCTTCTCAATACGCTCCTGAGTGTGACACTTCCAATTCAGTTTCCTATCCAAGATCACACTTAAGTATTTGACCTTGTCAGATATCGAAGTCGTCTTATTGAGGAGACGTGATGCATTAAATTGGCCCACCTTCGTCTTCCTCGTGAACAGGCATATTTCAGTCTTCTCTGGGTTAACATTGAGACCTCTGGGTCTAGCCCAGTCAAATGCCATATGCAAGATCCTTTCGGCCTTTCTGCAAAGCTCGTTCGGATCCTTGCCCCTTAGAAGTATTATAACATCGTCTGCGTAGCAAACGGGTTCAAATCCCTCCTCAGTCAGCATCCGTAATAGGTCATTTATGGTGGCGTTTTGGCATCGAAGTATTCTTCTATTTTATGCACAACCTCGTGCAGGGCAGTCTTCACCGATCTTTCCTTAACATAGGCATGCTGTTTGTATTTAAGCAGTTCGCTAGTTCATGGTTCGCTCTTTTTCATGGTGTCCACAATACGTTCCATGTTTTTGAGTTGAAATGACGTAAGGCTTATGGGTCTGTAGGCCTTTGGTGTCGCATAACTTGCCTCGCCGGGCTTGAGTATAAACACCACCCTTGCCTCCTGCCAGGCTTTCCGAATGTATGTAAGTCCTACGCACGCTGTGAAAACTTTGGCCAGACGAGGGGCCAGAAAGTCTGTGGATCTTTTTCCCATAATTGCGAAGTCATCCAGGATTTATCTTGGGTTGATTTCCTTTCCCGAAGGGGACAACTATCTTCGAAGAACCCCACCAGTGAAGTCGTAATCTTGTTGACGTTTTCGTCAATGTCTTCTATGCTTGGACAATCTAAATTATCTTGCCCAAGTCTTCTTCTGAGTAGCCTTTCGAATTTTTTCCAGTTGGTTTTCAACTTATTCCGAAAGCTTATCGGATTCGGCGCTGGCTGTTCTATTCTAAACCTAATGTAGTGATGGTCAGAGAAAAAGTGTTCCATGGAGACCTTCAAATCCTGAACCTCATCGATTAGATTTTCCGAACATATCGTCACATCTAATACCTTCTCCCTAATCCTATTAACAAAGGTAGCGGGGTTACCAATATTAAGTGTTATGAGGTCGTCAGTATTCAAGAACTCTGCCAGGTCTTGGTCGCGCTTATTTGTTTTAGTACTACCCAACGAAATGTGGTGAGAGTTCGCATCGCACCCTATTAGTACCTCGTTTCCTGTCTGTTTTGCTTTCCTCACCAGCCGTTGCTGCTCCGACGTGGGTGGCGGTGTGGGAGAGTCGAAAGGTAGATAAAATTATCCCAGGTATGCTCCACCGTCTCCCTGTCTCACCCCTGTTGCATCCGACGCTGACAACTCTGGGGAAAATATATAATTCAAATTTTTATGACAAATAACGCTCTGGCGGAGGTTTATCTGGATTAGCTCAATCATTGGTCCCCCAGTAAATAGGAATATTGGGAGTAGGTGATGATCCCATTATCTGCTCCCTGTTCTTTAGACTGCATTGACTTTTCTGTGACTGTACTGTCTGATGTCATCGTTTTAGGTTCTTGGCCTAGTCTAGTCATCCGACTCTTTATAAAGTCGGTAATGGTTCCATCATCGGGTCCCTGTTCGTTAAGCTGTATTGGGTTGCCATTCCCTGTACCGCCTGTTGCTTCAATACTAGGATCTTTGCCTATCTTAGGCTTCCAAATCTTAAGTAAATGGACTTCTTGGGAATAGGTGATGGTACCATCATCGGCTTCCTGTTCTTTGTGTAGCATTTAGACTTCTGTCGCTGCGCTGCCTAAGTTTCAATATTAGGATCTTTACCTATCCCATTATTCCGAATCTGTAAGTCGGTGAAGGGTCCGTCGTCGGGTTTCTGTTTGTTAGGATGTGTTGGGTCTCTCGCCACTGCACTGCTTGATATTTTAGTATTATGATCTTTGCTTCTCTTAGTCTTTCCAATATTGAGAGATGCCGTGATTGCCTCGTTGTTGGTCCCCTGTTTGTTGGGCGGTGTTGAGTCACCTGCCGCTGCACGGCCTGATGTCGCAGAATGAAAATTTCTGCCTAGCCTAGTCTTCCCAATCTTGAAAAAGACAGCTTTGCTCCCATAGTGCGCCATGCCTTTAGTCTTAGCCAAACTTGTCACAGAGACTTGATCAATGTCAACCACAAAGAGAGTTCCTACCTCCTTCTCTTCCCTGTGGAAGACCTCCCACTTCTCTGCGACCAAACCTTGGTTTTGCTTGCCCAAGAATCCCAACATGCGTTCCGTCCCAAATTTACTGCCACATTCCTTGATGAAGACCGTCGCCTTTGTGAGCTGGATAACCATCTTTCTTACCAAGTCGAGATTTGCGCCCTCCCAGTGAGCGCTCCAGAGTTCCACACATGTTCAAAAATCCGATTGTTAACCAGATCCTCCATTTGGGACGGATGATCTGGTGGAATCCTACCGGATGCACAGCCGATATTGATGACTGCATAAGTTAGCTCATCTCTCTTGTGCTTCCTTGCCACTCTGGCGTAAGAGGGCGGCTCCTTAACAATCTCAGCGACCATCTTCCCCTTCCGTGATGGCTGTGGCCTCCTATTGGAAGTCACAGTCCTCCATTACGGAACGGCTGGCTTGGTTTTCTCAGAGTACTTGAAAGCGGGAAGCTCTTTTTCTTCTTCAGTATTTTAGCAGTGTAATGCTCTTCGGAAGATCTGATTATTTTTCCAGCTTCCCTAGAAGTGCTTGGTATGTCAGTTCTATCCCTTCCAGCATCCTGCATTTTCGCCCGTTTACGCTGTCGGTACATACTCCTCTGGCTCCTTCGTCGTGCACCGGATCGCTTTCTCGGTCTGCTTGTGAGCTTAGCAAAGCCACCGCTCACTTCTGCCGTCATCCCGATGCCCTCATCTCTCGATCCGGCTGCGATGACTATTTCATTGACACAGTCGCTATCTGAATCCGAGTCAGAAACACCACCTTTACTTAAAGGCTGGAGACAAACTGTGCATCCCTCTCGTTTATCCGTCCCGTTCTCATTAATTAGTCTGACGACTAGTGCGCTTGAAGCATTGCACTCGACTACAGGTTCCAAGGCACGCACACCTATAGGAGGGGAAGACAATACGCTACAGTCTGACGCCACCACCGCAGATGTTGAGTCTTTGGAGTCCATTTTTAGCCTACTCCAAAGGCTTAAAATTTTTTTTTTTCGTAATAGGTAGTACCTATTCCTACATACGGATATATTTTTTTTTCTTTAAGGAGCGAAATAAAAACACATCCGCTTCGCTCAACGGCTACAATTAATGCTTTGGTTCAGATTTTGATATAGCTCCCTTGAGCCCCTGGAAACTGCATTTTTTGTCCGATTTAGCTGAAATGTTGCATGTAGTGTTCTGTTATGACTTCCAACAACTGTGATAAATACGGTCTGAATCGATCTAAAACCTGATAAAGATTCCACATAAACCGATCTCTCGATTAGACTTCTTGAGCCCTTGGAAGCCGCAATTTGTATCCCATTTGGCTGAAATTGTGCACGTAGTGTATTGTTATGAATTTCAGTAACTGCGCCAAGTACGGTCCAAATCGGTCTATAACCTGATATAGCACCCATGTAAACTGGTCTCTTGCTGGTTTGACAGAAGTTTGGTATGTAGAATAAAATTATGCCCTTCAACTCAATTTATTTTGTTTAAATTTTTAGCAGATTTAGCAGATCCATGGTGGTGGGCACTCAAGATTCGGCCCGGCCGAACCACTTTTTCTGAGTGTAGTCAAAAATTGAATAAACGTTCTTTAAGATCATTCAAATTGTTACTTGTTCCTATCTTTTTTAACATGAAGATTGATTAATCCAATATATCTTGGTTTGCTGAGATTTCTAAGAAATTGGTTTTATTATCCTCCACCCTCCACCATTGGATAGGGGTTATACTAGTTTCGTCATTCCGTTTGTAACACCTCGAAATATGCGTCTAAGACCCCATAAAGTGTATATATTCTTGATCGTCATGACACCCACCCCACATTTTTTCAAAATTGAAAATTGCCAAAATTTCCTTTGTTAATGTGGAGATGATAAAGATACCTCAAACTTTTTTTAAAAATTGTGGTTCTTACGGGATGCAGGAACTGGCCCATCGGCGGTGAAATTTGGTCAAAGTCAGAGCTGAATTTTGTACTGCTTGCCAACACACTCTTTATAGGCCGATTCTTATCTTTCAAAGCCTTCAAAATGTGGTTGTCTTTGTGAATATCTTAGTTTGATAGTGATAGTTGTGGAGAATCCGCTTCAGTATTTTGGTAAAATTTTTCCCTTGTTCCTTTTTAATTCGCTCTCAAACTAGTTTTACTGTTTGTGTCGATCAATTTGTTTTAAATGACTTTTATTTCCATAAAATTTCACTCAAATAAATTGAAAAATTAAGCAACTATAAATGTTAAATATTTCAAAACAAATAAATTTTTACCAATTTTTACGACAAGGTATTTTCGTTCTGCCTTAATGATGCCGCTAATTTCTCCTACGAACTTTATTAAAATCGATCGAAAATCTGTTTTTGATGGGAAAGATACCCGGTAAAAATTGCATCCAACTGTCTTTATAAGTCCTAGAGATTTCCTAGTTTGGTGGAGATAAAATAAGAAAAGGTGGTAGAACTAGAAATCAGAAATACGAAGAGCTTTCCACGCTTGTGCAGTTGTAAACTTTTAGCTTTCTTTGCCCAGTAATTTTTCTTTGTAGATGAAATAAATAAACAATTGATTTCAAATGACATAGCAACAACCGTAATAAAATATTAAACTTGCTCTCATAAATTAAAGTCTGCCTACCTGTATTATTTGAACAAATTTCCTTACTAAAGATGGGTATTAAGATATTTTCATTGTAAAACGATTTTTTTTTGTGGAAAAAAACATTAACTTAAAAAATTAAATTTAATATTTTTTTGAAAAATATTTCACTGTGTTCAACACTACGGTCAGAGCCTATAAAATTAATAATTTGTACTAGAATCAACGCTGCTTGCTATTGGCTGATAGATTTCGATCCCAACTCACTATGAGCTCCGAATCAATTGCCCTAAATACAAATACAAATGCAAAATTTGCCCATGAACATTCCACTTAGGAACAGGGCCAAACTTCTCACATATCAATGAGTGCAGTCCGATTCAAGTTTAAGCTCAATGATAAAAAGGAGGTTTATAGCCGAGTCCGAAGAGCTTGCCGCAGTGCGACACCTCTTTGGAGAGAAGTTTTATATGGCATAATACCTCACAAATGTTGCCAGCATTGAGAGGGAAAAACCACCGCTGAAAATTTTTCTGAAGGTCTCGCCAGGATTCGTTTGCCCTAAATTAATTTAATTTATGAAATTTCAAGAAAAAAACGAAATGGTTTCATTACAAAAAATTATTTTAAAATGTAAACTAATCTGGGTGTTTCGCTCTTTAAAGAAAACTAACTGACCCGGGCCCGCTCCGCTGCGCCTTCTTTTACTTTATATGGAACAAAAGTTTCCTTGGAATATTATTTTCGACAATTAAAGATCTTTTAGTGAAATACCATGCACACTTCACTAACAGATTACCAATATAAGTGCCTTTATCTGAATCCCAAATGATCTTTATTGGTCTACGAATTTAGGTTTGGATGTAAGGTGTACTCCATTCTTAAAATATATCATTTCAGCCCGATTTCTGATTTAGTGGTGTTTTCGGAGGATAGGGTGTCCCCCAGATTCTTGGCCCTGAGCAAATATCACCATCGTGCTCTTCTCTCAAATACCATTTTTTTAAACCCCATGTTGGCATTGGCTTAAGCGGAGTTTACAGGATGAGGCGTCCCCCAAACACATGGTCCCAAAATAGGTTTTCAAATTCGTTTTTTAATCTCAAATGTCCAGTTTGGGGTATTGGCCCTAAAAACTATGAATATTTAGTTCCACTCTCTTTAAGACCCAAATTGTCTTGGTGAGCAAATACGTCCTATTTGGGGGTTGTAATGCTGTTGGGATGTCCGCTAGACAGTTGGCCCCTAATGTTGATATCAGATACGTGGTCTACTCCCAAAAACCTTTAATTTGAGCCCCATATTTCCATAGTCGGCAAACATGACCAGCTTGAGGGGTGTTTTGTGGGATGAGCGGCCACTCAGTGAGTTGGCATTGAAAATATATATCGGATTCGTGTTCCACTTTAAAAATCCTCTAATTTGAGCCTCATATTGCAATAGTCAGAAAATACTTACTATATGGGTGGTGTTGTGTGGGTGGGGTGGCCCCATAGACAATTTTCCCGAATATTGATATCAAATTCGTGCTTTTCTCCCAAAGACCTTTCATTTGAGCCCCATATTGCTATGGTCGTAAATTTGTCCCTTTTGGGGGATGTATTTGGTGAGAAGCGGCCCCCGAAACACTTGGTCCCATATTTGGATATCAGATTCGATTTCTACATTCAAATACCTTTTATTTAAGCCCCATATTCCCTTGGTCAGTAAATAAGTACTGTTTGGGGGTGTTTTGGGAAAGGGGTGGACCCCCACAAACGAGGTCCCACATTTGGAAGTCAGATTCGTATTCTACTCGCAAATACCTTTCATTTGAGTGCCATATTGCCATGGTCGGTAAATATGTCCGATTTAGGGGTGTTTTGGGGCTTGGGGTGGTCCCCCTAGCACTTGGTCAGACAATTGGATATCAGATACGTTTTTTATCCAAAATACCTTTCATTTGAGTCCCATATTGTCGTGATTGGTCTTAATATATGTTTGGTAGGTTTTAGGATGGAGCAGCCCTCCTAGGTACCCCATCCGAAATTTGGATACCAAATTTTTATTTTTAGGGTACTATATGAGAGCACACAAAATTTCGCTTAAATCGCACCACCCATCTCCGAGATCTGGCGTTTCTGAAAATTAGGGTAATGGGGAGGATAAGATCGAGGGTCAAACGTAATGGGTTAAAACCTTGTCTTTAAAAATATTTTCTGAAAATTGTCTGTAGAAAATTTTAGGAAAATGTTTTTGTATAAATAGATGTTTATGAAATTTATCGAAATAATTTCCCGGATGCCAGGGCCTGAGCAAACTTTTGACTTTAGACAATATTTCATTGAAATTTTGCCTTTAGAAAAAAGTTTTATCTTTACATAGGTAAGATTAGGTTAGGTTGCAAAGAGGGTACAGATATTAACCTGCAACATGCCATATACCCAAGCCAGTAATCGGCTTGTTGTGCGCTCTAAAAACTAAAAAGTAATCTCGAAAAAGATAATCTATGTTAGGAATTCCGTGCTAATTCCATAATCCTTAATTGTTTTCCATGCCACGCCCCTAAGTTGGTTCATATGTGGCATTGTGTCCCCGCCTAAGTGCCGGTATCTGTTAGACGCGAAAGCCGAGCGATGACATAGTTAACGATGACAACGTTAAAGTATTTCTTAACGCCTCATCATATTCCCCGCCTGCCCTACGCATGCTATCACTTGCCGCACCGATTTTGTATAAATGAGCTCGTAGTGCTGTGTGTCTCGTTATGATACCTATAACTTTACAATCTTTACATAGAAAAAATTTCATTTTGTACTTGTGATTTTTCTTTCATTTTGTTTACGTCTGGGACAGAAAAGCATAATAAAATTAAAAAGTAAAAAGACGTTAAGTTCGGCCGGGCGGAACTTTAGATACCCACCACCTCGGGTATATATGTAAACCACCTATCATCAAAATCCGGTGAAAATTGCATATCTTATGTCCCATAGCAGTTATATCGAAATATGATCCGATTTGGACCAAATACTAATAGGTACAAGGCATTGTTCAATTATGTATAACAAAAATATTGGTCTTTTTAGTAGCTACATCTAAAAATAAACCGATCTAAACCATATACAATATGGATGTCGAAAAGCCTAACATAAGTCAAAGTGTCAACTGGAGCCAAGACTTTAAATCGAGTTATCGGTCTATATGGCAGCTATATGGAAATCTTGATTGATCTAGGCCAAATCAAGACCAATCTGTGCCATATTGCAGAAGAACATCAAGGGGCTTAACTTAACTCACTGTCCCAAATTTCGGCGACATCGGACAATAAATGCGACTTTTATGGGCCCAAAACCTTAAATCGAGGGATGGGTCTATATGGCAGCTGTAGCCAAATCTGATCCGATCCGTGCCATATTGCAGAAGTATGTCAAGGAGCTTAACTTAACTCACTGTCCCAAATTTCGGCGACATCAACCAATAAATTCGCCTTTTATGGCCCGAAACCCTAAATCCGGGAGATCGGTCTATATGGCAGCTATATCCAAATCTGGACCGATCTGTGCCATATTCCAGAAGTATGTCAAGGGGCTTAACTTAACTCACTGTCCCAAATTTCGGCGGCATAAATGCCAAATTAAAGAAAGATTTTGAAGGGCTTAACACAACTAATTGTCCCAAATTTCAGCAAAATCGGATAATAAATGGGGCCGTTATGGGCCTAGGACCCTAATCGGAGGATCGGTCTATATGGTAGCTATATCCAAATCTGAACCGATCTGAACCAAATTATGAAGGATGTCGGAGGGCCTAACACAACTAATTGTCCCAAATTTCAGCAAAATCGGATAATAAATGTGGGCTTTATGGGCCTAAGACCCTAAATCAGAGGATCGGTCTATATGGCAGCCATAACAAAATCTGGACAGCTCAGGGCCAAATTGATGAAGGATGTCGAAGGGCCTAACACAACTCACTGTCCTAAATTTCAGCAAAATCGGATAATAAATGTGGCTTTTATGGGCCTAAGACCCTAAATCGGAGAATTGGTCTATATGACAGCTATATCCAAATCTGGACCGATCTGGGCCAAATTGACGAAGGATGTCGAAGGGCCTAACACAACTCACTGTTCTAAATTTCAGCAAAATCGGATAATAAATGTGGCCTTTATGGGCCTAAGACCCTAAATCGGAGGATTGGTCTATATGGCAGCTATATCCAAATCTGGACCGATCTGGGCCAAATTGACGAAGGATGTCGAAGGGGCTAACACAACCCACTGTCCCGAATTTCAGCAAAATCGGATAATAAATGTGGCTTTTATTGGCCTTAGATCGGAGAATCGGTCTATATGGGGACTATATCAAGACATAGTCCGATATAGCCCATCTTCGAACTTAACCTGCTGATGGACAAAAAAAAAGAATCTGTGCAAAGTTTCAGCTCAATATCTCTATTTTTGAAGACTGTAGCGTGATTTCAACAGACCGGCGGGAAGACGGACAGAGATGTCTAGATCGTCTTAGATTTTTACGCTGATCAAGAATATATATACTTTAAAGGGTCGGAAATGGATATTTCGATGTGTTGCAAACGGAATGACAATATGAATATACCCCCATCCTTCGGTGGTGGGTATAAAAATGTAGTGTCGCAAAATACATTGAGCAGGTACAAAAAATGTTTAATGAAATTTTGGATTTATAAAATAATCTCGAGATGAGCTGGGCAAAAGTTTGTCTTTAGAACATTTTTGCTGAAATATAGTTTTAAGAAAAAAAGTCATTAAAATGTAGTTTTTAGAAAAATTGTTATTGAATTTTGTCTTTAGGAAAAATTGTAATGACATTTTGTTTTTAAAAAAATAATTTCAAGGGGGATCCGGCCCGTGCTGGAGAGAATGTTGCGCTGAATTATTACAATTTTGTCTTTAGAAAAATTGTGGTGAAGTTATGTCCTTAAAAATATTATGCTGAAATTTTGTCTTTGCCTTAAAAAATTTCACAAAAATTTGTTTGGAAAAAAATTCATTAAGATTTTGTACCTATGAAAAATAATTTTAAGGTGGTCCTGGTCTGATCCAAATGTTCTCTCTATAGAATATTATAAATACCAATTTTGTCGTTTTAAAAAGTCTTACTAAAATTTTGTGTTTAGAATAAATTTAATTTAAATATTTTCCCCACAGTGTATTTGATGCTGTCAAAACAGACAACGGTCGACGAAGATGGTCGCATAGCTTTTAGTTTTTTGTTTGAATTTTTATTACTCACCATTTTTATTTTTTTGAAAATGCCCACCAAAGAATGGGCGAAATATTGAAAGACAAATGAAAATTTTAATAAAACACAACGACCATGGGCTTGAAGTAAAATAACAATTTGAATTAAATATTTTTCTATAGACAAAAGCATTTTACGTCACTGGCTGCCATATAAACCGACCTCGGGTCTTGGCTTCAAGAGCTTTTAGAGGGAGAAATTCTTATCCGATTTGGATTCGATTCTTATCCGATTTGGCACGAAGTGTTCATAACCTAATATAGCCGCCATATAAACTGATCTCCCGATTAGACTTCTTGGGCTTCAAGAGGGAACAATTCCTATCCAATATGGTTGAAATTTTACATATGGCGTATGACTTCCAACAACTGTTTCAAGTATGATCTAAATCGGATGATAACGTGATATAGCTGCCATATACACCGATCTTGGGTCTTGAATTCTTGAGCTTCTAAAGAACACAACTCTTATCCGATTTGCTCGAAATTTTAAATGAAGTGTTTTATTTTGACTTCCAACAACTGTGTGAAGTATGGTATAAATCAGTCCATATCCTGATATAGCCGCCATATAAACCTGGCTACGTCACTGGCTGCCATATAAACCAACTCGGTTCTTGACTTCTAGAGCTTTTAGAGAGCGCAATTCTTATCCAATATTGTAGAAATTTTGAATATGTTGTTTTGGTATATAAACCGATCTCCCAGTTTGACTTTTTGAGCCTCTGGAGGGCGCAATTTGTCTGAAATTTTGGAGTCTGTGTTTTTTATGGCTCTTTACAGCCTAGGCAAATGCGGTCAATAACTTGAAATAACTCATATATATTTGAAAAAGTCATTCAAAGAACTTATCTAATGCAATCCATGGTGGAGGATATATAAGATTCGGCCCGACCGAACTTGGCACGCTTTTACTTATCTTTTACTAACTTTGGTACATTTTAATCAAAACATTAGTAATGAATGTTGCTCTTTTGTAATGGAGAACATCATCGTAGGACAGAGGTAAGCATGTCCGCCTAAAACGCTGAACGCCTGGGTTCGATTCCTTCCAAGAACATCAGAACAAAATTTTCATCGGTGATTATCCCCACCTAATGCTGGCGACATTTGTGAAGTACTATGCCATGCATAGAAGCCATGTAAAAACTTCTCCCCAAGGAGGTGTGGCACTGTGACACGCCGTTCGGACTCGGCTATAAAAAAGGACGTCCCTTATCATTGAGACTTGTATCGGAAAGCACTCATTGATATGTGTTATCCAATTTGCATACATATATCTTTCATGAGATGTAAGTGTGAATGGTTGCCGTAGCCACAGTTTAGGTTCGATTTTTACCAAATTTGGCATAAGGTGTTTTAGTGCATTGTCTCAACATCAAAATCCGTTCAGATTTAGATATAGTTAAAATGTATATAACTCTTTCGATACGTGATTTTATGGTGTATGTCTTCCATCCAATATCCTTACCTATTTATTTAGTAAAAGATACATCGAAAATGTCATAGTCGGTTCGCTTCTTTTGTTCAGAATAATACATCGTTGGAAGGCAATATATTCTGTTATGTAACCCCATCATTTTTTTTGTTGAAATGGCCGAGAAATCCCTTTGATGTCCATCGAAAAAGAGATGACCGGTACCTGCCTTGAAAATTCTGCTTGACATTGTTTTTCTCTAAATGACTTTGCATTTTATGAAATGCAAATGAAGTTAACATGCCTTAAACTTTACCTCTAGCTAAAAACAATATGAATCTCAAATGGAATATAATGTGAGAGCTATATGTTTTTTATTACTGGTAAACTTAAAGTCTTCAGTGTCTCAAGGAAATGTTTCGCAATCGTCTTTAGTGCATAATGCTACTCGTGCTGATGGAAGTGTCATTTAATAACCCACTACATAATGGCGCTGATGTCATTGACTTGACTGGCGGCAGTTTTGACCCGATTTCTCACAACTTCTGCTGCAAAATATACAACAGCTGCTGCTGCATGGTGGTGGCATACATTTTGAAAATGCAAAATCATTTTTTCTGCCAATGGTATGTTGCAGATTAAAAATAAAAACACCCAAGAACATTAGAATTATTGACATAAAACAGAATGCTGTATGGTACGTGGCTAGACAGAAGTAAAATATAGTAAAATATATATATATATATATTTGCTGGCATCCATTCACAGCAGTACTCAATATGGTTCGAAGACTACACCGAATGCTGTTAATAGAAGGTAGGATTCCTAATATAATACTTCATAGCTTCGTTGTGGCTATGAATACTTGTACGCTTCGATTCGAATCCTGGCGAGAACATCGAGAGATTGCTTAGCTGTGGCGTCAGTTATACGAATTATAAGCTTGTAAATTTGTACAAAACAGAGATATCGCTCTGCGATTAAGCATTCAGACTTAGCTTTAAATTGGAGCTCCATGACATTGAGCCAAATCTTGAAGAATTCATCCATGTGAAATTACCGTTTATTTAAGGCTCTATTACACGGTATGTAGGTGTCTTAGGACATATTAAATTGAGCACATGTAGAATTGTACATGTCCTGTGATACAAATGAAACTAACATATGAAAATCACTTTTCAAAATAGCACATGTAATACTCATACCAGTTTTTGGAAGTCATATCAAGACACCTCATGCAAAATTTCAGCCAATTCGGGTGAGAATTGCGCCCTCCAGCGGCTCAAGAAGTCAAGATCCCAGATCGGTTCACCAGGATATGGACCGAGTTGGACCATACTTCGCACAAATGTTGGAAATGATAAAACAAAACACCACGTGCAAAATTACAGCCAAATCGGATAAGAATTGCGCCTTCTACAATAAAGCTCAAGAAGTCAAGACCCAAGATCGGTTTATATGATTATAAACCGATTTGAACCATACTTGGTGATATCAAAACACTACGTGCAAAATGCTAGTCAAATCGAACGAGAATTCTAGAGGCTCAAGAAGTCAAGACCCAAGATCGGTTTATATGGCAGCTATATCAAAGCATGGACCGATTTGGCCCATTTACAGTCCCCAAACGACCTATTCTAATAAGAAGTATTTGTGCAAAATTTCAAGTGGCTAGCTTTACTCCTTCGAAAGTTAGCGTGCTTTCGACAGACAGACGGACGAATGGACAGACGGACGGACATGGTTAGTTTGACTTAAAATGTCACGAAGATCAAGAATATATATACTTAATGGGGTCTTAAACGCATATTTCGAGGTGTTACAAACAGAATGACGAAATTAGTATACCCCCATCCTATGGTGGAGGGTAAAAAAATGATGACGAAGATAATGCGAACATATTCCGTACAAGTGGTACTGAGTTCTATGAGCAAAATAGTAGCGACATTTCGCTGCATCAGTATAATTTTCGCACAATTTTAGTTGCAAATGTAATTAAATGCCTACGAAATGGACCGAATCAACTCTGCTTAAATACTGTTGCCTTGTTGTGGGTTGTTGTTTGACTTTTTTTTTGTGTTCTGACAAAGAAGAAGAGTCCGTCGGATTTCGCAATAATTTAATAGGCATTTTCGTTGTCAATGAAGTCAGTACTAGGCTTTAGAGAGTGCTTTATTCCTTCTGACAAAAACATAAAGTCAGCTGTTTTTGTTGTCAGTCGAATGAAAGCAACTCCAAATTGAATTGACGTCACTTTAACAGTTTTTACGAATAACAAGTAAAAGCATGCTAAGATCGGCCGGGCCGAATCCTATATACCCTCCACCATGGATAGCATTTGTCAAGTTCTTTGACTTTTTGGAATAAAGATATTTGGACAGACGAGTCAAAATATGAAACAAAAATTGAAAAAATCGGAAACGAGTGTGGTGTGAACCAACTTTAAAATCGAAAAATGTTATACATACTGTAAAACATGGTGGAGGAAGCCCCATGGTGTGGGTATGTTTTTCTTCTTCTGGAGTTGGTAGGCTCGTAAAAATGTACTCTAAAATGATTGGAGCGCATTATGTAAATATTTTGGAAGAAAATCTTTATAGCAGAGCGGAGGAAATGGGCTTGGGGGAGTTCATCTTTCCACAAGACAACGACCCCAAGCACACGAGTATGGTCGCTGAATAATATTTTGAAGAAAATAACATTGACAAATTAGAATCGCCTCCTCAAAGCCCTGTTCTAAACCCCATTTAGCATCTTTGGGCCATCCTAGATGACAAAATCCCGATGGAATCCAGATCAACTCTTCCAAAATGTTGAGAAAGAAAACATGTTGAAGAACCATGCTTTAAGTATGCCAAAAAGATTGAGAGAAGTCATAACTTCTTACTCCATTTTATAGTTATTTAATTTTTTATTGTATTTATTGGAGTAGTGTTACTTCATTTTGTCATATCAAATTCCTTATGTGCCATATAGTTTGTATTAAAATTGGAAAATATAAAGTAAGAATTCGATGTTAAGTCCATTATTTGATAAAATATTAACCGAATTAAAAAAAACAAGTAAAAGCGTGCTAAGTTCGGCCGGGCCGAATCTTATATACCCTCCACCATGGATCGCATTTGTCGAGTTCTTTTCACGGCATCTCTTCTTAGGCAAAAAAGGATATAAGAAAAGATTTGCTTTGCTATTAGAGCGATATCAAGATATGGTCCGGTTTGGACCACAATTAAATTATATGTCGGAGACCTGTGTAAAATGTCAGTCAATTCGAATAAGAATTGCGCCCTTTGGGGTCTCAAGAAGTAAAATAGAGAGATCGATTTATATGGGAGCTGTATCGGGCTATAGACCGATTCAGACCATAATAAACACGTATTTTGACGGTCATGAGAGAATCCGTCGTACAATTTTTCAGGCAAATCGTATAATAATTGCGACCTCTATAGGTCAAGATCCCAGATCGGTTTATATGACAGCTATATCAGGTTATGAACCGATTTGAACCATACTTGGCACAGTTGTTGGATATCATAACAAAACACGTCGGACCAAAATTCATTCATATCGGATAAGAATTGCGCCCTCTAGAGGCTCAAGAAGTCAAGACCCAAGATCGGTTTATATGGCAGCTATATCAGGTTATGAACCGATTTGAACCATTCTTGGCACAGATGTTGGATATCATGACAAAACACGTCGTGCGAAATTTCATTCAAATCGTATAAGAATTGCGCACTCTAGAGGCTCAAGAAGTCAAGACCCAAGATCGGTTTATATGACAGCTATATAAGGTTATGGACCGATTTGAACCATACTTGGCACAGTTTTTGGATATCATAACAAAACACGTCGGGCCAAAATTCATTCAAATCGGATAAGAATTGCGCCCTCCAGAGGCTCAAGAAGTCAAGACCCAAGATCGGTTTATATGGCAGCTATATCAGGTTATGAACCGATTTGAACCATACTTGGCACAGTTGTTGGATATTATAACAAAACACGTCCTGCCAAAATTCATTCAAATCGGATAAGAATTGCGCCCTCTAGAGGCTCAAGAAGTCAAGACCCAAGATCGGTTTATATGACAGCTATATCAAAACATTGACCGATATGGCCCATTTACAATACCAACCGACCTACACTAATAAGAAGTATTTGTGCAAAATTTCAAGCGGCTAGCTTTACTCCTTCGGAAGTTAGCGTGCTTTCGACAGACAGACGGACGGACGGACGGACAGACGGACGGACATGGCTAGATCGACATAAAATGTCACGACGATCAAGAATTTATATACTTTATGGGGTCTCAGACGAATATTTCGAGTAGTTACAAACAGAATGACGAAATTAGTATACCCCCCATCTTATGGTGGAGGGTATAAAAAAAACTATAATTTATAAATCAAATCCAAATCAAAAAATTAAAAATATTTAAAACCACACTTTATTTTGTCCGACAGTGTATATCAGGTTGTCAACCTATTTACATACCATACTTGGCACAGTTGTTGGAAGTCATTTCTCAACGATATGTGCGAAATTTCAGCCAAATTGGATAAAAATTGCCTCAAGAAGTCAAGATCCAAGATCGGGTCATATGGCAGATATATCAAAGCATGGAGCGTAAGGCCCATTTACAATCCCAACCGACCTGCGCCGATAAGAAGTATTTGTGCAAAATTTCAAGCAGCTAGCTTTACTCCTTCGAAAGTTAGCGTGCTTTGGGATTTGGCTACATCGACTTAAAATTTCATGACAATCAAGTACATATATACATTATGGGGTTTTAGACGCATATTTCGAGGTGTTACAAACTGAATGACGAAATTATGTCCATGCGATGATGGAGGGTATAAAAACATCAGATTTGCTCACAGTTTTAAGTTATGTCATACGAAAATAACATACAGGTGTGATAACAAAAAATGATGAATCGTCTGTAAACTGACAATTTTGACAAACATTTTAAATTACATGTGAAAACAACCAGTTACATGTCATAAGACAACTATATGCCGTCTAAAAGCGGCTTTAGTTCCAACGAGGGACTTGAACAAGTCTGCAACGCAGGCGATGTTATAATAATACTAAGGGGTAGGGATTCGAACCAGCCATGTTGAAAAGTCCAAGGGGTCTTGCAGATAGCATATGACTACGCTAGACCTAGGGGCTTCAATGTTAACCCAGAGAAGACTGAAATCTGCCTCTTCACAAGGAAGACGAAGATCGGCCAATTAAACTCACCACATTTTCTCAATAGAATGATTTCGATATCTGACAAGGTCAAACAATTAGGTGTGATCTTGGACAGAAAACTAAATTGGATATGTCGCATTCTGAAGCGTACCGAGATGGGTCATAGATGTTGGGCACTATGTAAACTGGCCGTAGGCTCGAAATGGGGCCTGAATCTGAGGATAGGTTACTGGCTTTACAGGAGCGTGATTAGACCAATTGGACGCCTCAGTTATTTGGTGGACTGCGATGGAGAAAAAGTGCAACGTAGGGATAACATAACAGGTTAAGAGAACATGTTGTCTTGGCATGGGCGGAGCGATGAGAATCACAGACATACAGATTATATGTGAGGCAACCACTTCGGCTATGGACTTAAGCCAATGGGAGGCTGGATTGGTGATGAGAGCAGCTCATACCATCGCGGTATAATCAAGGCGACGATAGGAAACCTGGATGGAAGGGAAGAGCTTTCCGATCGAATACGTAAGACGACACTTGAGGCGAGGCTGGCAGCGCCATAGTCTTGGATTGACGGAGCTCTGGTATTGCCATCTGGAAATTCACGCTACACAAATGGATTAGAGTTAGAGGATAGAGTGGGCCTGGGTCTACATTGGTCGTGGGCGACCCTCCCTATGGGGAGATCCAGATCGTGAGAAGACGAGGATCTTACTGAAAGGAAGTGAGAAATAGATCAGTATAGCTTTCGATACCATAACGGGATACATAGGGCTACGAGCTCTATTATGCAAAATAGGTGAGGCAAGTGATAGCATGTGTAGGGTATGCGGGAATTGATGAAAAGTTGGAGCATTTCCTATGCCAATGCCCGTCCTTCGCGGCTAATAGACACTGACATTTAGGTAGGGAGACAATATCAGATATAAACCAACTTAGAGGCGTGGTAAGCAAAACAATTAAGGATTTTGTTAATAGCGCTGATTCCTGACCTGGATTTCTTTTTCGAGGTTATTTTTCATACCCACCACCGAAGGATGAAGGTATATTTATTCTGTCATTCCGTTTGCAACACATCGAAATATCCATTTCCGATCCTATAAAGTTTACAGTGCAGGTCAAAATACAATAATAGCACCCTTAAGGTTACCTTCATACTTATGTGTAATATACACATTAAAATATTTCTTATTGCGTTCAGTATTTTATGGAAAATAGATAATTGTGTTATCTTTTGAAACCGTATGCACTTGTCCATCATATTATATTTGTTTATTTATTCTTATAGATTTTCCATGTTTGAGTCAATATTACCGCAGTCAAAATAATAGCACCACGTGACGCTTCTCTCCCAAATGTGATCATTTGAGAAAATGATCAAAAATCTGGTATCTGATGGAAAATCTTATTCGGATATAAAAAAATTAATTGACTGTTGCAAAGAAAATGATCTTCTGGTAAAGAATCGTTGAGTTTTAATATCCAACGATCGAGGAACTAAGAAAATTTCTTAAATACACCAGAAAGTGTGGAAGTTATACGCTGTTTACTGCAGAGCAACAATTTGAATGAGTATAGTCTAATAAAGTTTTTTTTCTTTAAGCTAAACACATAGCTAGAAAATTGACTTTTGCTAAGCCTTATGTAGAGTGGCTCCAGTAAAATGGCGAAAAGTTTTTCGCACGGATGAATTCAAATTTGAGCTATGATGATAAAAAATCATCCTAAACAAAAACAAAAACCGCATTTCATAACAAAACCTGAATAGCATGGGGGTTTCAGCATAATGCAATGGCGTTAGTTTTCAAACCAAGATATTGGAATATCATGGATGCAACCCAACATGTCATCATTCTTGAGGAAATTGTACTACCATATGCCTCCTGTGAAATGCCGCTGGTTTGAGTCTTCCAACATGATAGTTGACCCAAACACACTAGCAAAAAAACACGTAAGAGTGCTAAGTTCGGCCAGACCGAATCTTATATATCCTCCACCATGGATCGCATTTTCGAGTTCTTTTCGCGGTATCTCATTTTAGGTAAACAATGCTTCAGGCAAACAATTGAATGCTGAACATTGTGTTATATTGCAGTCCATTCGGATAAGAATTGGGCCTTGTAGGGGCTCAAGAAGCAAAATCGGGAGATCGGTTTATAAGGGAGCTGTATCAAGCTATAGATAGATTCAGATCATACTGGACATGTATGTTGAAGGTCACGGGAGAAGCCGTTGTACAAATTTTCATCGGATGAGAAATGCGCCCTCTAGAGACTCAAGAAGTCAAGATCCCAGATCGGTTTATATGGCAGCTATTTCAGGATATGTACCGATTTGTGCCATACTTAGCACAGTTGTTGAAAGTCATAACAACACACATCATGCTAAATTTCAGACAAATCGAATGAGAATTGCGCCCTCTAGCGACTCAAGAAGTCAAGACCCAAGATCGGTTTATGTGGCAGCTATACCAGGTTTTAGACCGATTTAAACCATACTTAGCACAGTTGTTAGAAGTGATACCAAAACACCACGTGCAAAACTACGGCCAAATCGGATAACAAGTGCGCCCTCTTAAAGCAGAAAATGTCAAGACCCAAGATCGGTTTATATGGCAGATTTATCAGGTTATGAACCGATTTGAACCATACTTGGTAAAGTTATTGGATGTGATCCCGAAACACCACGTGCAAAGTATTAGTCAAATCGGGTGAGAATTGCGCCCTTTAGAGGCTCAAGAAGTCAAGACCCAAGATCGGTTTATATGGCAGCTATATCAAAACATAGACCGATTTGGCCCATTTACAATCCCAACCGAACTTCACTAATAAAAACTATCTGTGCAAAATTTCAAGCGTCTAGCTTTACTCCTTCGAAAGTTAGTGTGCTTTCGGCAGACAGACGGACGGACATGGCCATTCACCTAACCCGCTTATTGAATAAGCCAGCAAATATGTCCGGTTTGGGGTATGGGCCCTAAAAACTATGAATATCGAGCTCCACAGCCTTGAAGACCCAAATTGTCTTGGTGAGCAAATAAGTGTTACTTGGGGGTTGTTATGGTGGTGGGACGTCCCCTAGACAGTTGGTCCCGAATGTTGATGTCAGATTTATGGTTTACTCCCAAATACCGAATATTTGAGCTCCATTTTTACATAGTCGGCAAACATGACCTGTTTGGGGAGAGTTTTGGTGAATGGGGCGGACCCATAGATACTTTTCCCGAATATTGATATCAGATTCGTGCTTTACATCCAAAGACCTTTCATTTGAGTCCCATATTGCAATGGTCGTAAATTTGTCTTCTTTGGGAGATGTTCTCGGGGATGGGCGGGCCCTCAAACACATGGTCCCACATTTGGATATCAGATTCGTATTCTACACTCAAATACCTTTCATGTAAGTCCCATATTGCCATGGTCACTAAATAAGTCCTGTTTGGAGGGCGTGTTTTGGGGAAGGGGTGGACCCCCAGAAACTTCGTCCCAAATTTGGATATCAGATTCGTACTTTATTCTCAAATACCTTTCATTTGAGTCCCATTTTGTCATGGTCGGTAAATATATCCAATTTCGGGATGTTTTGAGGGTTGTGGTGGTCCCCCTAACACTTGGTCCGACAATTGGATATCAGATACGTTTTCTAATCTTAAATAACTTTCATTTGAGTTCCATATTGCCGTGATTGGTGTATATATAAATATTGTAGGTTTTGGGGGTGGGGCACCCACCGTAGATACCCCATCCGAAATATGGATACCAAATTTTTGTTTGTAGGTTACTATAAGAGAGCACGCAAAATTTCGCTTAAATCGCACCACCCATCTCCGAAATCTGGCGTTTCTGAAAATTAGGGTAAGGGGGAGTGACCGCTCCCCCTTCAGATACCAAAAATGTAGTACCCTATTTTCACCACCGGATCATTATGCACCATCTGTGAAAATTTCAAGAAAATCGGTCCAGCCGTTTCTGAGTCTATAAGGAACACACAAACAAACCTACAAACAAACACAAATTCATTTTTATATATTGTATATAAGACTAGCGTAACCCGGCCCGCTTCGCTGCGTTTCCTTTTACACCATACGAATTATAACTTCTTTTCAATTACTCTTCTTTGCATTCGTTAAGTTACGTATATGTTTTGCGGCCATGTTTTTATGGAACTTTTAGACTATTGTGGTAGCTTGTCCCAGGGTAAGAGGGTTAAAAAAATAATGCCGAAAACCGTTAAAGGTTAGTTCCTATATTTTATTTATTTGAAGGACATACAACATGTCAATACAGTAGTGAAAAGCATATGATCAACTTTGAACACACTCTCCTGTACCTCTCGCTTTCTTTTTCTTTGATCGGGTTTGATTGGCTATTCAAATAATTTCTATCTCCCAATAGATGGCGCTGAAGTTGTTGTTGGTGATGCTCACTATTTTTCCCATCATTTTGTTTATTTTTGAATTCCATCGAATTTCCAGTTTTGTTGGCCTATCTAATGTCACCGTTGCGCATGGGTGAGCATCTTCGGCTTACCCATGCCAAAAATATCAGAAAACAAGTAAAAGCGTGCTAAGTTCGGCCGGGCCGAATCTTATATACCCTCCACCATGGATCGCATTTGTCGAGTTCTTTTCCCGGCATCTCTTCTTATGCAAAAAAAAAGGATATAAGAAAAGATTTGCTCTGCTATTAGAGCGAGACCTGGAGACCTGTGTAAAATGTCTGCCAATTCGAATAAGAATTGCGCTCTTTGTGAGCTCAAAAAGTAAAATATGGAGATCGATTTATATGGGAGCTGTATCGGGCTATGGACCGATTCAGACCATAATAAACACGTATGTTGATGGTCATGAAAGAATCCGTCGTATAAAATTTCAGGCAAATCTGATAATAATTGCGACCTCTAGAGGCTCAAGAAGTCAAGATCCCAGATCGGTTTATATGGCAGCTATATCAGGTTATGAACCGACTTGTACTTTATTTGACACAGTTGTTGAAAGTAACAATAAAAAAACGTCTTGCGAAATTTCAGCCAAATTGGATAAGAATTGCGCCCTCTAGAGGCTCAAGAAGTCAAGACCCAAGATCGGTTTATATGGCAGCTATATCAGGTTATGGGCCGATTTGAACCATACTTGGCACAGTTGTTGGATATCATAACAAAACACGTCGTGCCAAATTTCATCCCAATCGGATAAGAATTGCGCACTCTAGAGGCTCAAGAAGTCAAGACCCAAGATCGGTTTATATGGCAGCTATATCAGGTTATCTGCCGATTTGAACCATACTTGGCACAGTACCAACCCACCTACACTAATAAGAAGTATTTGTGCAAAATTTCAAGCGGCTAGCTTTACTCCTTCGGAAGTTAGCGTGCTTTCGACAGACAGACGGACGGACGGACAGACGGACGGACATGGCTAGATCGACATAAAATTTCACGACGATCAAGAATATATATACTTTATGGGGTCTCAGACGAATATTTCGAGTAGTTACAATCAGAATGACGAAATTAGTATACCCCCCATCTTATGGTGGAGGGTATAAAAATTTGATCACTGGATATTCCTTCAATAATAGTTGCGACATAATCATTATCCATTTATGACTTCAGTACAAAAACTGACGTCCTAGACCACTAAATTAGTTTTTTCTTTTTGTACTCTCCATCATAAACTAATTTCGTCTTCCGTTTGATCGTCTTGACATTCGTAGTCGATTTAGCCATGTCGGTCCGTCCGTCCGTCAAAAGAACGCTAACTTTCGAAGGGATAAAGCTAGGCGCATACCATTTTGCACAAATACTTCTTATTAGTGTAGGTCAGTTGGGATTGTAAATGGGTATTATTGGTCTATGTTTTGATATAGCTGCCATATAAACCGATCTTGGATCTTGACCTCTTGAGCCCCTAAACGCCGCAATTCTTATCCGATTTGTCTCAAATGCTATATAAGATATATTGTTATGACTTCTAACATCTGTGCTAAGTATGTTTCAAACCGGTTTAAAACTTGGCGTAGCTCCCACATAAACCGATCTCCTAATTTTACTCTCTGAGGCTCTATAGGGCGCAATTCTTATGCGATTTGGCTAGACATTATTTTAACGACTTCTCCTATGACCTTCCACATACGTGCCAAATATGGTCTAAATGGGTCCATCACCTGATATAGCTCCCATATGAACCGATCTCCCGATTTTAATTCTTAAGCCACTATAGGGTTCAATTCTAATCCAATTTTTGCTGACATTTTGCGCAATGACATCTACTATGGTCTCCAACAGCCAAACCAAGCATGTTCAACCAATTCGATAACCTGAAATAGCTCCAATAGCTTTGCAATTTATATCTATTATCCTTTGTTTGCCAATAAAGAGATATCGGGCAAAAAAATGACAAATGAGATCCATGGTATGTATGATTTGGGCCGGCCGAACTATTCACGCTTTTGCTGTTGTCACTCGTTCTCCAAGTCATTGAAAACAGCTATTTTTATACCCTCCACCATAAGATGGGGGGTATACTAATTTCGTCATTCTGTTTGTAACTAATAGAAATATTCGTCTGAGACCCCATAAAGTATATATATTCTTGATCGTCGTGACATTTTATGTCGATCTAGCCATGTCCGTCCGTCTGTCCGTCCGTCCGTCTGTCTGTCGAAAGCACGCTAACTTCCGAAGGAGTAAAGCTAGCCGCTTGAAATTTTGCACAAATACTTCTTATTATTGTAGGTCGGTTGGTATTGTAAATGGGCCATATCGGTCAATGTTTTGATATAGCTGCCATATAAACCGATCTTGGGTCTTGACTTCTTGAGCCTCTAGAGTACGCAATTCTTATCCGATTGGAATGAAATTTTGTACGGCGTGTTTTTTTATGATATCCAACAACTGCGCCAAGTATGGTTCAAATCGGTCCATAACCTGATATAGCTGCCATATAAACCGATCTTGGGTCTTGACTTCTTGAGCCTCTAGAGGGCGCAATTCTTATCCGATTGAAATGGAATTTCGCACGACGTGTTTTGTTATGATATCCAACAACCGTGTTAAGTATGGTTCAAATCGGTCCATAACCTGATATAGCTGCCATATAAACCGATCTTGGGTCTTGACTTCTTGAGCCTCTAGAGGGCACAATTCTTATCCGATTGAAATGGAATTTCGCACGACATGTTTTGTTATGATATCCAACAACTGTGCCAAGTATGGTTTAAATCGGTGCATAACCTGATATAGCTGCCATATAAACCGATCTTGGGTCTTGACTTCTTGAGCCTCTAGAGTGCGCAATTCTTATCCGATTGGAATGAATTTTTGGCACCAAGTATTTCGTTATGATATCCAACAACTGTGCCAAGTATGGTTGAAATCGGTCCATAACCTGATATAGCTGTCATATAAACAGATCTGGGGATTTGACTTCTTGAGCTTCTCGAGGGCGCAATTCCTATCCGATTTGGCTGAAATTTTGCATGACGTATTTTATTTTTACTTTCAACAACTGTGTCAAATAAGGTTGAAATCGGTTCATAACCTGATATAGCTGCCATATAAACCGATCTGGGATCTTGACTTTTTGACCCCTAGAAGTCGCAATTATTATCCGTTATGCCTGAAATTTTGTACGACGGATCCTCTCATGACCATCAACAAACGTGTTTATTATGGTCTGAATCGGTCTATAGCCCGATACAGATCCCATATAAATCGTTCTCTCTATTTTACTTCGTGAGCACCAATGGGCGCAATTCTTATACGAATTGGCTGAAATTTTACACAGGTCTCCAACATATAATTTAATTGTGGTCCGAACCGGACCATATCTTGATATCGTTTTAATAGCAGAGCAACTCTTTTCTTATATCCTTTTTTGCCTAAGAAGAGATGCCGGGAAAAGAACTCGACAAATGCGATCCATGGTGGAGGGTATATAAGATTCGGCCCGGCCGAACTTAGCACGCTTTTACTTGTTCCTTTATAAAATCATCTGTTTTAAATGACATGGCGAACGAATCGAGTGGCAAAACGAAAAAAATTGCTCATTGGTATGCCACTTGGGCTAGGCTATAAAAAGGAGGCTTCTTATCTTTCAGCTAACTTTTCAATCAAACCCGCTCCACTGAGCTTTCGCCTTCAAGATGTAGAAAAATGTGACCTGCTTACGTACTCTTCAACAAACTTGGATATTCGCACTCTAGTAAATAAATTGTTATCTATGGCAAAGATAGCTAGATAAACTACCTGAATTATCTATCTTAGGGTGGGAAATTTGCAAAAAATAGTACAGCAAACAACCGCAACGAAATTCCTAGACTTTATTTTACGGACCGATAGGTTGCCATAACAAAGATAAATGCTGCATGATCAATTTTTACCAATCTGCCCTCTCTCTGTTCGTGGTGGCGTCTCCATTCAGTTGATCCATTCGCAAACAGATGACGCTTTTCTAAATGTTAGCGCTGCCATCTATAAGAGAAAGGTTTATACTTTAATACCCAATACCTTTCATTTTAATCCCATATTAATATTTACCTCCAATATGTTTGTTTGTTTTTTTTTTGGGGTTGGACTACGCATACTTCATCCCAATTTTTAATACCATTTTCAAATTCTACTTCCCAATACCTTTCATTTGATGTCCATATTGTTCCTATTGGTCCACTTTTGTTTTAGGTGGTGTTTTCGGGGTAACGGGGGAGGGTCCAGGTGGAACATAAGGTTCTCTTGGCTTTAAGTTCTCATTTCTTTGAGAACCTGTCTGATTGACGCGGATGTGAACATTCTTAAGTTGTTGGGCTTTTAAAGCGATCTGGATGGTTCAATGGTAGGAACTAGAAGGCATCTTCTTTCTTCTGTTCCTGTGGTATCACAATGGACGAAAACGTCTAAGTGAGTCTGATGGTAGACTGCCGCTTAAACCTAGTCTAACCTTACCATGGTCAAGATCGGGCTATATTTACGATATAGGTGACTGATCTCGCCATTTAAGTTCTTGGGGACATAAAAGCACGTTATTACCCGAATTCGCTGATATTTGACACAGCGGGCTGTGTTAGGATAATCATGTTCAATGTGGCCCATATCGGTCCATATTTATATATAACTGAGATATAGACCGATCTTCCGTTTTATGGCCTCGGATCCATAAAAGGCGCAATTATTGTCCGTTTTCGCTAAGATTGTCACTGCGAGCTTGCCCTATAAGGTGCAGATCGGTCTAATTTTGGATATAGCTTCCATTTACATACACCGATCTCCCCATTTAAGTTCTTAATTCGGTACAACGAGATGTGTTAGACCCTTATGTAGCCTTCCTGTATATGGTGGCGATCGAACTATATTTAGATATTGCTGCTATGGGTTCATAAATGATGGAATTTTCACCGTACTAAGACGAAAGGTGGTTAATATTTATGTGTATGGGTGGAGGGTATTCAAGACCATGACTTTTTATTTATTAACTTTTGAGTTAATTAACGAAAATGCTTGCAATGAAAAAGGAAAGCCACAGGATACCATCATCCAGCCATAGCATACGCGTTTTGACCCTTGGCAGAGGTCTTATCCGATATTTGTGTTGTGTGTGCATGGGCATGTCATAAATTCTTGTAGTTTACACTTGAAATGAAAAATTGTTTGTTTTTAAATGCATCTCTTCTATACAAACCCAATTTTATTTTTTATTGAAACTATGGTTCTTATTTTGCATATACTAAGCATTGGAATAATCCAAACAGGGGAAAAAGTGTTCATGAATAAAGATTTCATATTTACTTGCGTTCAGTACTATCTAATGTTGATGCATATTAAAGAGCTTAGCATGATTTTTCGGAATATGGAACTCATATAATGAATAAGGCGAAAACCTATCGCTAGAAGACTGGCTTTTAATTGCCTCGCAAAACTTGCCATGGTCTGTTAATTGCTTCTTTGCTGTTAAATGTAGGAGTGGGAAGAGATGTATAAGATCATAAGATTTATATATATTCTGTCCGATATTTAAGCTAAACTAATTGGAAGATACTAATAAATATAAAGCTGTGTTGTTGAGTGTGTGAAATTAAAATAAAGTGAAAGTGGTATTTGTGGGCATATTTATTATTAAGAACCCCGAATGTTCGTGCGAACAAAAAAAAAAAAACTGATAGATACAAACTAAGAAGTGATAGTAATATTGACCTTCAACAGTGTCATGTATTCCAATGAGATAATCAATTTCTTTTTTCCCTTTTAAATATATTGACATAATAGCATTGCTGTTGAATGGTGATTAGGTGAGGTTAGGCTGAAAAGGGGGTGCGGATATTATCTGCCCCAAGCCACTATAGACATTCGTACCGAGTATGATCAAGATCGGTCTTTATTTTGATATAACTGCATAATGATTAAAGGTCTTAGGCCCATAATAGGCGCATTAAATTTAGGATTTGGATGCAATTTGGGACAGTGAGTTATTTTAGGCAATTTGGGACAGTGAGTTATTAATTTAGGTTATTTAGGGCAATAAATACGCCCTATACAGGTTCAAGACCGATTTCGTTAAAATTTACACAGCGCGCCCTTTTAAGCTCTTCGACATTCTTGCTCTATATCGTTCAAGTCGGTCTATATTTGGCCATATACATACTATAGACCGATGTTACGATTTAAGTTTTAGGCCGATAAAAGATGCCTTCCCACTTGTTAGTATTGAGAGCGCACAATTAGCCGATTAAAAGCTTAGGTGTTTGTACTAGTGACATGGGGGCGGATTAATATCGGCACCTTCTTTTCAACCTAAACTTACGTAGCATACCATCCTTTGCTGTACGATATGAAACTACAAAACTTTCGGAAATAATTCAAAAGAAGCTACAGCTTTGTGAAACGAAAACCAAACTCCAAGCGCCTTTTCAGAGAAAACAAGTAAAAGCGTGCTAAGTTCGGCCGGGCCGAATCTTATATACCCTCCACCATGGATCGCATTTGTCGAGTTCTTTTCCCGGCATCTCTTCTTAGGCAAAAAAGGATATAAGAAAAGAGTTGCTCTGCTATTAAAACGATATCAAGATATGGTCCGGTTCGGACCACAATTAAATTATATGTTGGAGACCTGTGTAAAATTTCAGCCAATTCGTATAAGAATTGCGCCCATTGGGGCTCACGAAGTAAAATAGAGAGAACGATTTACATGGGATCTGTATCGGGCTATAGACCGATTCAGACCATAATAAACAACGTTTGTTGATGGTCATGAGAGGATCCATCGTACAAAATTTCAGGCATATCGGATAATAATTGCGACCTCTAGGGGTCAAGAAGTCAAGATCCCAGATCGGTTTATATGGCAGCTATATCAGGTTATGAACCGATTTGAACCTTATTTGACAGAGTTGTTGAAAGTAAAAATAAAATACGTCATGCAAAATTTCAGCCAAATCGGATAGGAATTGCGCCCTCTAGAAGCTCAAGAAATCAAATCCCCAGATCTGTTTATATGACAGCTATATCAGGTTATGAACCGATTTAAACCATACTTGGCACAGTTGTTGGATATCATAACGAAATACTTCATGCGAAATTTCATTCCAATCGGATAAGAATTGCGCACTCTACTGGCTCAAGAAGTCAAGACCCAAGATCGGTTTATATGGCAGCTATATCAGGTTATGGACCGATTTGAACCATACTTGGCACAGTTGTTGGATATCATAACAAAACACGTCGTGCAAAATTTCATTCTGATCGGATAAGAATTGCGCACGCTAGAAGCTCAAGAAGTCAAGACCCCAGATCGGTTTATATGGCAGCTATATCAGGTTATGGACCGATTTAAACCATACTTGGCACAGTTGTTGGATATCATAGCAAAACAAGTCATGCTAAATTTCATTCCAATCGGATAAGAATTGCGCACTCTACAGGCTCAAGAAGTCAAGACCCAAGATCGGTTTATATGGCAGCTATATCAAAACATGGACCGATATGGCCCATTTACAATACCTACCGACCTACACTAATAAGAAGTATTTGTGCAAAATTTCAAGCGGCTAGCTTTACTCCTTCGGAAGTTAGCGTGCTTTCGACAGACAGACGGACGGACGGACGGACGGACGGACGGACGGACAGACGGACAGACGGACAGACGGACGGACATGGCTAGATCGACATAAAATGTCGCGACGATCAAGAATATATATACTTTATGGGGTCTCAGACGAATATTTCGAGTAGTTACAAACAGAATGACGAAATTAGTATACCCCCCATCTTATGGTGGAGGGTATAAAAAGAAAAGCTTATAATTTTCAATAATGGATATTCCTTCATTATTCCTACATTTCTTGTATTTGAGCTTACTAAGCCTCCTGTATTTCAAGCCGGTATCTGAATATATTAGGCGGCTCGTTGACAGGGGAGCAGTTTTCCTTTCAACTCTTGGACGAATATTACTTTACTTATATTAGCTGCGACAGAATATTTGTTCCACTATCCGAACGTAGAATAGCGTTCCAAGCGCCTCGATCTTCTGCGCTCATTCTAAAATCTCTGACACCAAGTTTCGAGGTGTCTTCCACAACTTGATCTTTCCATCGGGCTTTTGGTCTTCCCGGTTTGCGTGTACCACTGTGTTTGCCTTCAAAAGACTTGTTTGCTGGAGCTTCTTCATTCATTCTGACAACATGACCTAGCCAACGCAGCCGTTGTATTTTGATGCAAGTAACTGTTCAATTATCGTCATACAGCTCATACAGCTCGTGGTTCATACGTCGCCTATATTCTCCATTAACGCAAACTTGTCCATATATTTTACGGAGAATCTTTATCTCAAATACTCCAAGCACTGCCTCATCTACTTTCACAAGTACCCATGCTTCAGAACCATACAACAGCACGGGTAGTATCAGTGTCTTGTATAGTGCGATCTTCGTCTGTCGAGAGGTGGCCTTGTTTGCGTACTTAGTCCAAAGTAGCATCTGTTTGCCAGTATTATTCTTCGCTTAATCTCAAAACTGGTCTCATTCGTTTCGGTTACGGCGGTGCCGAGGTAGATAAGGGTACAGTCAAAGTTGTGGTTCCCAACTTTCTCCATTTTCTTTATCTGCTCGGTTGTGCAAGGGGTTTTGGGAGCTGAAATCATCCATTTCGTCTTATCTCCATTTACTGCCAGACCCATTTTCACTGATTCTCTTCAAATTCCTTCAAAGGCTGCAGTTACTACTTCCCGTGACCGAGCCATGATATCGATGTCGTCAGCATAGACGAGTTGCATGTGTTCTCTTGTGATTAGTGTGCTATATCTATTCACATATGCATCTCGTATAATCTTCTCCAACAGGATATTAAAGAGATCACACGATAGGCTGTCTCTTTGTTTGAAACCTCGTTTGGTATTAAACGGTTCGGAAAGATTATTTCCTACACATAATAATACAATAGTGTACAGCTGGAAGTTTATGACACGTGAAGGTTAGGTTGTAAAGAGGGTGCGGATATTAATCCGCCCATGCCACTATGGACATACACCTAAGCCAGTAATCGGCATGTTGTGCGCTCTAAATACTTGAAAATAACATAAAAAAAATAAGTTAAGAATTCCGTGCTACTTACAAACTCCTTAATTATTTTCCATACCACTCCTCAAAGTTGGTTCATGTCTGGTTTAGTGCCCCCACCTAAGTACCGGTGTCTGTTAGACGCGAAAGGCAACGTCTCATGATCTTCCCCACATGCCCTACACATGATATCACTTGCCGCACCGATTTTATTTAAGTGAGCTCGTAGTCCTATGTGTCCCGTTATGATACCAAAAGCTATACTGACTTCCTTCTAACTTCCTTTCAGTAATAGCTTCGTCCTTTCACGATTTGGATCACCCCATAGGATTTTCGCCGTCCTACCGACCGTTTCGGTGTTCCACAGTGTAACATGCGCGTTCATCTCAATGTAGACCCCCAGGCCCACTCTGTGCCCTACATTTGATCCATCCGTGTCAAGTGATCTTCCAGATGGTAATACCAGAGTTCCGTCAGTCCAAGACTGTGCCTTGCACTCGACCACAAGTGTTCTCTGAACATGTTGTACGGCCCTAAAGTTGCACTTTTTCTCCATAGCTGTCCACCAAACTGCTGAGCCGCAAGTAAGTATTGGTCTAATTACACTCCTTTAGAGCCAGTGGACTATTCTCTGATTCAGGCCCCATTTCGGGCCTACGGCCCGTCTTTGGGCCCTTCTGCATAGCTGGTTCAGATCCTTACCACTTAGAAGTATTATAACATCATTAGCATAACCGACGGGTTCAATTCCTGCCTCAGTCAGCATCCGTAATAGGTCACCCAAAGGAGTGGCTATAAAATGCCCCCAGTGGCGTGGCCTGTGCCACTTTCTCCCTTATATTTATGTCATGGGACCCACAATTTTTCCACCTGTTCCTTAGCATATGGTTTAACTAGTCTCAAAGCACACGGTCGACCCGGTACTGGTCTAAGGATTGGATCAATGTGTTGGTCCGCACATTGTTAAGCGCCCCCTCGATGTCAATGCATACCGCCAGTGTGTATGTCTTGGCATCGCAGGATTCTATTTTATGCACAACCCATATGCAAGTTCGAGGAACGCTGTGAAAATAATGGCCAGATAGTCGGCCTCTTTTTGTAGTAACGCTTGAAATATTCCATCCGGTCCGGGTGACTTAAGTGGTTAGAAGCTCCTTAAGGCTTCCTTGACCATAAATTCCGTGAGTCCCGTTGTATCCAGTGGAAAATGCGTTTTCATCAAAAACCTCGACATGTCCACCGTTGTTTCTGCTCTTACTCCCATATCGTCTACTATTTCAGTTTGGGCATGGATTTTTAAGAGAAAATTTCTCATCTTCGCGGCGTCATTAACGCTATCGACTTGGTCGCAGAACAGCTTCCAGGAGGCATGATTTGCCGCTCTGATAATCTTATTGTATTCCTTGAGCGGTGTGTGAGACACATCCTAATATACTTCCACGAATTTTTCCGGTCATCCAGGTTTTTTCTTGGGCTGGTTTCCTTTCCCTTCGAAAGTCCACCACCAGTGCAGTCGTAATTCTGTTGATATTGTCGTCAATCTCTTCTATGCTTGGACAATCTAAATTATCTTGCCCAAGTCTTTTTCTTAGTGGTCTTTCAAATTTTGGCCAGTTAGTTTTCAACTTATGGTGGCCCCCGTAGCGCAGAGGTTAGCATGTCCGCTTATGACGCTGAACGCCTGGGTTCGAATCCTGGCGAGACCATCAGAAAAAATTTTCAGCGGTGGTTATCCCCTTCTAATGTTGGCAATATTTGTGAGGTGTGGCACTGCGGCACGCCGTTCGGACTCGGCTATAAAAAGGAGGCCCCTTATCATTGAGCTTAAACTTGAATCGGATATCACTCATTGATATATGAGAAGTTTGCCCCTGTTCCTTAGTGGAATGTTCATGGGCAAAATTTGCATTTGCAGTTTTCAACTTATAACGGAAGCTTATCCGATTTGGCGCTATTCTAAACCTAATGTAGCGATGGTCTGAGAAGGAATGCTCTATGAAGACCTTCCACAAGACATCTAAAATCTGCTACCTAATCCTATTAACAAAGGTAGCGATGTTACTAATATTAAGTGTTATTAGATCGTTAGTATTCAGTATTAGGATCTTTGCTTATCCCAGTCTTTCTAATATTGTCGCCGTTAGGCGCTATCGAGTGTCCCGCCACTGCACCGCCTTATGGCTCAATATGAGGATATTTGCCTATCGTAGTCTTCCCAATCTTGAATAAGACGGCCATGGCGCCGCAGTACGCCATGCCTTTACTCGTAGCCAAACTTGTCACCGAGACTTGATCAGTGCCCACCAGTCCTTCCTCGATGTAGACCGTCGCCTTTGTGAGCTGTGGGATGTCCATCTTTCTCACAAGATTGAGCTTTGCGCCCCTGGGAGTTTGGATACTTTCAACGAGATTTTTGACGGTATCAATACATTCCGTTGACGCAAAGTGCAGCTTTAAGATGTCACCTTTATATTCGCAGCTCATAATTCGTATGTGTGGACCCCCTACAGAGTTCAACAGCTGTTCGATAACCCTATCGTTTACCAAATACCTCACCGACAATCTGGTGGAATCCTACCGGATATACAGCCGATATCGATAACTGCATAAGTCATCTCATCGTTGTTGTGCTTCTTGCAACTACGGCGTAAGAGGGTGGCTCCATACCTTTCTCAGCAACCATCTTCCCCTTCCGTTATGGCTGTGGCATCCTTTTGGAAGTCACAGTCCTTCATGAAGACTCAGGAGCCGTGTGCGTTTCCTTCGTTCCTGTTCCGACTTTTTCTTCCTTTTCTTCCGTCATCCCCCTATCCTCATCTCTCGATTCATATGAATGAACTGTGCTTCCCTCTGGTTTATCCGTCTCTTCCTCATCTGTTAGTCTGACGACTGTTTGTAATCTTGAAATATACTACGGTCTGATGGGTCTTTGGAGTCCATTTTGATCCTACTTCTGAAAGGCTTCAAAATTTTTCGTAATAGGTACCTATTCCGAGATACGGATTTTTTTTCTTCGAGGAGCGAAATGAATACACGTCCGCTCCACTCAACGGTTACTATGTGATGAAATGTCAAAAGTTCATATTTTTAAAAGTGTTCGTTTATTGTCAATGCCCAAATTTTAGAAGCTGTAAATAATCGTCCAAGAGATTCATTAGACAATTTGAAGGTAGTTTTAGTTAATTTCCCAGCAAAATAAATTGGAAGCTATTCTAAAAGAACAGCATTTTATATACTTCCAATATGACAAAGTTTGTTCTTTTCCTAGATCTTGGGAAGTCGTGAAAAATATCATCAGTTTAACTGCTCCTGTGATATATAATTTGGGGGAGATGCTGGCATATGCTTGGATGAGGGCTAACGCTATTTTTGACTATTTGAGCTGTGCTTTAAAAGAGGTTTCGTCACACTGTTGCAGAATTTTTGATCAATTTTCCACCTGAACATTTTATGGCAAATTTCTTATATATCGATTTAACGTTGCGTTTTACTTTCTGTTTCCCACGATCTTTTTTAAATCCTATTTTGTAAACCAATTTAAAGAACAATATTGAAAATATTGAACCTAAACAGCAATAAAAGAAGAGAAATAATAGGCTAACGCTGTATAGGTTCCCGATTGGATACCTGAGTTGATACTTAAGGTCGAGTGCAAGACAATGCTGCCAGAAGTACAGTCTTGGATTGACAGAGCTCTGGAGACTATGCTACAAGAAGTATTAAAACTAAAGGATAGAGTGCGCTTGGGCGACTACATTGAGATCAGGGATTGAGATCTATTTACGTCTGCCTGACCAACAACTGTGCTAAGTTTGATTCAAATCGGTTCATAATCTGGTATAGCTGTCATATAAACCGATCTTGGAACTTGACTTCGTGAGCCAATAGAGCGCGCAATTCTCATCCAATTTGGCTGAAATTTTGCATGAGGTGTTTTGTTATGACTTCAAATAACTGTGCTAAGTATGGCGTAAATCGGTATAGAACCTGATATAGCTGTCATAAAGGGTGATTTTTTTGAGGTTAGGATTTTCATGCATTAGTATTTGACAGATCACATGGGATTTCAGACATGGTGTCAAAGAGAAAGATGCTCAGTATGCTTTGACATTTCATCATGAATAGACTTACTAACGAGCAACGCTTGCAAATCATTGAATTTTATTACCAAAATCAGTGTTCGGTTCGAAATGTGTTCAAATTTTGACAAATTTTGTTCAGCGATGAGGCTCATTTCTGGTTGAATGGCTACGTAAATAAGCAAAATTGCCGCATTTGGAGTGAAGAGCAACCAGAAGCCGTTCAATAACTGCCCATGTATCCCGAAAAATGCACTGTTTGGTGTGGTTTGTACGCTGGTGGAATCATTGGACCGTATTTTTTCAAAGATGCTGTTGGACGCAGCGTTACGGTGAATGAACACATTTCGAACCGAACACTGATTTTGGTAATAAAATGCAATGATTTGCAAGCGTTGCTCGTTAGTAAGTCTATTCATGATGAAATGTCAAAGCATACTGAGAATCTTTCTCTTTGACACCATGTCTGAAATCCCACGTGATCTGTCAAATACTAATGCATGAAAATCCTAACCTCAAAAAAATCACCCTTTATAAACCGATCTGGGATTTTGACTTCTTGAGCCTCTAGAGGGCGCAATTCTCACCCGATTTGGCAGAAATTTTGTACAACGGCTTCTCTCATGACCTCTCTCAACGTGTCTAATATGGTAGGAAGACAGAGGAATACGATGCTGGTAGATTAGGGTGATGACTTTTTAGCAACCACATATCCCTATATCATATTTTGATGGGTTTTATTTAAGATTAGATAAAATCTTTAATTAGAGATTATTTGATAAAAAAAAACTCACGTACAAAATGATTTTAAAATGTTTATTTCAGCATTGTGGTCAATGTTTTGAAGTCACTGTAGGTAGTTGTAAACAAGTAAAAGCATGCTAAGTTCGGCCGGGCCGAATCTTATATACCCTCCACCATGGATCGCATTTGTCGAGCTCTTTCCACGGCATCTCTTTTTAGGCAAACAAAGGATAAAAGAATATTGAATATTGGAGACCATAGTAGAAGTCATTGTGTAATATTTCAGCCAAATCTAGTAAGCATTGCGCACTTAAGAGGCTGAAGTAGTAAATAAGGAGATCCGTTTATAAGGGAGCTGTATTAGGCTATAAACCGATTCATGCCATATTCGACATGTATGTTAAAGGTCATGGGAGAAGCCGTTGTGCAAAAGTTCAGCCAAATCGGATAATACTTGCGCCTTTTAGAGGCTCAAGAAGTCAAGATCCCATATCAGTTTATATGGCAGCTATATCAGGTTATGGACCGATTTGAACTATTCTTAGCACATTTGTTGAATATCGTAAAAAACACCTCATGCAAAATTTTATCTAAGTCGGATAATAATTGCGCCCTGTAGTGGCTCAAGAAGTCAAGACCCCAGATTGGTTTATATGGCAGCTATATCAGGTTATGGACCTATTTAAACCATTCTTTATACAGTTGTTGGAAGTCGTAACGAAACACGTTGTGCAAAATTTCAGCCAAACCGGATAGGAATTGCTCCCTGTAGAGGCTCAAGAAGTCAAGACCCCAGATCAGTTTATGTGGTAGCTATATTAGGTTATGGATCGATTTAAACTATTCTTAGCACAGTTGTTAAAAGTCATAACAAAGCATCTCATGCTAAATTTCAGCCAAATCGGATAATAATTGCATACTCTAGTGGCTCAAGAAGTCAAGACCCCAGATCGGTTTATATGACAGCTATATCAGGTTATGGACCGATTTGAACCATTCTTAACACAGTTGTTAGTTGTTAGAAAGTTAGCGTGATTTCGACAGACAGACGGACGGACGAACATGGTTGGTTCGACTTAGAATGTCATGACGATCAAGAATATATATACTTTATGGGGTCTTAGACGAATGATTCAGAGCTACAGATAGTTCTTCAAAATCTTTAGCGCGAAACAATTGACTACTAAACCAAATTAATTACAAAATAAACTAGTAAACTAATGTCCATGAGTAAGAAATGAGTGAAGAGATTTTACGCAAGAAGAGCTGGAATGGGACGAGAGTTCCAGCGTGCATTGCAGATGTATGGGATCTGGATAAACTTAACAAAGAGAATTCACACCCCTCAGTGAAGTGACGGAAGTTTCGAGTGAGGTGGAAGAAAAACTTCATGTCGTCTTACCAGCCGCCCTTAACCTGAGTTTTACCATTTCTGAAGGCTGCTTCCAATTCATCATAATTACTCATCAATTCTTGCACAAGGAAATACGCGATGTTTGATGTAGTCGATCCATAGAGCTTATCGCCCATGACAATCCTTGAACGCAATACAGCACATGGTGCTGGCAATTATTGAACTTGGTTGTGGGGTGACCTTTCTCTTCGAACATTTGCTACAGTCGAACTAAAACTCCTGTCTTTTTACGGTATTCTCGGTTGTTGTATTAGCAACAATCATCTCAACTGATCCCCACAGGTTGAACTCATCTAACACATTCTGGAGCCCTTCTGCGATTGTTTAAACATTCCCATCTTTTTATTTGAACCCAGTCAACTTTATTTCTTAGGATTCATTCTTGAGGACCAAGCCCTGACATTCAACGCTCTCAAGGTGTTTGCCGTTAAAGTACATGCTTCACTTCTCCAGATAAAGCATCCTTACAAAGTACTTCTTCACCCGACTAGCTTTCTTGTATATAGCCTTGTGGATTCCTGACTGACATGGGGTTGAGATTTCAGTGCCCACAGCGAAAAGCTGGTGACAGACCGTTGCTACTCCGTGGGACGATAACTTTGAGCTTGTAACAAGGCGTTTTGCAATGCCTGTTGGGTTATGCTTTCTTTTTATACCCTCCACCATAAGATGGGGGTATACTAATTTCGTCATTCTGTTTGTAACTACTCGAAATATTCGTCTGGGACCCCATAAAGTATATATATTCTTGATCGTCGTGATATTTTATGTCGATCTAGCCATGTCCGTCCGTCTGTCCGTCCGTCCGTCTGTCTGTCGAAAGCACGCTAACTTCCGAAAGAGTAAAGCTAGCCGCTTGAAATTTTGCACAAATACTTCTTATTAGTGTAGGTCGGTTGGTATTGTAAATGGGCCATATCGGTCCATGTTTTGATATAGCTGTCATATAAACCGATCTTGGGTCTTGACTTCTTGAGCCTCTAGTGGCCGCAATTCTTATCAGATTTTAATGAATTTTGGCACTACGTGTTTTGTTATGATATCCAACAACTGTGCCAAGTATGGTTCAAATCGGTCCATAACCTGATATAGCTGCCATATAAATCGATCTTGGGTCTTGACTTCTTGAGCCTCTAGTGGGCGCAATTCTCATCCGATTTTAATGAATTTTGGCACTACGTGTTTTGTTATGATATCCAACAACCGTGCCAAGTATGGTTCAAATCGGTCCATAACCTGATATAGCTGCCATATAAACCGATCTTGGGTCTTGACTTCTAGAGCCTCTAGAGAGCGCAATTCTTGCCCGATTGGAATGGAATTTTGCACGACGTGTTTTGTCATGATATCCAACAACTATGCCAAGAATGGTTTAAATCGGTCTATGACCTGATATAGCTGTCATATAAACCGATCTTGGGTCTTGACTTCTTGAGCCTCTAGAGGGCGCAATTCTTATCCGATTTGAATGAATTTTGGCACAACGTGTTTTGTTATATTATCCAACAACTGTGCCAAGTATGGTTCAAATCGGTCCATAACCTGATATAGCTGCCATATAAACCGATCTTGGGTCTTGACTTCTTGAGCCTCTAGAGTGTGCAATTCTTGTCCGATTGGAATGAAATTTTGCACGACGTGTTCTGTCATAAAATCCAACAACTATGCCAAGTATGGTTCAAATCGGTCCATAACCTGATATAGCTGCCATATAAACCGATCGTGGGTCTTGACTTCTTGAGCCTCTAGAGTGTGCAATTCTTGTCCGATTGAAATGAAATTTTGCACGACGTGTTTTGTCATGATATAAAACAACTGTGCCAAGAATGGTTCAAATCGGTTCATAACCTGATATAGCTGTCATATAAACCGATCTGGGATCTTGACTTCTTGAGCCTCTAGAGGTCGCAATTATTATCCGATTTGCCTGAAATTTTGTGCGACGGATTCTCTCATGACCTTCAACATACGTGTTTGTTATGGTCTGAATCGGTCTATAGGCCGATGCAGCTCCCATATAAATCGATCTCTCTATTTTACTTCTTGAGCCCACAAAGGGCGCAATTCTTATTCGAATTAGCTGACATTTTACACAGGCCTTTAACATATAATTTAATTGTGGTCCAAACCCTACCATATCTTAATATCGCTCTAATAGCAGAGGAAATCTTTTCTTATATCCTTTTTTCCCAAAGAAGAGATGCCCGGAAAAGAACTCGACAAATGCGATCCATGGTGGAGGGTATATAAGATTCGGCCCGGCCGAACTTAGCACGCTTTTACTTGTTCTTCTTGATGTTGCATTGTAATCCATCCAAGGACTATCTGAACTGTTGTCGAATAAGTCCGTGCTACTCAAGTATCGCTGAGTTGGTTAATTTGAAAATAATAATCGCTTCCGTTGTCCTCTTTTGCTTGAATGGGTGGATGGTGTTGGCACCAGCAGGTTTGCCGCTGAAATAGCCAACGCGGCCTTTGCTCTCAACTTGTAGTTTGTAGAAGTTCTTATCTTATTTGAACATTCATGCGCCTTTTACCTTGGTTATATCAAAAATTTCCTTCAATAAATCAAAGTTTTGTTTTCATATATGGGGGTTTATTCATTTTGTCATTCCGCTTGCAACACATGGAAATATCCATTTCCGTCCCTATAAAGTATACATAATCTAGCCGTGTCTGTTGTCTGTCTGTCTGTTGAAATTTCGCTAAAGTCTTTAAAAATGAAGATATTGAGCTGAAACTTTCACAGATTCTTTTTTTTTTTTTTTGTCTATAGGCAGGTTAAGTTCGAAGATAGGCTATATCGGACTATATCTTGATATAGCCCCATATAGACCGATCCGCCGATTTAGGGTCATAGGCCCATACGATTTAGTATAAATTTGATACAGTGAGTTGCGTTAGGACCTTCGACATCCTTCTTCAATTTGACCCAGATCGGTCCAGATTTGGATATAGCTGCCATATAGGTCGATCTCTCGTTTTATGGTCTTGGCCCCATAAAAACAATTTATTATCCGATTTCCGTAGCAGAGTTAAGAAATTCGAAGCTTCCATTGACGTGTTTTTTCAGGGGCATGTGATTCCGTTCCATCAACGATTGCCACGTTTTATCTTTTTGATGGGGCTTGCAACTGGGCTAGGTTCATTGCCCAGGGTTCCATGTTCTTCGCCATGTTGAAAAAGCTCTTCTTGAATAACACATTGTATTCTTTTCAATAACATGAATGAAAAATGCCTTGCCTTTATTCAGGTTTGTCTGAAATGACACAAACCGATCAATGAACACTTATCTATAGTACGTACTTATCTATAAGTATCTATGGGGCCACCTCAACCCCATAACACCACCCAAATAGGAAGTATTTGCTGACCGTTACAATATGAGGCTCAAATAAAAGGTATTTTAGAGTAGAACGCAAATCTGATATACATTGTCAAAGCCAAGTACCCAAAACACCCCCCAATATGATCATGTTTGCCGACTATGAACAAATGGGGCTCAAATGAAAGGTATTTGGGAGTAGACCATGAATCTGATATCAACATTCGGGACCAACTGTCTAGGTGACGTCCCACCACCATTACAACCCCCAAATAGGACGGTGGACACTCAAGACAGTGGAGCTCGATATTCATAGTTTTTAGGGCCCCTACCCCAAACCGGACATATTTGCTGGCGTTTGCAATAAGGGGTTTAAAGGAATGGTAATTTTGATTAGAAAACGAATTTGATATCCAATTTTGAGGCCAATGGCGATATGGGGTTCAAATAAATGATATATGGATATATGAGATTAGAGCACGTTGCTAATATATTTTCAGGGCTTAGTGTTTGGGGGGCCACCCCACTCCCCAAAACACCCCTAAAGCGGGAATATTTACCGACCATGACAATGTGGGGCTTAAATGAAGGGTATTGGAGGGTAGAGCAAGAATTGATACCCACTTTCGGGACCAAGTGGTCTACCCCTTTTCCCAAAATATCCCACAAACCAAAATTTTTTACTGATAATTGCAATATGGGGCTCAAATAAAGGTATTTGTGTATTCCCCAAAACATCCCCCATGCCAATATGTGGCTCAAATGAAAGGTATTTGAGATTAGAAAACGAATTTGATAACCAATTTTGGGGCCATGTGTTTGGGGGACGCCTCCTCCTGTCAACTCCCCTTAAACCAATGTCAATATAGGGTTTAAATAAATGGTATTTGAGGGAAGAGCACGATGCTGATATTTTTTCGGGGCCAAGTGTCTGGGGGACCACCTCAACCGAAAACACCCCTAAATCAGACATCATGAGAATATCGGGCAGAAATAAAGTCTTTTAAGAATGGAGTACACCTTATATCCAAACTTTAACATATATTGTTAAACTGTTAGTCAAGCGATATACTATTTTCGTAGCATGGTATTTCACTAAAAATTCTTTAACTGTCGGAAATTAATATTCAAAGGAAAATTTTGTTCCATATAAAGTAAAAGAAGGCTCAGCGGAGCGGGCCTGGGTCAGCTTGTTGTTAATAAAGCGAAGAATGTGAACCGATTAATTTTGTATACCTACCACCATGGGTTGGACTAGATTAGTATACCCAATCTAGTCATTCCGTTTGTAACACCTCGAAATATTCGTCTAAGACCCCATAAAGTATATATATTCTTGATCGTCTCGACGTTCTGAGTCAATCGCGCCATGTCCGTCTGTCCATCTGTCGAAATCATGATAGCGGTCGAACGCGTAAAGCTAGCCGCATGAAATTTTGCACAGATGCTCAATATTGATGTAGGTCGTTGGGGATTCGGATTTATATATAGCTTCCATACGAGTATAAACCGATCTCCCGATTAGAATTCGTTAGCCTCTGGCAATTTTTATCCGATTTGGCTGAAATTTTGGACTTTTTTTCTGTTAAGACTTCCAACAACTGTGCCTAGTACGGTTCAAATCGGTTATAACCTGGTATATATAAACCCACATAAACCGATCTCCCGTTTTGACTTCTTGAGTCTTTGCAAGCCGCAGCTGTTGTCTGATTTGGCTGAAATCCTGCATGCGATGTTCTGTTATAACTTCCAACAACTGTGCCAAGTACAGTCTAAATCAGTCTATAACCTGATATAGCTCACATATATACCGGTCTCTCGATTATCCCTGTTCGGTTCGTAGAAGCTTTAATTGTTTATGGTTTGTGCAGAAGTTTGGTATGTAGAATAAATTTGTGCCTTTCAACTAAATTTATTTTGTATAAATTCTTAGCACAATCCATGGTGGGTTCCCAAGATTCAGCCCGGCGGAACTTAGCAATCTTTTACTTGTTTTTTCCTTGAATAAATTTTGATTAGACTACTGAAATATAAAACCAAAACTCTCTTAGAAAAAATCACAAATTTCAATTTGCTTAACTTCAGTTATCTTTTTGGAACAATCGCAATAAAGTGTATAAATGGGTTTGTTTTGCACAATTTCGAGGACCATTAAAAAACAGCTCAAAATTGATTGTGAAATAAAATTTCTTTTATGATCTTCATTGAATTGCATTTTCGGCCTTACCAGACCAAGCAATCAACCAAATTGCTGCCGAACGGTACATTTAAATTTAAACCATATGTCCTACCAAAATATATTCCTCAAATGTATGTTTTTGTATTTATTGGTTTAAAAGTGTTAATACAAGGAGGTCATCGGGACGCTTAAGCGCATCGGTTCGAATCCTGGATAGAGTATTAAAAACAAGTAAAAGTGTGCTAAGATCGGCCGGGCCGAATCTTGGGAACCCACTACCATGGATTCTGTGAAAAATTTATACAAAATAAATTAAGTTGCAGGGCATAATTTTATTCTACATACCAAACTTCTGTCAAACCAGCAAAAATTAAAACTTCCAGAAGCCAAACAAGGATGATCGAGACACCGATTTACATGGGAGCTAAATCAGGTTATAGACAGATTTTGGCCGTACTTGGCACAGTTGTTGGAAATCATAATAAAACACTACTTGTGGCTTGTAAGTACTCAAGAAGTCAAATTGGGCGTTGGGTTTATATTGGAACTAAATCAGGTTATAGACCGATTTTTGACGATTTGGCTTCTCCCATGACCTTCAACATACATGTCCAATATGGTCATAATCGATCTTTAGACTGTTACAGCTCCGATATAAACCGATCTCCCGGTTATGCTTCTTGAGCCCCATCAAGGCCCATAGATAAATATACCGATCGACTCAGAATCATTTTGTGATTCAATTCAGCTATGTCCGTCTGTCTGTCCGTCTATTTGTCTGCCATCTGTCCATGTTAATTTGTGTCTACAGTACAGGTCGCAGCTTTAGTCCGATCTTCTCAAAATTTGGTACAGGCATGTTTTTTGGTCTAGAGACAAAGCCTGTCGAAATTGGAAAAAATCGGTTCAGATTTGGATATTGCTCCCATATATGTGTTCGTCCGATTTGCAGTAATAATGCAATAAAGTGGTCATTTGTAAACTGATTCTCTCGAAATTTGGCAGGAGGGATTTTTTTTCTTTCGAATTTCGACAGTACTGGTGAATTTGATGGAAATCGGTTAAGATTAAGATATAGCTGTCATATATTCATATCGTCCTATTTTCGCTCCAAGCGCCACTGCCATCGCTTTTATTGATAAATCTTGCCAAAATTTTTCACAACGATTTCCTCGACGACTACCACAATATCTGAGAAGTTTGCTCGAAATCGGTTCAGAATTATATATAGCTCCCAAATATATGTTCGTCGAATTTTGGGTATTTTGCATTAATGTTGTCATTTGTCAACTGTAGTTATTACAGTTTGAACATATTTGCTCGAAATTTGATACGGATTGTTTAATAACCCATCTGGAAACATCCGCCAAGGTCCATCCAAATTAGTTGAGAATTGGATATAACTTCCACATTGTACTTATAGGGTAGGTGTAGGGTATTATACAGTCGGCTCCGCCCGACTTTTGCCCTTCCTTACTGGGCTTAGTTTTAGCATTTCCATATAAGGAAAATTAAGTAAAATCGTGCTAAGTTCGACCGGGCCGAATGTTATATACCCTCCGTCATGAATCGCATTTTTCAAGCTATGCTATTGGAGCTATACCAAATTATGAACCGATTGGGGCCATACTTATTTCGCCGTGAGAGACCAAAATTGAAGTCATGTAAAATTTCAGCCAAATCGGATAACAATTGCGCCCTATAGTGGCACAGGAAATAAAATCGGGAGATCGGTTGAGAATTGGATATAGCTTCCACATTGTACTTATAGGGTAGGTGTAGGGTATTATACAGTTGGCTCCGCCCGACTTTTGCCCTTTTTTACTGGGTTTAGTTTTAGCATTTCCATATAAGGAAAATTAAGTAAAATCGTGCTAAGTTCGACCGGGCCGAATGTTATATACCCTCCGTCATGGATCGCATTTGTTAAGCTATGCTATTGGAGCTATACCAAATTATGAACCGATTGCGGCCATACTTATTTCGCCGTGAGAGACCAAAATTGAAGTCATGTAAAATTTCAGCCAAATCGGATAACAATTGCGCCCTATAGTGGCACAGGAAATAAAATCGGGAGATCGGTTTCTATGGGAGCTATATCAGTTTACGGACCGATTCGGACCATATTTTACACGTATATTTAAGGTCATACATTACACAGTTGTTGAAAGTAAGAGTGAAACCCTTTAAGCAAAATTGCAGCCAAATCGGATAATAATTCTGCCCGCTACCAGATCAAGAATTTAAGATCCGAGATTGGTTCAGGTTATGAACCGAGTCAAGATCAAGGATTGGTTTATAAGGCAGCTATATAAAAACATGGACCGATATAGCTCATTTACATTCCCAACTGATCTACACTAATTGAAAGTATTCGTGCAAAATTTCAAGCGCCTTGCTTTATCCCTTCAAAACTAAGCGTGCTTTCGACAGACGGACGGACATCGCTAAATCGACTTAGAATGTCAAGATATATGTAAATGAAGTCGGACCGTGAAAGGAAGTCGGTTGGTCCAAACAACCAAGTTTGTAAATTTCGTCGACGTCGGATATAAAATAGCCTTGTATTGACTTAAAGCCTGTAGTCGGAGGACTGGTCAATATGACAGTTATATCCAAATATAGTCCTTTTAAGAACATATTGGATGGATCGCCCTGGTAGCAACTTAGAAGCGTACCCGGACTATCAGTATAATGGTCGTGGATTCGATTCCCACCAGGTCTGTTGCTACTGTGGTGTCACAATGGACTAGAATTGTCTAATTGTGATTTTGTTAAGAAAATAGAATCTACTCTAGCCTAACTTAAGACCAAATTGAAAAGGATTTTAAATATTTCAAAGCAACTCAAAGTTAAAATTTCTTCGCAATCTAGATACTACAATAAGACTACGTGTTGCCACTGAATAAGATGCGTCCTAAATGCCGTATACTTTGCTTCAATAGCAATACAACACTGTGGATTGTATCTAGGCCCATCTTGGATATTATCTGCGAGTTACAGTTTTACAAATGTTGCAGTTTACAACCTGCTATGAACGTCTGCATATCAATTCCGGGCCCTACTCTGCCAAACATAATTTGTTCATGATTTGGTTATTTTCCTCTCGAGTTGCTCAAAATCCAATTATTTTTTACAATGAATTTTCTGGTCGTATTTAGTATTTAGAGATTATTTGCGAGTTACACAAGTAAACCATTGACTGTACATTTGAACAGTTTTACAAATCTTGCCAACCTACGCATCATCGATCAGGTGAATCGTTTTGAACTTTTATTGAAGAAGCCTTGCGTATGAATCAGGAATCTTATTTTAATTAGAAACAAGTTTTGGGAAAACAACAAAAACAGTTTTGAAAAAGTTTTGCTAATTTCGCTACATTTTAAGTGTTATGAATTTGTATAGCGTTTTAAATGTTTCTGCGAAAATTTATAATATTAGTTATTTAGTTGGTAGCCCAATAGAATATGCATACAAATTCTAATCGGGAACCGCTCTCATAAATTGCTGAGGTTTCATAGTTCAGTTGTGTTTTTCCTTTCACCAGCCTCTGCGAAATTGCAACGAAGAGTGGTAAGAGCATCAGCAAACTAAAACAAGCTAGCGGTATTTATTCAAAATGTATATATCGCACTGTCTAAATTCGTTTGAAAGTTGTTAAATATTTCACAAACAATGTCGTTGCTTGGCAATGAAGGTGGTAAATTTAATCAAATCAAACGCTTTGCATTGAAATGAGCCATAAAACAGAATTGGTTCAATCATTTGAGTTAACCAAAGCAATTAACATGAAAACAGGTTCATCCTGGTATAGCCATAGAGCAGCACCTAGCAGTAATGTTTGTCACCTACTAAATAGATGGCATCTACTTCCAAAAAGCCTTGTATAACCGAGCAGATAAAGGAAATGTAGAAAGTTGGGAACCACAACGTTGAGATAGTCATCAACATTATCTACATCGATACCGCCATAACCAAAACGAATGACAATAGTTTAAAACAAGTGAAAGTGTGCTAAAATCGGCCGGGCAGAATCTTGGGAACCCACCAACAAGGATGTTGCTAAAAGTTTATACAAAATGAATTTGGTTGAAGGACAAAATTTTATTCTGCATACAAAACTTATGTCAAACCAGCAAAAATTAAAGCTTCTAGGAACCGAATAGCGATGATCGAGAGACCGGTTTACATGGGAGCTATATCAAGTTATAGACTGATTTGGACCGTATTTGGCAGAGTTGTTGGAAGTCATAATAGGACACCGCATGCAAAATTTCAGCCAAATCGGACAAAAATGGACTCAAGAAGTCAAATCTGGAGATCGGTTTACATGGGAGCTATGTCAGGTTATAGACCGGTTCGGACCGTACTTGACACTGTTGTTAATAGTCATAAAAAAGCACTACATATACAATTTCAGCCATTCCCGATAAAAATTGTGGCTTGTAAAAGCTCAAGAAGTCAAATTGGTAGATCGGTTTATATGGCAGCTATATAAGGTTATAGACCGATTCGGACCTTACTTAACGCAGTTGTTGGGAATCATAATGGAACACCACATGAAAAATTATAGCCAAATCAGATAAAAATTGCGGCTTGTAAGGATTCAAGAATTCAAATCAGGAAATCGGTATATGTATGGGAGCTACATCAAGTTTTAGACCTGGCACATTTGTTGGAAGTCATAGCAGAACGCTGTGTGCAAATTTTCAGTCAAATCGGACAAAGATTGCGGCTTCCAGGGTCTCAAGAAGTCAAATCGGAAAATCGGTTTATATGGAAGCTATATCAAGTAATAGACTGATTTGGAACGTACTTAATATAGTTGTTGGAAGTCATAACGGAACACCACATGCAAAATTACAGCCAAATTCGACAAAAATTGCGGCTTGTAAGAACGCAAGAATTCAAATTGGGAAATCGGTTTATATGGGATCTACAACAGGTTGCGGACCGATTTGGATCATTCTTGGCGCACTTGTTAAAAGTAATAGCAGAAAACTACATGCAAATTTTCAGTCAAATCGGATAAAAATTGCGGCTTGTAAGGGCTCAAGAAATCGAATCGAGAGATCGGTTTATATGGGAGCTATATCAGGTAATAAACCGATTTAGACCGTACTTGGCACAGTTATTGGAAGTCATAACATGGCTAGATCGACTCAGAACGTCAAGACGATCAAAAATATATATAGATATACTTTATGGGGTCCTTTGACGAATATTTCGAGGTGTTATAAACATAATGACTAGATTAGGATACCCTCATCCTATGGTGGTGGGTATAAAAAAACGAGAATAATAATACTGGCAAACATACGCTACTTTGGATTGAGTGGCCACTTCTCGACAGATGAAGTTTACACTATATAAGATACTGATACTAACCGTGTTGTCATATGGTTCCAAGGCATGGGTACTTGTGAAAGCAGACGAGGCGGTGCTTGGAGTGTACGAGAGAAAGATTCTTCTTAAAATATATGGACCAGTTTGGGTTAATGGAGAATTTCGCGACGTATGAACCACGAGATGTATGAGCTGTATGACGACAATAGTATAGTTGGCAAGCGAAGAAATCTTTTAAAGGCGATCATGATGGTATACACGAACCGGGATGACCCAAAAGCTCATGGAAAGATCAAGTGGTGAGAGACACCTCCAAACTTCAGAGATTTTAGAAGGAGCACAGAATTTCGCGGCGCTTGGAACGCTATTCTAAGTTTGGCTAATGGGACAAATCTTCTGTCATACCCAATTAAAGTAAAAAAGATAATTTAATTTAAAACAAGTAAAAGCGTGCTAAGTTCGGCCTGGCCGAATCTTATATACCCTCCACCATGGATCGCATTTGACGAGTTCTTTTCCCGGCATCTCTTCTTAGGCAAAAAAAAGGATATAAGAAAAGATTTGCTCTGCTATTAGAGCGATATCAAGATATGGTCCGGTTTGGACCACAATTAAATTATATGTTGGAGACCTGTGTAAAATGTCAGCCAATTCGAATAAGAATTGCGCCCTTTGTGGGCTCAAGAAGTCAAATAGAGAGATCGATTTATATGGGAGCTGTATCGGCCTATAGACCGATTCAGACCATAATAAACACGTATGTTAATGGTCATGAGAGAATCCGTCGTACAAAATTCCAGGCAAATCGGATAATAATTGCGACCTCTAGAGGCTCAAGAAGTCAAGATCCCAGATCGGTTTATATGGCAGCTATATCAGGTTATGAACCGACTTGTACTTTATTTGACATAGTTGTTGAAAGTAACAATAAAAAAAGTCTTGCGAAATTTCAGCCAAATCGGATAGAAATTGAGCCCCCTAGAAGCTCAAGAAGTCAAGTCCCCAGATCTGTTTATATAGCAGCTATATCAGGTAATGAACCGATTTGAACCATATTTGGCACAGTTGTTGGATATCATAACAAAATACTACATGCCAAAATTCATTCAAATTGGATAAGAATTGCGCCCTCTAAAGGCTCAAGAAGTCAAGACCCAAGATCGGTTTATATGACAGCTATATAAGGTTATAGACCGATTTGAACCATACTTGGCACAGTTGTTGGATATCGTAACAAAACACGTCGTGCAAAATTTCATTCCAATCGGATAAGAATTGCGCACTCTAGAGGCTCAAGAAGTCAAGACCCCAGATCGGTTTATATGGCAGCTATATCAGGTTATAAACCGATTTGAACCATACTTGGCACAAATGTTGGATTTAATAACAAAACACGTCGTGCAAAATTTCATTCCAATCGGATAAGAATTGCGCACTCTAGAGGCTCAAGAAGTCAAGACCCAAGATCGGTTTATATGGCAGCTATATCAGGTTATAAACCGATTTGAATCATTCTTGGCACAGTTATTGAATATCATAACAAAACACGGCGTGCAAAATTTTATCCCAATCGGATAAGAATTGCGCACTCTAGAGGCTCAAGAAGTCAAGACCCAAGATCGGTTTATATGGCAGCTATATCAAAACATGGACCGATATGGCCCATTTACAATACCAACCGACCTACACTAATTAGAAGTATTTGGGTAAAATTTCAAGCGGCTAGCTTTACTCCTTCGGAAGTTAGCGTGCTTTCGACAGACAGACGGACGGACATGGCTAGATCGACATAAAATTTCACGACGATCAAGAATGTATATACTTTATGGGGTCTCAGACGAATATTTCAAGTAGTTACAAACAGAATGACGAAATTAGTATACCCCCCATCCTATGGTGGAGGGTATAACAAGTAAAAGCGACTTGACTTTTTCGAACAGAAAAACACCAGTCATGGAAAAACTACACATTCAGGCAAATCGAATAACAATTGCGCCCTCCAGAGGTTCAAAACGTCAAACTGGGAGATCGGTTTATATGGCAGCTATATCAGGTTATTTACTGATTTAGACCATACTTAGAACAGTTGTTGGAAGTCATACCAAATCGACATATGCAAAATTTAAACCATATTGGATAAGAATTTCGCCCTCTAGAAGCCCAAGAAGTCTAACCGGAAAATTGGTTTTTATGGTGGCTATATGAGGATATAGACTAATTTAAACCATACTTGACACAGTTATTGGAAGTCAAAATAAAACACTTCATGCTAAATTTCGGCCTCTAAAGGCTCGGGAGATCGGTTTATATGGCAGCTATATCAGGTTATGGACTGGTATAGACTATACTTAGCACAGTTATTGAAAGACATACCAGAACACTTCAAGCTAAATTTTAGCCAAATCGGATAAGAATTGCGCCCTCTAGAAGCTTTAGAAGTCAAGATACAAGGTCGGTTTATATGGCAGCTATATCAAAACATAGACCGATTTGGCCCATTTACAATCCCAACCGACCTACACTAATAAGAAGTACATTTGCTAAATTTCAAGAGCCTAGCTTTACTCCTTCGAAAGTTAGCGTGCATTCGACGGACGAACGGCAACGGCTACATCGACTTAAAATGTCATGACGATAAAGAATATATATACTTTATGGGGTCTTAGGGGCATATTTCGAGGTGTTACAAACGGAATGACGAAATTAGAATATCCCCCATCCTATGGAGAGGGTATAAAAAAATGATTCAGGGGTTCTACTGTACCAATTCTATACTTTTGGAGTCCATGGAATACGAAAAATCCTTTGGTTATTTGGTAACTTCATAAAGTGATTTTACAACGGAAAAACGGGTTTTCGTTGATTTATAGGAAAATTTCTTTGATTCATAACGGATTTTTATTAAATCAGGTTAAAAATTTATAGAGGTGAAGTGTGAAAAAACGTATTAAAAAATAAAACAAAAAATTTCTTTAGCTTTTTGTTAACCGATTTAAAAAAAGGTCTTGTTTGAAAGATATGCCATCCTTCCAAATAGAGAAAACATCATAGAAATCCATTGTAAAACAAAGATGTTATGCCTTAATATCTACGAAAAATCGTTTTTCACCGCACTTACCGTTAAAAATCAATTAATGAGGTAACATAACAAATTAAAGACACTTTCGTTTTCCATGGACTCCAACAACATGCAGTTGGTACATCGGTACTAAAAGGCTGCGCAAGCCGAATTGAACGAACAGCTGTGGCAACATGTCATTGCCCTATTAAGCCATGCCGTACACATAAACTACAATAACAGACAATAGGCCATCATAACTGCATACTACACACATAAATGCATGCAACCAAACCCAAGAGCGGCGTGGCATGCGATAACGGCGACATGTAGGTCACAATCATCTCAGGTAGATCAAAAACAGCCAAATCTGATGAAAATTGCGGCTTCCAGGGGCGGCATCCAAGAAGTCTAATCGGGAAATCGGTTTATATGGGAGCTATATCAGGTTCTTGACCGATTTGGACCGTACTTAGCACAATTGATGGAAGTCATAACAGAACACTTTGTGCAAAATTTCAGCCAAAAATTGTGGCTTCCATGGGCTCAAGAAGTCAAATCAAGAGACTGGTTTTTATGGGAGCTATATCCCATTCTGAACCCATGTAATCACTAACGACCTACGTCAATATAAAGTATCTGTGCAAAATTTCAAGCGGCTAGCTCTACGCGTTCGATCGCTATCGTGATTTCGACAGACGGACGGACAGACGTGGGTAGTTCGAATCAAAATTTCGAGACTACCAAGAATATATATACTTTATGGGGTCGTACATCAATATTTCGAGGTGTTACAAACGAAATGACTAAATTATTATACCCCCATCCTATGGTCGTGGGTATAACAAAACAGCATGTCGCCAAGCGTGATTTGTTGATATGAGCTATTTCCTTCGCGAGTGAGCTCTGCAAAGAAACAGTTGCATGGAAGTGTGAAATATGGATTCCATATGTAATATAATGTAACTATGTAAATGAATGGTGGAAAAATACATTTTGAACATTTCAGAGAATTTCTAAGTGAAGCTAGTCAAAAATCACTAATTTTATTATTTAATTTTAAAAATTTAACAAAAGTGGCTTTAAAAAGCTTCGTAAATGCAATTTGTGTAAACCCTTTCAGTGTACAGTAGCATTTAATGCTGCCTTTTTAAAAAGTATTTTAATGGCGATTAACCATGTCATAAGCCTTAAATCCAATTTCCGGGATCAATGGTAATATAATACTAAACAATATTTTTTGCATTTAAAACTTAGTAAAAGATTTTCTCGATTTTTTCAATAAATTTAAAATAAAAGTAAAAAAATGTTTGTTAAGAAAATTAAAAAAATACTACGCCACTATAAGTGCTGTAAATAGCAAATACCTTAAAAATCATAAAAGTTCTTAATTTCAAAAAAAGGATAAAGGTTCTTTGATCATAACCCGTTTTGTCAAATATTCGTTTGACGCCATCATATAATAAGTAAAAAAATTTCTTCGGGTTTATCTTTTCCCAAATATTTTCAAAATGCATGCTATTGAGTGATGCATTGCAGGTATGCCGTGTTGCTGCCTAAACAGTTTACGTCATCGTGCTTGCCTCCGCATAGCAATCTCTATCAGTCCTTGTGTTTTTGTTGTCGTTGCGATGACGATCGCATATCATAGTAATACATTTGTTTTCGACAGATGGCATTAATAGAGGAAAATGTGACATTTGCATTCCTTTAATCAGTACCCCTGAAATATTTTGATGTATCTCAGTGTTATTAATAAAGAAAACATACGTATATACATTTGAAATGTGCGCGAAGAAAATCATTCTCTATCTCATTCTACTCAAATTCTGTACAATACTGAGAGAAAAACTCACTTATTGAGCCCTGTTTCAGAACAAAAACGTACTCTATTGAGTACGGTACTCAATAGTCGTTGGGAATGTAGAGCACTATAATCAATTTGAACAAAAGCGTGCTAAGTTTGGCCGGGCCGAATCTTGGGAACCCACCTCCAGGGGTTCTGCTAAAAAAATTATACAAAATAAATTTCTGTGAAACCAGCTAAAATTAAAGCTTCTAGGAACCGAACAAGGATGATCGAGAGACCGGTTTACATGGGAGCAATATCAGGTTATAGACTGATTTGGACCGTATTTGGCACAGTTATGGAAGTCGTAACAGAAAACTGCATGCAAAATTTCAGGAAAATCGGACAAAAATTGCGGCTTGTAAGGACTCAAGAAGCCAAATTGGGAGATCGGTTTATATGGGAGCTATAGCCGGTTATAGACCGATTTTCACCGTACTTGGCACAGTTGTTGAAAGTCATAACAAAACATTACAAGCTCAATTTCAGCCAAGTCGGTCAAAAATTGCGGCTTGTAAGGACTCAAGAAGCCAAATCGGGAGATCGGTTTATATGGGAGCTATATCAGGATATAGACGATTCGGACCGTACTTGGTACAGTTGTTGGAATTCAAAACATCACATGCAAAATTTCACCCAAATCGGACATGGGAGCTATATCTAAATCCGAAATTATAGCCCATTTGCAATCCCCAACGACATACATCAATATTATGTAACTGTGAAAAATTCCAAGCGGTCTTATTTTGAGGTGTTACAAACGGAATGACTTGATTAGTGTACCCTCATCCTATGGTGGTTGGTATAAAAGGTGTTTATGAAGATACATGGCGTATCAGAAATCGCAATTCACCATACCAGTCAAAGTGTTTTCGATAACAGCACACCCTTGCCTTACTTGTATAAGTTCTCTGCTATGTTATTCTCTGAATGGAATGCATTGAATTTAAATGATCTTGAGCTGGAAGATGTTCGAAAAATCACTGAAGGTCTATAAAAATTTGGGATCAATCTAACTAAGCCTTAATTTTGTCAATAACTATTATAATAGTCCCAATTTAAAAAAAGTCAACATTAGAATCTTTAAGATAAACTGGACTGTTAAGGTAACTTGTATGAAAATATTGAGCCGTTTAATTGACGTGTATTTTTCTTAACAATTGCCTATTCTAATACATACTAATATAGTGTATAAATCTTTTTCGCCAATAATTTTACGGCATAATTCGTTCGAGAAGGTATTCACTCTAATTTGTTACATGTTAAAAAGTATTGTGATTTCTTTTAATTCTTCGCTCCAAATCACTTTTTAATGTATGCGGTCAATGAACTCATTATCATTAAACTTCCAAATATCTGCAAAAGTGTTCACTCTGCCCTGTACACACAATAAAACAATGAATACGTTACTGATGTGGAGCGCCTTCGTAGGTGCCTACTCTGCCTTATGAATTGTCAAAGGTTTTTTGTTTGTGCCCCTTTCTTAATAAAAACTAATAAAAAATTGAATTCGCATTGAATATTTAAGGCAACAGCTCAAAAGTTAAAAAAAGTGTAATAACTCGGGTATTAATGAGCATCCATAATCCGCGATAAAAATATACATTATACACACTGATGTGCTTAAACATTTAAAATTTAATCTCTATTCAGCACAAAAAACCTCATCAATTCAGAACACTAAACACAAAACATTTAATTAATCATCTGTTATAGTGTCAAACGAAGTGATATGACAACAACAGCCATTGCAGACATCCGTAGATGCTCCTCTATTTTCAACCATTCTGGTTTAAGGCCAAAAACACTGCATTAAAAGTCATTTGTCGTCTTAAAATCCTAATTAAAGACTTCCACGATTTTAGATAAGAAATAATGCCCAAAGAATGTTTTATAAATTCCCAAAACTAGCTGTCCAGTAGGCCTATCTAATTAAATGAATTTATGCGAAACATTCTTTCTTTCGTATTCGCATTCGTATCTTCTGCCCTTTTCATTTGTGATGATCGAAATTAATTCAATTGGAAAACTTGTTTTTAAAAACTTAATTCAATTCTTCACACTTCAAATGGAACACGGCTGCTCTCTTCTTTCTACCCCATGGATACAGACGACAAAGTCAAATATTACGTGAAATTATTTATGTCGACCTTGAGCTGAGATAATCATCCTAAGTTTTTGAAACCACATACAATTTATATGCAGGATGTCACCCAAAGCAAGCTACTGTCACTATTCGAATTGATGGCGTTTCATAATTCTGGTGTGTGTGTGTGTGTGTATGTGAGGTGGCTCTTATGTCACTCTGTCATCAAGAATTTATAGACAACCAAATGACCCAATCATATTGTGAGAAAATGGGGAGACTTGATTATGGTATTGGACTCCATTTGAACAAAACATATATTTATAGTATGAATATAAATTTTAAATAAATATAAATGTTATTCCCTTCACCAAATGTTGGGGGGAGGTTGTTTACACATTTGGTCATGCCACTTGCAACTCATCGAAACCGATATAGTTAGGACCATTCATCTGTCGATAGCACGATAAAATTCTAAGTAGAGAAGGTTGGCAATGATATTTTGTTCCGTTAACTCTCAAAAATGGCTGAAGCAATTTTATCGAAATTTTCGCGGGTGTCATCCTGTTGAGGATGAATCCTCCCCCTTGTCCTAATTTTTAAAAAACCCTGATAACAGAGATGGCTGGTGCGATTCAATCGAAATTTTGTTTGATCTCTTATGGCAACCAAAAAACAAAAATTTGGTAGTCAAATTTGGGGTTAGGAGTCAAACCAGGCCAACCCGTGGGGCTCTAATGAAAGGTATATGACAGTAAAACCCGAAACTGATATCAAGTTTTCGGGCCAAATATTTGGGGTCATTCTCAAAATACTCCCCAAACCGGACATATTAATTTAAAGGGCTGCACAAACCGAATTAAGCTGTGCAGCATGTCATTGTCTTGTTAGGCCATGTCGTACAAAGTAAGACCACAGCCCATCACAACTGCATACTTCACTCACAAATGCATGCAACACCCAAGAGCGGCATGACATTTAATAACAGCGACATTTAGCTGACGATCATCTCAGGTAAATCAAAAACAAAACAGCATGACGTCAGCGTGAGTTGTTGCCATGGGCTACTTCATACACGAGTGAGTTCAGCAAAAAAAAAAAAACGATTGCATGGAAGTAAGAAATATGGAGTACATATTTCAAACACTATGTAAAACAAGTAAAAGCGTGCTAAGTTCGGCCGGGCCGAATCTTATATACCCTCCACCATGGATCGCATTTAACGAGTTCTTTTCCCGGCATCTCTTCTTAGGCAAAAAAAGGATATAAGAAAAGATTTGCTCTGCTATTAGAGCGATATCAAGATATGATCCGGTTTGGACCACAATTAAATTATATGTTGGAGACCTGTGTAAAATGTCAGCCAATTCGAATAAGAATTGCGCCCTTTGTGGGCTCAAGAAGTCAAATAGAGAGATCGATTTATATGGGAGCTGTATCAGCCTATAGACCGATTCAGACCATAATAAACACGTATGTTAATGGTCATGAGAGAATCCTTCGTACAAAATTTCAGGCAAATCGGATAATAATTGCGACCTCTAGAGGCTCAAGAAGTCAAGATCCCAGATCGGTTTATATGGCAGCTAAATCAGGTTATAAACCGATTTGAACCATACTTAGCACAGTTGTTGGATATTATAACAAAATACGGCGTGCAAAATTTCATCCCAATCGGATAAGAATTGCGCACTCTAGAGGCTCAAGAATCAAGACCCAAGATCGATTTATATGCCAGCTATATCAAAACATGGACCGATATGGCCCATTTAGAATACCAACCGACCTACACTAATTAGAAGTATTTGTGCAAAATTTCAAGCGGCTAGCTTTACTCCTTCGGAAGTTAGGAAGACAGACAGACGGACGGACGGACGGACAGACGGACGGACATGGCTAGATCGACATAAAATTTCACGACGATCAAGAATATATATACTTTATGGGGTCTCAGACGAGTATTTCGAGTAGTTACAATCAGAATGACGAAATTAGTATACCCCCCATCTTATGGTGGAGGGTATAAAAATGATTCTCATTCAATAAAAACTAACAAAATATGTTTCTACCATATAATGTCATGTCATAATTTAAAAAATTAAACAAAAATGGTTTTGTTAATGTTCGGAAGTGAAAGTTCTGTTAACCATTGCTGTGCCCAGCACCATTTCCTGCTGTCTTAAAAAAAAATATTGGTATAGCGTAAGCCTTGTAAGGCCGCTTCGGCGGCACTAAAGGCCCTCCTAGTGGCTGAGGGATTTAAAGTGGTTCTTATCCAAGAACCATGGGTGTGTGGACGAATGGTACGTCGACTAAGAGTTCCGGGATTTAAACTTCTCTATGTACGGGGAATGGGAGACACAGAGCCTGTATTCTTGCAAAGGGTATTCTAAATGTTTTTCTTCTTCCGTCGCTAAGCACTAAGGTCTTAGTAGTAGCCAGGCTTGAAATAAACAAATCTCATTTATGGCTGGCCTCTCTATATATGGAACACGATTCAGAGATGCCGCCTTCAAACATTAAGTCGCTGGTTGAAGCCGCTTCTGTAGGGAAGAAGAGCCTCATTGTAGGAAGTGATGCTAATGCACATCACCAGATATGGGGGAGGTTCGAATGTCAACGAAAGGGGTGAGCTGCTTATTGAATATATTATAAGTTGCAATCTGCCGATTTGTAATAAAGGGGATAAACCGACCTTTATTACCAGGAACAGGCAGGAGGTACTAGATATTACCTTTGTATCGGAAGATAAAAGTGGAAGAATATGCGACTGGGAAGTGTTGGATGACCACAGCTTCTCTGATCCTCGTTATAGTAGTTTCAGCCCTGTAGAAAATACTGGAGTAGTGGTCCCTCGGCTTAACAGAAGAAAGACGGATTGGGATAAATTTCGGCACAAATTCTGCACCACTATCCCTTCTAGACTAGAAAAGGAAGTGGAAACTACGGAGGATATAGACATTGTGGTCAAGCGGATCACAAAGGCCCTGAATGACTCGCTTGTGTCAGCATGCGCTAGTGCCAAGCCAGGGGCAAACAGCGACCGCCATGGTGGACCTCAGAAGAGGTTGTCACCAGAAGAGGTTGTCACTGATATACATTCGTCGGAAGCCATTAGGGAAATTGTGTCTGAGCCGAAAATCCTTTGGGGGATAAGAAGTTTCGACTCCTTTAAGTGGCTAGGCCCTGATGATGTATCACCGGTTGAATTACAAGCTGTGTCTGATAGACTGGTTCCCTGGCTTAACGAGATATACTCTGTTTGTATCAGAATGTCATATATACCTGTGGGATGGAGGGACACGAAAGTCATTTTCATTCCGAAAGCAGGAAAACCCTACCACACGAAGGCGAAAGATTTTCGTTCTATTAGTCTGTCATCCTTTATGCTGAAGACTCTTGAGAGGTTGATAGAAATATATCTTAGGGCAAAGAGGGAGATGGCCTGTCGCGGCAGCAGCATGCATATAGTAAAGGCAAAACACTGAAACAAAGACTTTTTATTAGTGTAGGTCGGTTGGTATTGCAAATTGGCCAAATCGGTCAATGTTTTGATATAGCTGCCATATAAACCGATCTTGGGTCTTGACTTCTTGAGCCTCTAAAGGGCGCAATTCTCGTTCGATGCTAGTGTTTTGGTAGCACTTCCAACAACTACGCTAAGTATGGTTTAGATCGGTCCATGTTTTGATATAGCTGCCATATAAACCGATCTTGCGGCTTGACTTCTTGAGCCTCAAGAGGGCGCAATTCTCATGAAATTTTGCACATAGTGTTTTGGTATCACTTTCAACAATTGTGCTGATTTTGAGAACCTGATATAGCTGCCATACAAACCGATTTGGGACCTTGACTTTTTGAACCTCTAGAGGGCGCAATGCCCATCCGATTTGGCTGACGTACAACGGCTTCTCTCATGACCTCTCTCAACATACGTGTCTAATATGGCCTGAATCGATCAATAGCTTGATACAGCTCTCATATAAACCTATCTCCCGATTTTGCTTCTTGAGCCCCTACAAGGAGCAATTCATATCCGAATGAACTGAAATATTACACACAATGACTTCTACAATGTTCAGCATTCATTTGTGGTTGGAATCGGACTGTAACTTGATATAGCTCCAATAGCATAACAGTTCTTATTCAATAGAACTCGACAAATGCGATCAATGGTGGAGGGTATATAAGATTCGTCCCAGCCGAACTTAGACTTAGAACATGTTAAAAAATACAATTACAAAATTAAAAAGTTACTACCGGTTTTAAAAATACATGGCTAGTTGCAATAGATGAAAAATACTCACACATTCGATATCAATGTGGACCATAATATAGTATCATAAAAACCTCGGGGCCAATTGTCTATGTAGGTGGAAACGCAACCCTCAAATTTCTCCAAACCGAAAGTATTTACCCACTAAACAATATGGAGGTCAAAAGAAAGGTATTTGAGAGATGATCACAAATTTGAAATGCACAGTCGGTGGGAAATATTTTACGGTCCGTCCAAAACCCAAAACCCAATAATATTTCTTGAAACTTTATTTTTCTAAACTTTTGTCCACGTTGTTAAAATGTTTCGCTTGGGTCTTTGACCACTTTAAGTTTAAATAACAATGAATCTTTTTAATTGAACGTCAAATCCGCAAAGTTTTGTTTTATTCCATATTCGTTCTTAGAATAATCATATTTACTAAATAACAATGAATCTTTTTAATTGAACGTCAAATCCGCTTTAACACTTTGAGGACGAAGAATTAACCGCTCGACAAAGTTTTGATTTTATTCCATATTCGTTCTTAGAATAATCATATTTACTATATAAAGTGTCGCCAAACTGACACAAATGTAGCTCCGTTTATAAAAAAAAACAAGTATAAGCGTGCTAAGCCGAATCTTATATACCCTCCACCATGGATCGCATTTGTCGAGTTCTTTTCCAGGCATCTCTTCCTAGGCAAAACAGGATGCTCTGCTATTATAATTAAATTATATGTTGGAGACCTGTGTAAAATGTCAGCCAATTAGAATAAGAATTGTGCCCTTTGGGGGCTCAAGAAGTAAAATAGATAGATCGATTTATATGGGAGCTGTATCGGGCTATAGACCCATTCAGACCATAATAAACACGTATGTTGATGGTCATGAGGGAATCCGTTGTACAAAATTTAAGGCAAATCGGATAATAATTGCGACCTCTAGAGGCTCAAGAAGTCAAGACCCAAGATCGGTTTATATGACAGCTATATTATGGACCGATTTGAACCATACTTGGCACAGTTATTGTATATCATAACAAAACACGCCGTGCTAAATTTCATTCTGATCGGATAAGAATTGCGCACTCTAGAGGTTCAAGAAGTCAAGACCCAAGATCGGTTTATATAGCAGCTATATCAGGTTATGGACCGATTTGAACCGAACTTGGCATTGTTGATGAATATCATAACAAAAGACGTCGTGCAAAATTCCATTCCAATCGGATAAGAATTGCGCCCTCTAGAGGCTCAAGAAGTCAAGACCCAAGATCGGTTTATATGCAGCTATATCAGGTTATGGACCGATTTGAACCGAACTTGGCATTGTTGTTGAATATCATAACAAAACACGTCGTGCAAAATTCCATTCCAATCGGATGAGAATTGCGCCCTCTAGAGGCTCAAGAAATCTAGACCCATGATCGGTTTATATGGCAGCTATATCAAAACATGGACCTATATGGCCCATTTACAATACCAACCGACCTACTCTAATAAGAAGTATTTGTGCAAAATTTCAAGCGGCCAGCTTGACTCCTTCGGAAGTTAGCGTGCTTTCGACAGACAGGCGGACGGACGGACGCACATGGCTAGATCCACATAAAATGTCGCGACGATCAAGAATATATATACTTTATGGGGTCTCAGACGAATATTTCGAATAGTTACAAACAGAATGACGAATTTAGTAAACCCCCCATCCTATGGTGAAGGGTATAACAAGTAAAAGCGTGCTAAGTTCGGCCATACCGAATCTTGGAAACCCACCACCATGGATTCTGCTAAAAATTTATACAAGCTAAATTAAGCTGAAGGGCATCATTTTATTCTACATACCAAACTTCTGTTAAACCAGCAAAAATTAAAACTTCTAGGAACCGAGGAACCGGTTTATGTGGGAGCTATGTCAGGTTATAGACTGAATTGGACCGCACTCGGTACTGTTACTGGAAGTTGTAATAAAACACTATAAATTGCGGCTTGTAAGGGCTCATCAGTTTATATTGGAGCTATATCCAGTTTTAGACCGATTTGGACCGTAATCGGCACAGTTGTTAAAAATCGTAACGGAACACCGCATGCAAAAGTTCAGCCAAATCAGACAAAAATTTCGGATTGTAAGGGCTCAAGAAGTCAAATCAGGAGAACGGTTTACATGGGAGCTACATCCAAATCTGAACCGATATGGCCCATTCGCAATCCCCAACGACCTACATCAATATTAAGTATCTGTACAAAATTTCAAGATGTCGACAAACGGACGGTCGAACATGGCTATATGGACTCAGAATGTCGAGACGATCCAGAATATATGTACTTTATGAGTTCGCAGATCAATTTTTCGCAATATTTGGAGGTGTTACAAACGGAATGACTAGATTAGTATACCCCCGTCCTATGGTGGTGGGTATAAAAAGTCATGGGACATATATGTTCCATTGTCTTCATAGGTTAATATTTGGGTGGAAAAGTGTTTTCAAAAATTGCTTAGAATTTAAACTACACAGGAAAATAAACATCGGTTTTAATCAAGAAATTAATTGATCCAAATAATTTTTTAATTAAAACTACTTCTATCACGAAAATGATAATATCAATCACAGTTCTTGAGAAATGTGATTGAAATAAAAAAATAATTGAAAATTTTTGAAATTTCCAATTAATTTTTTAGTTGATCCAATTAAAAAAAATATAGAATTTTTCAAATTTTCAATTGATTAAAGAAAAAATTATTGTATTTTTCTAAGTATCCATTTAATTTTTTAATTTGATCAATTAAACATTGTCATATTATTTTTTTGCGAAAACCGCGCTTCGATTTCGATGGAACATGGTTCACATTTGTAAAACTCCTGGAACACAAATTTGAAGTTTATGTTTGGTTCCATGATCACTCCTTAGAAACAAAACACCTGTGGGGGTTTTTTCAAAAATGAAACGGAAAATGTTATTTTCCGAATTTATAAAAGAAAGAATAGCGGAGCAGTAACTTTATGAAGTACATGCATTGGGGAAGTAAACCAACAGAAAAACTTTTAATACTTTGAGCGACTAGACTTTTTCAAAAACGGACAGTCAAAACAGTGCCGTCGGGTCTAAAAAAAGTGTCCGATTCCATTCAAAAATTATTAAAGGATCTTGCTGCCTAAACCACTAAAATTTTTCATTTCTCACTCGATTCGTTCGCCAATTCAATGAAAACAGCTGTAATGGTAATGGTCTTGGTGGTTATTGTTTAATTGAAAAAGATAAAATTTTCAATTACACGTTATATATATAACGTTTTTAAGATTCACAAAAAAAAATTTTGAATTAATTAATTTTTTAGTTGAAAATGACAAAAATTTCAATCACGTCGTAATACAAAAAGGTTCAGATTCAATAAAACAAGTTCAAAGGCGTTAAGTTTGGCCGGGACGAACTTTGGATATCCACCACCTCGGGTGTATATGCAAACCATCCTTTCGTCATAATACGGTGAAAAATGCATAAATTATGCCCCCGTAGCAGCTATATCGAAATATCGTCCGATTTGGACCAAATTCTGCACGGACATTGGGTGGTCTAATAAGTAAGTCATTGTTCAATTTTGTAAATCAAAATATTGTTTTTTTCGGTAGCTATATACAAATATAGACCGATCTGAACCAAATACGACACGGATGTCGAAAAGCCTAACATAAGTTTATGTGTCAAATTTCAGCGACTTCGGACAATAAAAGCGCCTTTTATGGGTCCAAAACCATAAATCGAGAGATGGGTCAACATGGCAGCTATATCCAAATCTGATATGATCTGGGTCAAATTGCAGAAAGATGTCGAGGAGCCTAGCACAACTCACTGTCCCAAATTTCGGCGAAATCGGACATTATATGAGCCTTTTATGGGTCCAAAACCTTATATCGAGAGATCGATCTATATGACAGCTATATCCAAATCGGGAGCGATCTGGCGCATATTGAAGAATGATGTCGCCGATGTCGATGTCGCCGACATCGGAAAATAAATGCGCCTTTTTTATGGACCCAAAACTTTAAATCGAGAGATCGGTCAATATGGCAGATATATCCAAATCTGGACCGATCTGGGCCAAATTGAAGATAGATGTCGAAGAGCCTAACACAACTTACTGCCCCAAATTTCAGAGGCACTGGACAATAAATGCGCCTTTTATGGACCCTAAACCATAAAACAACTCACTGTCCAAAATTTCAGAGAAATCGAACAATAAATGCGACTTTTAAGGCCCCAAAACCTTAACTCGAGAGATGGGTGTATATGGCAGCTATATCTTAATCTGGACCGATCTTGGCCAAACTGGAGAAAGATATCGAAGAGCCTAAAACAACTTACTGTGCCCGCAAAGGCCCTTACACAATTCACTGTCCCAAATCGGAAAAAATGTGACTTTAATGGGCCTAAGACCCTAAATCCGGTCTATATGGAGGCTATATAAAGATATAGTCCGATATAGCCCATCTTCGAATTTAACCTGCTTATGGACAAAAAAAAATCTGTGCAAAGTTTCAGCTCTATTGAGCTCTATTTTTAAGACTGTAGCATGATTTCAATAGACAGACGGTCAGACGGATGGAAATGGCTAGATCGTCTTAGATTTTTACGACTATCAAGAATATATATACTTTATAGGGTCGGACATGGATATTTCAATGTGTTGCAAACGGAATGACATTCTTCGGTGGTGGGTATTAAAATGGCGACTGGGCTACAGCTACGTCGAGCTAAATTTTTCCTACAGATCTATGATACTACAAACAAATTAAGACGTGCTTAGTTCGACCGAATCTTATATACCCTTCACCATAGATAGCATTTGTCAAGTTCTTTGTCCACTATTTCTTTATATTAAAACAAAGCATTATGAATAAAAATTGCCATGCTTTTAGGGCCATATCAGATTATAGACCGACGCGGACTATACTTTCTTTGGACCATAGTAGAAATATTTGTGCAAAATTTCAGCCAAATCGGATGACCGGAGCGACCTATAGGTGCTCAAGAAGTAATATCGAGAGATTGATTTATATTAGGGCTATATCCGCTTATAGACGTATTCAGACCATATTTCACGCATGTTGAAGGTTATAGAAGAAGTCGTTGTGTAAAATTTCACCCAAATCGGATAAGAATTGCGCCCCCTATAGGCTCAAGAAGTATATGCAATTTTAAGAAAATAGGATAATAATTGCGCTCTCTAGAGACTCAAGAAGTCAAGATCCAAGATCGGTTTTTATGGCAGCTATATCAAAACATGGACCGATATGGCCCATTTACAATTCAAACCGACCTACACAAATAAGAAGTACTTGTGCAAAGTTTCAAGTGCCTATTTTTAATCCTTCGAAAGTTAGCGTACATGGCTAAATCGACCCTGAATGTCAAGACGATCAATAATGTATATACTTTTTTGGGTCTCAGTTCAATATTTCGATGTGTTACAAACGAAATGAAATTAGTATACCCCCATTCTATAGTACAGGGTATAAAACTAATACAAATTTTTGTGTTTGACATCTTACAAAACGATACGGAATAATATATATTCAACATTTGGATCAGAATTTCATACCCTCTTTTGTTATCTATCGATTAAATACAAATTTTCCAAAATCTATTAATGAATGTGGATTTTAGGGAAAATTACAAAATAGGACATATATGTCACATTCGTTCTCAAAGGGTTAAGGAAGTTATAACGCCTGTCAAAAAATTTGGCGTTATATTCCCAGCAAAGGGAACCAAACTACTAAAATTGTGAGCTTTAAGTAACTTAGGCTTCATCACAGTTATCTATAAGCGATATCTTCACCAAAATTTCTGATTTCTACGTGAATCCAAACATCCAAAAGTAAATATTTCTACCGATTAGTTTCATAAACCTATTCATTTCCACATTTGTTTTGTAAGCGGCCCATTGTCGCCATTTTCCCCTTGTCTTATTCATCACATAATTATGTTGCATGCTTTAAGTTGTATAATAAAAAAGAAAACTTAATTGACAGCTATCGGAGTTAGCATCAGCTTTTTTCTTCAAATTAAATGGACTGAGGATGTTCGTTTGTCAATTTTTGTCATTGTACTTAGCAATAAAATACGAGTGAAAATGCTAAAATTAGATTCCCGCAGTCTCGGACCTAAGCTTATTTTAAGAATAACAAAACAAAGAAGTGTCGATATGAACTGCAAATTTAGTCATCATAAAATAAGCATACTTGATAGTTTGAATGAATATGCATCCTGAATCCAATGAATTAAAAACATATTCTTTTATTAAAATGTCTCTTATTGTCTTTATAATCAAAAATAAATTATAAGTTGTATTGTGTTATACACTGGAGTTCACATAGATATGGCTGAATGTTTCACTTCCTTAAGCATATGAGCGAATTTCAATTAAAAAATTTAATTAAGGTGGAAATTAAAATAATTTTTTTTTCTAACAATTCCAGTATGTGAACCGATTCGGATTCGCAAAACAACAGATTAGAACTTGGCCCTGTAGGTGCTCAGCAATCATTCCCAATTTCAGAATCAATTCGCTTTAGCTCGATATGACTACCTTTTGCCTTGACTTTTGCTTTGAGTTGGTCAAAAAACGAGTAACAAGCTGCATGAATGTAACCTGTCGGTATTTAAGTCAATGCCCGCACAATAGCTTTCTTCAGCGCCTCCTACTAACTTTCATAGCTAACTAAATTTCATAGCTAAGGACCAGGGGATATTTGGCATTTACACTGGCATATTTTTATACCCACCAACATACACTCAGAGAAACTTGTTTGTAGAAAAGGCAGTTTCAAAATTTTAAAATTTTGAAAAGTTAAAAAAACCTCAAAAATGACATAAGTATTGTCATAAATATTTTCAAAATTTTTATATATAATTTTTTTTTTCCAATTTTTTAGAATTTGCTTATTTTTGATTGAATTTAAAAAACAGCAAACAAAATAACTTATCCTATTACATAGCTCTTTTTGTAGTTTTGTATTATATTTATGCTTTTAAACAAGTAAACGTCTGCTTTCGCTTTTTTATTGGTCTTAAAATCTTATTGAGATTCCATTGCATGATATTGTCCGGCGTTAGACCATTGAAACCAGTCAAATACTTCTAACAACAAAACACTTTTTGCTGACTTTTCAATTGTTTTTTGCTATACTATTCTTCGAATAGAAAGCATTTAACTATGGTCTAAAGCCGGACAATATCCTGCAATGGAATTTGAACAAAACATAAACCCCTAAAATTGCCAAATTTGATTAAATGTATAACAAATGCTTCAATTATTGTTTAGAAATTTAACAGGTAAAAGCGTGCTAAGTTCGGCCGGGCAAAATCTTGGGAACCCACCACCATGGATTCTGCTTCTTGTTTGAAGTCATAACAGAACACTATGTGCAAAATTTCAGCCAAATCGGATGAAACTTGAGGTCTTTAAGGACTCAAGAATTCAAATCGAGAGATCGGTTTATATGGGAGCTGTATCAGGTTATAGACCT